>NW_028270176.1:22781553-23119678 GCF_037043375.1 Chiloscyllium plagiosum | reverse complement strand
AATATCATCTATTGTATCCGTTGCTCCCGATGTGGTCTCCTCTACATTGGGGAGACTGGGCGCCTCCTAGCAGAGCGCTTTAGGGAACATCTCCGAGACACCCGCACCAATCAACCAAACCGCCCCGTGGCCCAACATTTCAACTCCCCCTCCCACTCTGCCGAGGAACTGGAGGTCCTGGGCCTCCTTCACCGCCGCTCTCTCACCACCAGACGCCTGGAGGAAGAACGCCTCATCTTCCGCCTCGGAACACTTCAACCCCAGGGCATCAATGTGGACTTCAACAGTTTCCTCATTTCCCCTTCCCCCACCTCATCCTAGTTTCAAACTGCCAGTCCCCTTGACTTGTCTGGACTTGTCCGACCTGCCTAGCTCCTTTTCCACCTATCCACTCCACCCTCTCCTCCCTGACCTAACACCTTCATCTCCTCCCCCACTCACCCATTGTACTCTATGCTACTCTCTCCCCACGCCCACCTTCCCCTAGCTTATCTCTCCACGCTTCAGGCTCTCTGCCTTTATTCCTGATGAAGGGCTTTTGCCCGAAACGTCGATTTTGCTGAAGCTCCTCGATGCTGCCTCAATTGCTGTGCTCTTTCAGCACCATTGATCCAGAATCTGATTTCCAGCATCTGCAGTCATTGTTTTTACCTTTCAAACACAACCCACATTCTCACTCACAGACAGAGCAAGAGAGACAGTAACACCCTAATACCCACCCTTGGTCACTCCACATGGTAAAAGGCTCATGGCAGCCTAAGCCAGGTTTAAGTACCTCCCCCCCCCCATGTCTGTCACTCAAATCCCATTTCCTCCCAAATCCCAGCTCATCCAGTCAGCTCCCAACTCCATTACCTGGAACACACCTCCCACAGGTCACAGGTATGGAACGCACCAATCGTCATCTTTGTGGATTTGGGGGCTGGGGGGGTGTCTGGGAAAAAGCAGCAGGTTTAGACCAGGGCTGTCCCACTGTGTCCCTGTCCTTTTCCCCATCTCCTGTCACTGGACCCAGCCTGGGAATACACACAGACACAAAGCTGTAGATTCAAACCCTGGGCAGCCCCTGGGCACACACTCACAACACAAACTGACACAAGACATTTGCACAACTTAACCCACATTCTTTGTACAAACTGATACCACATTTTTGCCCAGATCTGCACAGGCTTTTTCTCAAATTAAAGAGTTTTGCACAGATTGATTCAAATTTTTTACCCAAATGAACACACTTTTATTCCACAGATTAACACAAGATTTTTTACACAGGTTACTGAAATTCCAATGAACCCGCAAGCTTTGAATTTTACCCAATTGTGGGTACACCTTCTTCCAGTTTGTTCCTTTTATTTGGCCATTTTTTGGGGGTCACCTAGTGAAACCGGGCATTAAACTTGGGGTGGCACGGTGGCTCAGTGGTTCGCACTGCTGCCTCGCAGCGTCAGGAACCCGGGTTCGATTCCCACCTCAGGGCGACTGTCTGTGTGGAGTTTGCACATTCTCCCCGTGTCTGTGTGGGGTTTCCTCTGGGTGCTGCAGTTTCCTCCCACAATCCTGGTGAATTAACACATAGTGTTAGGTGCATTAGTTGGGGTACATATAGGGTAGGGAAATGAGCCTGCATGTGTTAGTCTTCAGAGAGTCGGTGTGAAGGGCCTGTTTCCATACTGTAGGAGATTCCCTAATTAGAATCTAATCTAAATATTCATGAAGAGAATTTCCATAAATCCCAGCAGGAGGGGAGGGTTTGCAACTACACGGCAGAGCTGGTGTACTGCAGATCAATGAGAAGTTGATGAGCCACAAGCGCCCTCTGCTGCTCATCAGAAACCCTGCAATTCCCAACACTACCCGCTTGGAGGACAAGAGCCATTTCATGGAGGTTTCCCTCCATCTGCTACTGTTGCTGGAATTGGTCAATAAAGAGCTAAAAACACACATCGATTTGCATCCAACAATATCTGATCTGTCTCCCTGACCAGGAAATGGTCTCACTCAGTGTGGTAGGGCATTCCCCAGAACGTGCCACATTTCAGGTTCAAGGCACATGTCATCCCTGATCAACCAGAAATTGCTTTGGGATGTCATAGAGTCACAGAGTCACAGAGATGTACAGCACGGAAACATGCTTCGGTCCAACCCGTCCATGCCGACCAGATATCCCAACCCAATCTAGTCCCACCTGCCAGCACCCGGCCCATATCCCTCCAAACCCTTCCTATTCATATACCCATCCAAATGCCTCTTAAATGTTGCAATTGTACCAGCCTCCACCACATCCTCTGGCAGCTCATTCCATACACGTACCACCCTCTGCATGAAAAAGTTGCCCCTTAGGTCTCTTTTATATCTTTCCCCTCTCACCCTAAACCTATGCCCACTAGTTCTGGACTCCCCGACCCCAGGGAAAAGACTTTGCCTTTTTACCCTATCCATGCCCCTCATACTTTTGTAAACCTCTATAACATCACCCCTCAGCCTCCGACGGTCCAGGGAAAACAGCCCCAGCCTGTTCAACTTCTCCCTATAGCTCAGATCCTCCAACCCGGCAACATCCTTGTAAATCTTTTCTGAACCCTTTCAATTTTCACAACATCTTTCCGATAGGAAGGAGACCAGAATTGCACGCAATATTCCAACAGTGGGCTAACCAATGTCCTGTACAGCCGCAACATGACCTCCCAACTCCTGTACTCAATACTCTGACCAATAAAGGAAAGCGTACCAAACACCTTCTTCACTATCCTATCTACCTGCGACTCCACTTTCAAGGAGCTATGAACCTGCACTCCAAGGTCTCTTTGTTCAGCAACACTCCCTTGGACCTTACCATGAAGTGTATAAGTCCTGCTAAGATTTGCTTTCCCAAAATCAGCACCTCGCATTTATCTGAATTAAACTCGATCTGCCACTTCTCAGCCCATCTGGTCAAGATCCTGTTGTAGTTTGAGGTAACCCTCATGTGGGTCATGTGGGTTTTATTTTAAAACTCAGACAGAAACTCATTTTGTCAGGGACCTTCCACGAATTGGGATCAATTGACAAGCCTTAAGGAGTGTGTGCCAAAGTATTGCATGAGAGGTCGGGAAAGGAGTCCGGAGACAATGAGGAGCCACTATATTCAAAATTTTGTTTTCTCCCGACCATTGCTGCCTGACTCACTGAGTTTCTCCAGCAATTTCTGTGGTTTCTTTTTTTAAAGAAGCCAACAAACATGGATTGTGTGCAGGAGTCTTCCTCTGTTTGTGTGAGTTTCCTCTGATGGTCCATACACATGCCGGTCAGGTGGATTGGCCGTGCTAAACTGCCAATGGTATCCAGGGATGTGTAGATTAGATGGATTAGCCACCGGAAATGTAGCGGAGTGGGTCTGAATGGGATGCTCTTCAGAGGGTCAGTGTGGACTCGATGGGCCAAATGGCTGGCTTTCACACTCCATAAATAGGAGAGAGAGAGAGAGGGCACGGGTATTCATGGCTCGGGCAAGAATCTGGCAGAGGCAGGTGAAGGAATTCTGACGACATCCACATATCAGAAATGGTCCTGGAGTATCATGCAAATTTCAAAGTGAGAGGTGCAACAGAGATAATACACAAACAGGGTCTGGTGAAGACATCCCAGTGGTTAGAATTTCAGAGAAGTATATTGGGGTGCATGCTTGGTGGGAATTACATCACTGGATTTGGAGCCAGTGTCTGGATGTTGCAGGTCGACATAATGACAGGGAAGTTCACTCAGCTGAAAAGCAAATGGATTAATATTACCTGGACTATCATCAAAGATCCGGCAACTCAATTCAAAATCCCACAGACACTGTTACACCACCCCCTGTCACACTGTGTACATTCTATTGCTAAACAGGCAACATGAAATCAGTCCATCCGTGCTGATACAAGACTGAAATTCATGCATTACACTTACCCCCTTTCCTGCTGAACACTGAGCTACCTCACTGAGTTCACTCGGATGATCCCAGGTATGGAGGGATTGTCTTGTGGTTACCTAGAGGACAGTTAAGAGTCAACCATATTACTGTGGGTCTGCAGTCACAAGTGGGCCAGACCAGGTCAGGATGACAGTTTTCTTCCCTATAGATTAACTAGATTCTTGATCAGTTGGATCTTGTCAGCAAAGATTAAACAGATGAGAGCTCTACCCATTGGAATTGGGAAGAATGAGAGGTGATCTCATTGATCCATACATAGGATTCTTAAGGGGCTTTTCCAGGGTAAGTACTATTTCCCATCAGGAGAGAGTCTAGGACCAGAAGGCACAGTCCCAGAATAAATGGACGCAAGTTTAAGACTGAGATGAGCAGGAACGTCTTCTCTCAGATGGTTGTGAATCTTTGGAACTCCGTGTTGCAGAGAGTTGTGGGTGCAGAGTATGTCTGCATGTTTAAGGCTGAGGTATTTTTATTCATTATGGGGACGTGGGCGTGGCTGGCTAGACCAGTATTTATTGCCCATCCCTAATTACCCAGAGGGCAGTTAAGAGTCAACTATATTACTATAGTTGACATGTGGGCCAGACCAGGTAACGATGGCAGTTTCCCTCCCTATACATTATATCGATTCTTAATCACTTGGATCATTAAGGGTTTTGGGGAAAGGGCAGGAGAGTGTACCTGACCAGCCAATGATCCATTTGAATGGTGGTGCAGGATTGAGGGGCCAAATGGCCTCTGGCTGCTCCTATTTCTTACAGTCTTATTGTCTACCTGTTCCTCACTCCTTGCTTTACTCCTGCTTAAGGGACGTTATGAAGCTTGGCAGCAAGATGGGAGCAATATCAGGAACACAGAATGTCCACCCAGGATTGGTCTAACCTTAGGCCTCACCGCAGTCAATTGTGTCGGTACCCCTCAACATATCAAAGAGGATCATGGAACATGGGTAAAGATAACTAGGCTTGCTGTAAAAATAGACTGACACCAGTGTCCTTTGCCAACTTAACACATCTTCTGCAGATTATATCACAACTTTAAGCTCCTACCTTGGAGGCAGGTGGACCTTTTCCAAGGTTAACAGTTTCTGCAAAACAAAGATTAAACACTAAGGCCAAGCTTTTTAGTCTCTGAATATAACTGACAGCATCTGATACTGAGGAAAATTTATTGTACACAAATGTGCCTTTTCTCTCCCTCGTGTAGGAGATTTCGGCACAGCTCCATGAGATTCAGAGCAGTCCCAGTTTTCAGGCTTCACCCAAGTGCACCTCCACTGTAATCCATCTCAGTATGACCTTCCATCCTTCCTCCCTCATGTCTTTTTAAGGGGAGATGATGGCCTACTGGTATTATTGCTTGGCTGTTAATCCAGAGAACAGGAGAATCGACGTTTCGGGCATAAGGCCTTCTTCAGGAATGAGGAAAGTGTGTCCAGCAGGCTAAGATAAAAGGTAGGGAGGAGGGACTTGGGGGAGGGGCGTTGGAATTGCGATAGGTGGAGAGAGGTCAAGGTGAGGGTGATAGGCCGGAGTGGGGTGGGGACGGAGAGGTCGGGCTTATGCCCGAAATATCGATTCTCCTGTTCCTTGGATGCTGCCTGACCTGCTGCGCTTTTCCAGCAACACATTTTCAGCTCTGATCTCCAGCATCTGCAGTCCTCACTTTCTCCTGTTAATCCAGAGACCCAGATAATGCTCTGGGGACTCAGGTTTGAATACTGCTATGGCGAAGGGGGGTGTTTGAATTCAATTTTAATGCAATTAGGAATCTACAGATGACCATAAAACCATTGTCAATTGTCAGAGGAACCTATCTGGCCGACTAATGTTCCTCACCTGGTCTGGCCTACATGTGACTCCAGACCCACAGCAATGTAGCTAACTCCCAGTTGCCTTCTGAAAAGGCCCAGCAAGTCTCTCAGTTGTATCAGTCGCGACAAAGTCTCAAGAAAGAAATGACTATGGGTCAATCTACAGCTCATGGACTGCAGCAGTTCAAGAAAGCAGCTCACCTCCACCTTCTTAAGAGGCAACTAGGGATGGGCAATAAAATCCTGACCCAGCTAGCGATGTCCCGTTAGTGAATTTTAAAAAAATCAAAGTTATTGTAGTGGTAGCGAGATCAAAAATTGAACCACACCCTGGTTTATTATTTTATAGAAACATAGAAAATGGGACTATGAGTAGGCCATTCAGTATGGTCATGGCTGATCATACAACTCTGTCCCCTGTTCCCCCTCTCTCCCCATACACTTTGATTCTTTCAGCTGCAGGAACGATACCTAACCCCTTCTTAAATACATTCAAAGTTTTGACCTCGACTGCTTTCTGTGGCCCAGAATTCCACAGGCTTTGGACGAAGGCATTTCTCCGTATCTAAGTCCAAAATGGCCGACACCATGTCGTTAGACTGTGACCCCTGGTTCTGGACTCCCTAGTCATTGGGAACACTCTTCCTTGTATATGCTCTGTCTAGTCCTGTTAGAATTTGATAGGTCTCATTCTATAAATTCCTGATCCACTTGCTCACCGTATGTCAGCCTTGCCGTCCAAGAATCAGTCACTGCATTCCCTCTATCGGTAGAACATCCTTCCTCAGATAAGGAGACTCAAACTGCACGTGTGGTCTCACCAAGGCTCCTGTGCAATTGCTGCAAGATCTCCCTGCTCCCGTACACCAATCCTATCAGTATGGAGGCTAACATATCACGGTGGCTCAATGATTAGTACTGCTACCTCACAGTGCCAGGGAGCCAGGTTTAATTCCAGCCTCGGGCAACTGTCTGTGTGGGTTTTCTCTGGGTGGTCAAGTTTCCTCTCATGTTTAAAGACGTGCAGGTCAGGGTGAATTGGCCATAGTGTTCAGGGGTGTGCGGTTAGGTGCATTAGTCAGGGCTAAATTTAGAGTAATGGTCTGGGTGGGTTAACTTCTACATCTTTGGGAGGAAACCCACGCAGACACAGGAAAGAATGTGCAAACTCCACACAGATAGTCACCCAAGAGTGGAATCGAACCCCAGGGTCCCTGGCACTGTAAGGCAGCAGTGCTAACCACTGAGCCACCATGCCACCCAGTCACATGGGCATCCATGCACTTGGGCAAGAATAACCAAGGCCATACATACCGTTTCCCCTGCGTTTCTTCTTAACTCCAGTATATATGGGAAATGCCTTTGATGGTGCTGCAGGAAAAAAAAGGAAATCGATTAAGCCGAAGATACAAAGGGAAAAATCTAAAGCACACTGAAGTCCCATTTGAAAACAGCCTTCCAAGGAACGTTTCAGGAATTCCAATTATTAGAGCCATATAGACATAAGGTTTCACAGCACAAAAAGAGACCTTCTGCCTGTGCATCCATACAAGTCAAGCACTGACATACTCCAGTCCCATTATCCAGCACTTGGCTCATCGCTTCGTACATTATGGTGACTCAAGGACTAAGGACTTCTTAAATGTGATGATGGCTTCAGCATGTGCTACCATTACAGGATATGGCTTCCATACATCCATGGCCCCTCTACTGCACTATCTACCAACAGCATTAGCAAACCCCATTGCAAGGATAGGTTGGTCCTAACCTCAGCTTCGGGTGTAACCTGTTAGACCTGTACAGATCCCCCAGACCCCAACTTTGCAGTTGCCTGCCATTTCAATGAAACCACCTTGCCTTCATGTTGACATTACAGTCCTGAGCTGGCTTACGTTTTCCAGCGAAGCCCAACCAAAGCTCCAAAAACATGGGGGAACTGCTAGGGTGGGGGAACTTCAAGATGAGGGGGCACATTTCTAAGGTGAGAGGAGAAAGATTTAAAAAGGACATGTGGGATAACTTTTATACACAGAGGGTTGTTCATGTGGGGACTGAAACTCCAGAGGAAGTGGTGGATGTGGGTACAGTTACAATGTTTATAAGACATTTAGATAAGTTAATGAATAAGGAATGTTTGGAGGGATATGTGCCAAGGTGGGACTAGTTTAGTTTGGGATTATGGTCGGCACGGGCTGGTTGACCGAAGGGTGTGTTTCCGTGTTGTATGACTGTATCAGTTCACTTCAAAATATAAGTTTACCAATCTATGTATAAATATACGGAAAACTGTACTTGCATTTTGTTCCTGGATTTTTCTCACAAGTTTTGCTTTGTCC
This sequence comes from Chiloscyllium plagiosum, assembly GCF_037043375.1. Classification (NCBI taxonomy): domain Eukaryota; kingdom Metazoa; phylum Chordata; class Chondrichthyes; order Orectolobiformes; family Hemiscylliidae; genus Chiloscyllium; species Chiloscyllium plagiosum. Next base: position 23,111,583 of record NW_028270176.1, on the reverse strand, counting down.
AGGCTGTTCCATAGCAGCATCTGTGCACAAAAAGGAAAGCAATTTAACTTTCAGCCAAAATCAATTGGTCAACTTCCCTTCAATTTCCATTTATTTCATTATCCAAATGTTGCTGCCCTTGCGTCCTTAACCCTGTTCATTGATTGGGGCTGAAAAAGAAACTTCGCAGCCATTGGGAAATCATAGGAACATATTGAGGTAGGAGTAGTAGGCCATTCGGCCCTCAAGACGGTTCCTGCCATTTGAAATGCTCATGTCTCTGACCTCAACTCCATTTCCCTGTCCACCCCAGATTACCAATGACTCCTTACTTGTCATCTTGCCATCATTCACAAGCGGAGATTAAAATAAACCAACATCTACGTATGCAAACATCATTTAATTTAGGGTTTTCAATTTAATTTTTCTTCAATACCCTCCCTCTCACATCACAAAAATGCCACCTACTCTCTGTGAAACATATATTTTTTCTGTATGACAACATCTACATTCTCATATCATTTACCTCATGTGTAATTTGGTGGGGCTGCTGTACAACAGGGGAGGTTATGGCTGAGTGGTATTAATCCAGAGACCCAGGCAGTGGTGGGGGACCCAGGTTCAAATCCTTCCCCAGCAGATGGTGGAATTTTAATTTTTTCAATTGAATTCAATAAAAATCTGGAATTAAGTGTCTAACAATGACCTCAAATCCATTGTTAGGGAAAAACACATCTGGTTCACTAAGGCCGTTAAGGAAATGAAACTGCCATCCTTACCTGGTCTGGACTACATGTGACACCAGACTCACAGCAATGTGGTTGACTCTTGACTGCCCTCTGGAGTAATTAGTGATGCTCAATAAATGCTGGGCTAGCTAATGGCGCCCTCATCCAGTGAATGAACAAAAAAACCCAGTCTTGTCAAGATGGGGGAGATATGTTCAATAATTCGAGCGCACATCATATTCCGACTGTAGTTCAGTTCGTCCGCAATGTTAATAGTGTGTTAACTTTGGTATAACGGTCACTGAGGTTGATCAAGTGTTATTGGTGTTGATAGAATTCTGATGAGGGGGAATTGTTTTGTCGCTCTCCCTTCTCCTCTTGAGCCTCAATGAATAAGCCAACTTATGCCCAGTAAGACTGAACAGTGGTTCTTCGTTAACACTGTGGACGAATGAGCATCAGCCTCTGGCTCCGTAAGCATTAGCCTGGACTAGAGAATAGAACAGTGCAGGTGCTGGTGCTGACCAATGACTCCAGGCTGGAAGCTAAGAATCACTTCCCTGGACACGAGTCTTTCATGACCCACATTAATACAACATTAAGTTGTCTCGACAATGGGGACAGCAGACCCACTGGCGGAACCTTCATGACATTTTCACCCATCGTTAGGGGAAATAAATAAACCTTGACTCTAATAAACCATCAAGTGGATCAAAGTACTGCAGATGCTAGATGTCTGAAACGAATACAGAGAATGCAGGAGAAACTCAACAGGTCTGGTAGCATCTGCAGAGAGAGAAAAAGCAGAGTTAATGTTTTGAATCCTTCATGACTCTCCTTCAGAACTCGGTTCTGGAGTGGTTAGAGTTGTATAGCATGGAAATAGACCCTTCAGCCCAACAAGTTCATGCTCTCCAGATTTCCCAAACTGAACTAGTCCCATTTGCCCACATTTGACCCATGTGCCTCTAACCCTTTTCTATCCATATCCCTATCCAAATGTCTTTTAAATGTTGTACTCACTTCTACCACTTCCTCTGGCACATTGTTCCATATGCACATCACTCAGTCTGTGTGAAAAGGTTGCCCCTCAGGTCCCTTGTAAATATTTCTCCTCTCCTACCCTGGGGACAAGACCTTTGCTATTCACCTTATCTATCATTGAATCCCTTCAGTGTGGAAACAGGCCATTTGGCCCAACAAGTTCACGCCAACCTTCTATAGAATAACTCACCCAGACTCATTCCGCTACCCTATTACTCTACATTTACCTCTGACTAATGCACCTCACCTACACAGCCCTGAACACTGTGGGGCAATTTAGCAGACAATTCACATAACCTGCACATCTTTGGACTGTGGGAGAAAACCGGAGCAGACCCAGAGGGAACTCACACAGACACGGGGAGAATGTGCAAACTCCACACAGTCACCTGAGGCTGGCAGTCCCTGGCACTGTGAGGCAGCTGTGCTAAGCACTGAGCCACTATGCCACTCATGACGTTATAAATTTCTGTAAGTTCGCCCCTCAGCTTCCTGCAGCCTACAGAAAATTGTCCCAGCCTTACCAGCCTTTCCTTATAACTCAAACACTCCAGTCTCAGTTACATGGCTGTAAATCCTTTTTGCACCCTTTCCAGTTTAATGGCAACCTTCCTATAGCAGGGCGACCAGAATTGGATGCAGTGATTCAGAAGTGGCCTTAGAGTTCTGAAGAAGAGTCGGACCAGACTCAAAATGCTAACTCTGTTTCTCTCTTGATGGATGCTGAGTTTCTCCAACACAACCCCGTGTTTGTGTCCATTACACCAGCTGCTCAATGCAATTAAATCGCATAGGTGCTGACGCTGGAGATGTGAAATAAAACCCAGAAAGCACTGTAGATACTTGCAGTAGGTCTGGAAACATCTGTGCAGAGGGGGAAGACAAAATGAACATTGTGAGTCCAAAAACTCGAAATGTTAACCTTGTTTCTCTCTCTGCAGAAGCTGCCAGACCTGCTGAGTTTCTCCAGTACTTTCTGCTTCTATTTCAGGTGCTCACTGCAGTTGCGTGATGATCGCGTCTTGTGACTTACCGCTGCCTGTTGATGTCCACCTGAAATGCCTTGCCTGCTGCTGCCCTGTGGTGCTAAACAAAATGAAAATAATTCAGGGGTTTTTCTAGATTTCTAGATTCCCTACAGTGTGAAAACGGGCCCTTCGGCCCAACCAGTCCACACCGACCCTCTGAAGACTAACTCAGCCAGACCCATTTCCCTCTTACTAATGCACCAAACACTATGGGCAATTTAGTATGGCCAATTCACCTGACCTGCACAGCTTTGGACTGTGGGAAGAGCACCCGGAGGTAACCCACACAGACACGGGGAGAATGTGCAATCTCCACACAGGCCTGAGGCTGGAATCGAACCTGGGACCCTGGTGCTGTGAGGCAGTAGTGCTAACCACTGAGCTGCCCCAAGTGCAAACTGTATATTTTCAATCTGCGGCTGTACGGGATTAATGCTATTTTACTGTGACTCGGGGCTCAGAGAACACAAAAGGTTTCGTTCTTGGGGACAGAGAGAGTCAGACGATAATTTGTGACTGAAGTACAAACATGGGGGAAAATGAGGACTGCAGCTGCAGGAGATCAGAGTCCAAAAGTGTGGTGCTGGAAAAGTGCAGCCGGTCAGGCAGCATCCAAGGAGCGGGAGAGTTGACATTTCGGGCATAAGTCCTTCATCAGGGATGATCAGGGTTTATGCTCGAAACGTCGGCTCTCCTGCTCCTCAGATACGGCCTGACCGACTGTGCTTTTCCAGCACCACACTTTTGGACTCTGAGTTACAAGAGTGACCTCCTAAAACAGGCAGACAGAGGTAACTGTTCTGACATATAAACGGTTTCGAAAATGCATTAAAATGGAGCAACAGTTCTGCCTGCAGGTCCCCAGCTATATCTGAAGTTGTTTAATTCAAAGCTTATCATGCGGTCTGAAATAATTCCACAAAGGCTGCTACCCTGTCATCAAGTCCCCTTTGGGCATAGGTTTAGGGTGTGAGGGGAAAGATATAAAAGAGACCTAAGGGGTCACTTTTTAACCCAGAGGGTGGTACGTGTATGGAATGAGCTGCCAGAGGAAGTGGTGGAGGCTGGTACAATTGCAACATTTAAGAGGCGTTTGGATGGGTATATGAATAGGAAGGGTTTGGAGGGATATGGGCCGGGTGCTGGCAGGTGGGACTAGATTGGGTTGGGATGTCTGGTCGGCATGGACGGGTTGGACCAAAGGGTCTGTTTCCGTGCTGTACATCTCTATGACTCTGTGACCCAGCAAGCACAGAGCCGGCTCTGAGGGTGAGCAGAGCCCCTGACACTCCTGTTTATATCTGTCAGCCAGGGTTTCCTGACTGGACCGGGTTAACTGCCACAATCAGCGAACTCCTATTCTCGGAGGTCCACCTGGCTGACCATGTTCCAATCACGAGACTGGCATGCCCCAAATCAAATTTCATTGCTCAGACTTTTAAGTATAGGAGTTGGGACGTTAATGTTGAGGTTGTGCAGGATGTTGTGAGGCCTCTTCTGGAATACTATGTCCAGTTCTGGTCTCCCCTATCTTAGGAAGGATGGAGAGGGCTCAGAAAAGATTTCCCAGGATGTTGCTGAGATTAGAGGGTTTGAGTTATAAGCAGAGGCTGGATAGGCTGGGACTTTTCTCACTGGTGCATAGGAGCTTGAGGGGTCACCTTATAAAGGATTATAAAATCATGAGGGGCATCGTTAAGGTGAACGGTAGGTGTATTTTCCCTCAGGTGGGGGCATATTGCTCAGGAGAGAGGAGAAAGGTTTGAAAAGGATGTGAAGGCTAATTATTTTACACAGAGAGTGTTTCATGTGTGGAATGAATTTCTAGAAGAAGTGGTAGATGCAGGTACAGTTACAACAATTAAAAGACATTTAGAAAATTACATGGATAAGAAACGTTTCGAGGGATAAGCCCAGGCAGGTGGGACTTGTTTAGTTTGGGATTATGGTCTGCATGGACGAGATGGACCGAAGGGTTTGTTTCCATGTTGTATGACTCCATGACTATAAGTTTGTCATGTGACTTTTGTACGATGATAAACTGATCGAATGCACTTAATGTAAAATCTGATCATTAAAACTCTGCCACATTTGCTGATTTAATCAGGTGGTTTGTAATTGTCCAAAGGCTTAAACCTCTCACCAAGTTATGGGGTTAACATACACATCTCTGGATTCCTCTTGCCCCTTGTTGCAGCATGCTACCCAGCAATCACACAGTTCTCTGGAACAAAACATAAGGAGGGTTAAAAGATACAATAATGCTCCATCTCTACCTGTCAGACAGCCTTATTACATGTATGATGCTGGAAAATACAACCTTGATTATCCGAACACGATTCTCAAGGTCCTGTAAAAACAGCATTAGGCCACTCAGCATTCAGTTATCAGTTTAACGGCATTATGGTGTTTATTGCTAGATAACCCGAGAAATGTTGGGATGACTGGCACTTATACATTACTGCTTGTATACGATAGATCAGTTATCAGTTAAACCGGTATTACGGCATGCACTGTCGGTTACTGAGAAATGTTCAGATAACCGGCATTCAAATTTCCACTTGTTTACGATCATATCGATTATCCGAACAATCAATTGTCCGAACAAAATACTTGCCGCCCGTCTCGTTAGGATCATCAAGGTCCTATATGCAGAGAGTGAAGTATTACACCGTTCAGGATGGGCAGAGAAAGCTGACAGGGAAGTGCACTGTGCAATTCTTATTCTCCTGCAAACAGGAGAGATCCGAGACAAAGGGATAAAATGATAAAGTCACAGAGACACAGAGAGAGAGAGAGAGAGAAATCAGAAAAATATAAGCAAACCTCTGTAAAGGCTTACCACCCACCCAGCCCCTCTGTTTCAGTGCTAACCCAATCCTCACACAAGCCAAAAATCCACATCATAATGGAATATACCAGCATCCCATAATGAAAAGGTTATTGAGCGATGGTGAAGTGTTGGCATTGTGTTGGCTGCCATAGAGTCATACAGCACAGAAACAGGGCTTTCGGCCCAACCCATCCTTGCCAACCAGTTTTCCGAAACTGAACTTGTCCCATTTGCCTATCCCTCTACACCTTTCCTTATTCATGTACCTGTTTAAATGCCTTTTAAATGCTGTCATTGTACCAGCCTCCACCACTTCCTCTGGCAGCTCATTCCATACACACACCACCCTCTGTGTGAAAACGTTGCCCCTTAGGACCTTTTTAAATCTTTCCCCTCTCACCTTAAACCTAGGGCATGTAGTTTTAGACTCCCCTACTCTGGGGCAAAGATCTTGGCTCTTCACCCTATCCAGACCCTTCATGATTCTATATACCTCTATCAGGCTAATCCTGAACCTCCTATACTCCAGGGAAAAAAAAGTCCCAGCCTTTCGAGCTTCTCTTTATAACTCAAACACTCCAGTCCCAATAACATCCTTGTAAATCTTTTCTGCACCCTTTCCAGTTTAATAACCCCTGCGCATTTGAAGCTATTTAGAATCAGAGAATCCTGACAGTGCAGGAAGAGGCTATTCAGCCCATCAGGTCTACACCAACCCATCAAAGAGCATCACAGCCAGACCCAGGCCCCTACCTTATCCCAACAACTGCACTTATACTATGGTTAATCCACCCTAACCCGCACATCCCTGGACACTATGGGACAATTTAGCACGGCCAATCCACCCTAACCTGCACATCCCTGGACACTATGGGCAATTTAGCATGGCCAATCCACCTAGCCCATACATCGCTGAACACTATGGGCAATTTAGCATGGCCAATCCACCTAGCCCGCACATCCCTGGACACTATGGGCAATTTAGCATGGTTAGTCCACCCTAACCTGCACATCCCTGGACACTATGAAACAATTTAGCATGGCCAATCCACCTAGCCCACACATCCCTGGACACTATGGGCAATTTAGCATGGCCAATCCACCCTAACCTGCACAGCTTTGGACTGTGGGAGGAGACCAGAGAACCCAGAGGGAACCCACACAGACACACGAAGAACGTGCAAACTCCACGCAGATAGTCGCCCAAGGCTGGAAACAAATCCAAAACCCTAGTGCTGCGAGGCAGCAGTGCTAACCACTGAGCCACCATGCCACCCTATTTGCCTCAGACATGGGAAAATGCATTGTGGGCAGGGACCTAGAGGTTACAGAGGAAGGACCCCCTCTTTGCTGTGAGGAGGCTAGGTAGCAGACTGTGCCAGTCCCTCACTCCCCCAGTGAACATGCGGAGGAATTATCTCCAATGCAGGAAGAAATCTCTCTGCCAGGTGACGTGTCACTTCTCTCCCACTTCAAACTCTCCTGATCTCTGCGATGACACCCACCTCCCACCTGGCCTCATCCTCTATCACTCTCAGTGTATCACGCAGTGTCCCTCATCTCATGCTCCATCCATGGTACTCAACACACCCTCACTCTCAGGGGCTCTCTCAAGAACTGTACAGTTCATCGCTAACCACATTGACACCCGTTCGCCAGAATGTTGAGAGTGAGTAAAAACGATGAAGACGTGCAAGGTGCAGATATCGCTACGTAATTCTGTTCAGACATCACTGAACTGTCACACAACGTCCAGAGGAAGGGGAGGGAGGGAGTCCGATACCTGGTTTCATTGTATTCCTGTGATTGTTCGTCCTTTTCAAATCCGCGGTCACAACATGACAGCCACAATCCACGAAAAGTACTGTGAGCGAAAAAGATACAAACCATCATGAAACCAGCCTTCCTTCCATTGACCCCATGTACACTTCCCACTGCTTCGCGTAAACAGCCAACATCATCAAAGAGGAGAAAGTGAGGTCTGCAGATGCTGGAGATCAGAGCTGAAAATGTGTTGCTGGTAAAGCACAGCAGGTCAGGCAGCATCCAAGGAACAGGAGAATCGACGTTTCGGGCATAAGCAGGGACCTTCCTGATGAAGGGCTTATGCCCGAAACGTCGATTCTCCTGTTCCTTGGATGTTGCCTGACCTGCTGTGCTTTACCAGCAACACATTTTCAACATCATCAAAGACCCCTCCCACACTAGTAATACTCTCTTCCCCCCTCTTCCATCAGGCAGGAGATACAAACGTTTGAAAACACACACCAACAGATTTAAGAACCGCTTCTTCCCCACTGTTACCAGACTTTATAATTGATCTCTGATATATTAAGGTTGATCTAGCTCCGCACCTAAGCTGTAACACTATATTGTGCATTCTGTTCTATCCTTTGATGTACTTATATATGGTATAGTTTGTCTATTTAGCATGCAAAACAATACTTTTCACTGTCACACAGTGCATGTGACAATGATAAATCAAAGTATACAACTCTATAATTATATGACTCTTGAAAGAAAATTGCGCATAACACGTTCTGTTGATAAGCCCCTTTGACTATGTGAGGCTTTTTTGTTTCTGACTTTGAGTGTTTCAGTGTTTAGTACTTATTTTCCAGTTATAGACCAGGCCAGACCCCCCCTCAAAACATGTCAAGAAAGTAGCACAGACTCTCACTTTGCTAGTTGTTTTAAGCAGGTGTATGGCGGATATTCCAGAAGTGATGCAGTTGGTCAAACCACTTAGTTTGAAAGAAAACAGAATTTATTTACAGGATTGCTGAATGTAACACAAACAAAAGAGAACGGAATACAGACTAACAATCTATCTGACATCCCAACTGATGATCCCAAGTTAATGACGCTGTTTCAAATACTTGTAAGAGATGTCAGAGAGAGATTACCAGCATGGACCTGCCTTTTTGGGTCCAGCAGCTTCACAACACTTCTGCTAAAATAAACCAAATTAAACCAGAGAAAAACTGAGCTGGGAGAACTGGCCACTGCACTTTGATTGTACAAGTGCTTTTTTCCCAAAAACTTAAAAACCTGTTGCCCGAGGCAGTATCTGTCAACTATAATCAAACTGGCCCGAAAACCCTTCAACTTAGACTTTTCGGAGTCCGTGTCTTTTACAGACTCTGAAAGAAAAAAGCCAAGGACAGCATAACCTTGTTAAAGGAGCAACATCATCACAAAACTTCAACTGCAGCCAAAGCTTCTCATACATTTCTGATGAGGTTATTCCTGATGGTTCTCGCATGACCTCTCATGAATGAAATGGATTTGAAGGTTCCGGTGACAATCATCTCTGTTCAGTGATACTCCATCTACGTGCACGAGGACTCTGACTGAAAGCTATCTTGAATGTTTCAAACCTTATCTTTTCTTCCATTAAGGACTGTGGGACATGGATAGAGTGAATCACCAAGGCCTTTTTTCCGAGGGTGCAGTAGATCAAAACTAGAGGACATAGGTTTAAGGTGAGAAGGAAAAGATTTAAAAAGGCCTTGTAGGGTAACGTTTTAACACAGAAAGTGGCGCGTATTTGGAAGGAGCTGCCTGAGGAAGTGGTGGAGGTGGGTACAGTTACAATATTTAAACTTTGATGGGTACAGGAAGAGTTTAGAGAGGTATGGGCCAAATGCTGGCAGATGGAACTAGGTCAGATTGGGATGTCTGGTCAGCATGGATGAGTTGTACCAAAGGGTCTGTTTCTGTGTTGTCTGCCTCTATTCTTTAACAACTATTATAAAAACAAATTGATTTTTATTTCTGCAAAATTAATCTCTGCCGGGAAAGTTAATTTTTTCTGCTTATATGTTTTGAATTATTTAGAAGGGTACTTTAATATTTCCAACTATACGTTAATCAGCTTTGCATCTTTACCAGATAAGTTCAGTTTTCAAAATAAATTACTAATTTTGGTGTCTGTTGAAGAAGTCTAGTTGATGGCTCTTTCTGATTCTTTTGAATCCATGTACATAATTGGCCTCATTTTCATAAATGCTCTGATATTTGGATTATTGAGACGAGAGAGACCCCCCCCCCTCAGTCAGTAGTAAGAGTTGCAAAAGAAATGTTGATAAACTGGAACTAAAATATGAATCAAATCAGAAAAACTGGAAGTAAAAACTGTGACAAAAAGCCCACATTTCACTGAAGTATAATCAGTAAAGTTCAAGATTTTAATACCGTATATACTCAAGTAAAAGTCGATCTCATATTGTTGGGCAAAAATTCTGGAATTTTCCAGGTATCTCATGTAAATAGTCAATCCTAGCTCTTCACAGATAATAGATCAACATTTATGATTTAGTCTTCCGGTCCGTTCCGCTCTGCTCCAGGTTTTCAAAATTACCATGTTTAATTTTTTTTCTTTCTTTAATCATTGAGAGATCAAGTTGACTTCTACTAATGACGCGGCACGAATTTCAGCCCCTCAAAATTAGCGTCCATGTAATAGTCAATCCCATAAATTTAGTCTTATAAAGTAGTCAAAGATTTGGACTATTATTCACATATATATGGTAATAGTTGTTTGTCTTTTTGAACGTTTAATTTCAAACAAAATTAATAGATTTTGCCCAGATGAATTTCACAGGGAAAGTAATCAGTAATTTCGCATAGGGGATCTTAACTTTCGCTTCAAGCCCAATAACATTACCCTCTAACAATAGTACCCAATCATAAAGAGTCAGTGACCTGAAACTATAATTAGTGATGATGCTGACTCAACTTTTCTAAAGCGTCTTTTAAAAAAAAATTATAGACACTCACCTGGTTTCAATACCATCTTTTAATCTGGTTTTGCAGCAAGACATCCATGTACCACAGCAATGCCTTCTGAACAAACACACATTTCAGCAAAGATACAAGTGTAGCTGGCTTTGCCAAGCAGCCACAAATATTAAACATGCAACTTGAAAAACAACAGTCATTTGAACTAAGCACACGAACACCCACAAAAAGAATGTTTCAACCTGAGAAAATTCCGAAAGTGATGGGGAACATTCTGACCATGAGCTGGACAGATTTGTAAAGGATGCGCAATATGTTCAGTGTCACTCATGTCTAAATCATTCAGCCTCCTAAGTTACAGAGGTCTAGAGCACAGAAAAAGGCCCTTTGGCCCATCGAGTCTGCACCAGTCAAAAACAGCCACCGAACTATTCTGCTCCTATTTTCCAACACTTGGCCAAATGCACGGCTTGCCTTGGCATCACAAGTGCACATCAAAATTCTTCTTCTGCCTCTCCCACTCTTACAGGCAGTGAATTCCACATTCCCACTACCCTCTGGGTGAGAAAGGTTTTCCTCACATTCATGCTTCTTACCTTAAATCTATAGCTCCTGGTCAGAGAACATTTCCGGGGACACCCTCACCAATCGCCCCATGGCCGAACACTTTAACTCCCCCTCCCCCTCTGCCAAGGACATGCAGGTCCTGGGCCTCCTCCACCGCCACTCCCTTCCCACCTGACGCCTGGAGGAAGAACACCTCATCTTCCACCTCAGGATCCTCCAACCCCATGGCATCAATGTGGACTTCACCAGTTTCTTCATTTCCCCTCCCTCCCACCTTAACCCAGTTCCAACCTTCCAGCTCAGCACATCCTCATGACCCATCCACCTGTTCATCTTCCTTCCTACCTATCTGCTCCATCCTTCCCTCCGACCTATCACCTATATCCCCACCTCCATCCACCTATTGCACTCTCAGCTACCTTCTCCCCAGCCCCACCTCCCTCTCTCCACCCCTGAGGCTCCTGATGAAGGGCTGTTGCCCGAAACATCCAACGTTACTGCTCCTCAGATGCTGCTTGACCTGGTGTGCTTTTTCCAGCACCACACTCTTGACACTAATCCCTCCATCAAGGAGAAGGGCTTCTTCCTATCTACCCTGTCTCTGGCCATCATAACCTCAACCATCTCAAGTGCATGTGTGACAGAAAAATGGATTAGTCCAGTGGAAAACTGAGGCACATGAGACCGCGTGTGTCATTCTCTTTCTTTCCTCCATTAGGACAGTAAGGAGAGCACAAATGGCCTGAGTACCTCTGGCTTTAGGGATACTCAGCACAGACTTCCATTCTTGATCACTGTTTGGTGATCCCTTGCTGTAAGTAACTCCTCAAGTACTGAAGCAATCCCAATGCAACAAGATCTAGATAATATCCAGACTTGGACTGACAAGTGGCAACTAACATGCGTGCCACTCAAATGCCAGATTATGACCATCTCCAATGAAAGACAATTTAACCTTTGCCCCTTGTCATCCAATGGTATTATCATCACTGAATCCCCCATATCAACATCCTGAGGTTACCATTGACCAGAAACTGAACTGGACTCACCGTGTAAATATAATGACTGCAAGAGCAGGTCAGAGGTTTGTAATACAGTAGCTCATCTCCTGACACCCCAAAGCTTGTCTATTATCTGCAAGGCGCAAGTCATGAATGTGATGGAATACTCTCCGCTTGCTTGGATGACTACACTTCCAACAACACTCAGGAATCTTGACATCATCCAGGAAAGTAGCTCCCACTTGATTGGCACCACATCCATAAACATCCAATCCCTCCACTGTAGCAGCAGTGTGTAGCATTTACCAAATGCACCGCAGAAACTTGCCCAGGATTCTTAAACAGCACCTCCCAGGACAAAGGCAGCAGATACACGGGAACACCATGCTCTGCAAGTTCCCCACCAAGACACTGGCCATCCTGACTTGGAAATATATTAACGTTCCTTCACTGTCACTGGGTCAAAATTCTGGAATTCCCTCCCTATGGGCTTTGTCAGCTTACAGCTTATTGCTTCTGTTAATCATCCCAACATCCCCAAATTAAGCTGCATTAGAACATTATTTCAATGAGCCATCACACACTGCAGCACAGAGGAACTATGCAGAGCAGAGGAAAATCACCTATACGGTGTATTCAAAAAGAACGGGTACCCAGCTTCTCAGCCACAAACCCAAACAAGCAGACAAAACATGTCCAGAAACCCTATCCATGCTCCCCTACATCAAAGACAGCTCAGAAATGACTGCCAGACTATTCAGACCCCTTGGCTCATGGTAGCCCACAAACCCACCAACACACTAAAACAGCAGCTAATGAACTTGCAAGATCTTATACAGACAACAAGCAAAACTTATGTCACTTACAAAATACCATGCAAGAACTGTAACAAATACTACATTAGACAACAGGCAGAAAACTAGCCACCAGGACCACCAGGATACATGAACATCAACTAGCCACAAAAAGACATGACCCACTCTTACTAGTATCCTCACATACAGATGAGGAAGGACACCACTCGACTGGGACAACACATCCATCCTAGGACAAGCCAAACAGAGATACATGTGAGATTTCCCAGAAGCATGGCATTCCAACCAGAACTCTATCAACAAACATATTGACTTGGATCCCATTTACCACACCCTGAAAAAAAGAACAGAAAATGGCATAACCACAGGAAATGACATCACCAACCTAAGGAAACCTAAACACATAAATAGAAGGTGGGCCATATCACCAGTGCCTTATCCAGAGGCTCACTAATGATGTTTCCTAGTATGGTGAAGAAACATCTGAAAATGAACCTTCCAGCTCAGCAAGCAAACCTACATCCAGAACTAATACTAATATGAATCCTTATTAAAATCCGTAGGCTTTGTGTTTATAAAAACAAACATAAGAGATGCAACTATGTCTAAAATCATGCGCAGCTTTTTAAAGAATTACCAATGGGATGGGACATCACTGGATAGGCCAGTATTTATTAATCAGAGGGCAGTTAAGAGTCAACCATATTGCTGTAGTTCTGGAGTCACAGACCAGGTAAGGATGGCAGTTTCCTTCCCTGAAGGACATCAGTGAACCAGATGGCTTCTTCAATAATCAACATTGGATTCATGGTCGTCATGAGATCCATAACTCCAGATATTTATTAAGACTGAATATCCACCATCTGCCATGGCAGGATTTGTGCCCAGGTCCCCAGTGCATTAGCTGAGTTTCTGGATTAGTAGTCGAGCGATAATACCACTGGGGCGTCGCCTCCCTATTTGTATTGATTTGGGCTCCACAGCATATTGCCCATACCATATCGTGCCAATGCCACATTGCTAGTTTGAGATTAGGCCAATAAAACCCGACTTCCTGAATCAATATTTGGATACTCTTGAGACCTCTAATGTATTTCATTTTGCAGTGAGTATTAAATAAGTTATAATGTCTAGCTTCACTTCTATCAATCCATGGGTAGGTCACGTATTGAGTTATTCCATCCAGCTTTCATCCCCATAGGTAACAGCTAGCCAGCCATCCCAGAGAGAATGAGGGGACTGGGCCTATCTTCCTTCAAGTTTAGAAGAATGAGAGGTTATCCCATTGAGGCAACAACATTTTTAATATTATTCCAGAGGGTGGGTACAGAGAGGATGCTCCCTGTGACCGGGAGATTAAAACAAGGGGACACGGTGTCTGAATAAGGAAGAAGCCGTTTAGGGGTGAGGCCCAGAAGATGATGAACCCGTGAGACTCTCTTGCCCGGAAGCACTGTGAAATCTCAGTCATCAAGTCTGACCGTGACAGGGATTAATTGGGAATGCGAGTGACATCAAGGGATTTTTTTAGAGATTGGAGGAATTGAGGTAGAAAAACAACCGTGATCTAGAATAATAGGCTGGGGCTAAAGGGCTGAATAGCCTCCTCTGGCTCCTATGTATGATGTTTATAAAAAAAGAACTTGGGAAATCTCAAATATCGATTGCCATTGATAACAGGTGAGGGATGACCATTGCTAAACACCAATTTATACCTGGGTAAATATGCGTCATTGAATAAGATGATTTGCTTGTATTCCAAATTTCATATTCACATCAATGACCAATAACCTTTAGAATCCATTGCCTGACAAAAATCTATCTACTTTTGCTTTAAAAATATGTTCTGAGCCTATAAAATATTTCACCACATCTCCATCCTAAAAGGACAAGTCCTGGTTTTAAGAAGTACTCCATAGTTCTGGACTTGCCCACAAAAGGAAACATCACTTCTATTCCCTCCTGTCAAGATCTTACATCCCCCAATCAACTCACTCCTCACTCTCTGCAGCACTGGATTGAAGGAACCTAATTTGTTCAACTTTTCCTTCTAAGACAACCCACTTCGTTCAGATATTGAGCCAGTGAAACCTCTTCAGAAAGCGAAGGAAATTATGCATGACCCCCCCTATCCAGATGCGTTACAGCTTGGTTTGTCAACTGCTCTGCCCAAGATCACAAGAAATTTCAGAGAGCTGTTCACGCAGCCCGGTCTATCTCACTAACAGCCTTCTGTCCACTGACTCTCTCTACACTTCCTGCTACCTCAGGAAAGCAACCAATTTCATCGAAGATCCCTCCCATCCCGGTTACAATCTCTTCCACTCTCTTTGATCGGTCAGATGACAGAAAAGGTTGAAAATGCATATGAATAGATTCAAGGACGGCTTCTTTCCTGCTGTTATCAGACTTTTGAACAGACCTCGCATTCAATAGAGTTGATTTTTCTCTGCGGGGTAAAAACAATGACTGCAGATGCTGGAAACCACCTCTGCACCTTCTCTGCAGCTGTAACACTGTATTCTGCACTCTGTTCTATTACCCTGATGTACCTATGTAAGGTATTAACTGTCTGACTACAACACCAAAAATACTTTTCACTGTATCTCGGTATGTGACAGTAATAAATCAAATCAAAATCAAAATGACTCCAATGCATTTATAAATTTCCTGAAATAAAGAGACCAAAACCGCATTCAGTATTCACGGTATAGTCCCAACAATGCCCTATTACTGAAGCATGACATAGTAAAGGATAGCATTCCGGTAGCTTTATTATTTACTTGTTGTATCTGCAGAATAACATTTTGTGATTCCTATGCTAGATCTGTCAGCACCTTAGAATTCTACACACGTGGTTCATTCAAATTAGACTTTGTTATTGCGTTCTCCCTGCTAAAATAAATAACTTTGCATTTCCCCATATTATACTCCATCTTGACAGTCGCTGAACCTATCTATATCCACCTGCAACCTCCTTTTTAGGTATTTGCAGAAACTCTCGCTAACCAGTTTTACATTTCTAGCAAGCCACCTGTCACTCTACGTTCTTCCTCCTGATTAGCCTTTCTGTTGTTCTGTGCTTTTTATTTGTCATATCCTGACTAGTCATTCATCTTTGCGTAATTGTCTTTTTTTTCCTTAAGTGGGGTGTACTCCCCTCAGAGCTTTTCCCTACTGTAGAATTTTCTGCAGAATCACAAAGTGAATGTCTCTGGGTCCCATGGGATGAATTGCTTTGGCATCTGAGGGATAGGCGAAAGTGAGGACTACAGATGCTGGAGATCAGAGTCAAAGAATGTGGTGCTGGAAAAGCACAGCAGGTCGGCAGCATCTGAGGAGTAGGAGAATCGACATTTTGGGCAGAAACACTTCATCAGGAATGAGGCTTGAGGGCTGGGGTTGCTGAGAGATAAATGGGAGGAGTTTGGGGCTGGGGCGGAGGGGTAGGTAGCTGAGAATGCATTAGGTGGATGACGTTGGGGGAGAAGGTGATAGGTTGGAGAAGGGGGTGGAGTGGATAGATGAGAAAGATGATGGACAGGTCAAGAGGGCAGTGCCGAGTTGGAATGCGGGACTGGGATAAGGTCGAAGGTAGGGAAATGGGGAAACTGATGAAATTCACAGAGATCTCGCTTGGTTGCAGGATCCCCGGACCGAAGATGAGGCATTCTTCCTCCAGGCATTGGGTGGTTAGGGCTTTGGCAATGGAGGAGGCCCAGGACCTGCAGGTCCAGGCAGCTTCAGCAATCACAGTTTACCACACACCAGGCTATTAAACCAAAGTATTGAGAAGTTTTGGTAAAAAAGGAATAAAGAAGCAAATTATGTAAACTTTTACCTTGTCCTCTTTGTTCCATTGGGTGACCTGCCGCTACAGCAAGATAGCAAGATGCCACGATAAATTCTGGAAAATAAAACCAGATCTATTCATTTCAGAAAAGGGAGCTCATGATCAATGTCACTTTCCACAGCAATAGTCAGCCAAGCAAAGGAAGAAATGAAAAATACAATCAGTATTTTCACAAATAAAATTTCACAGGTCTACAGTGTGGAAGCAAGCCATTCGGCCCATCCTGTCCACACTGCCTGTCCGGACAGCATCACACCCAAACTCACCACCCTACCCCATCCCCATTACCCCACATTAATCATGGCTAATCCACCCTAACCCGCATATCACTGGACCACAGGGCAATTTAGCATGGCCAATCCACCCTATCCTGCACATCCCTGGACACTATGGGCAATTTAGCATGGTCAATCCACCTTAACCTGCACATCCCTTGACACTATGGGTAATTTGGCATGGCCAATCCACCTTAACCTACACATCCCTGGGCACTATGGGTAATTTGGCATGGCCAATCCACCTTAACCTGCACATCCCTTGACACAATGAAACAATTTAGCATGGCCAATCCACCCTAACCTGCACATCCCTTGACACAATGAGACAATTTAGCATGGCCAATCCACCCTAACCTGCACATCCCTGGACACAATGGCCAACCCACCCTAACCTGCACATCCCTGGACACTATGGGCAATTTAGCATGGTTAGTCCACCCTAACCTGCACATCTTTGAACAGTGGAAGGAAACCGGAGCACCCGTAGGAAACCCACGTATACACGGGGAGAATGTGCAAACTTCACGCAGATAGTCGCTCAAGGGCGGGATCGAACCTGAGTTCCTGGTGCTGTGAAGTAGCAGTGCTAACCACTGAGCCACCGTAGTGTAAAGTGAAGGTACAAAAATGCTCAGGAAAGGATTTACAAATTAGCAAGCAATGTGAATCTTCTTGGAGACAAAGAAGGAATGGCTGAGGTTCTAAGTGAGTGCTTTTGTTGCCTTCATGAAAGAGGAGAATGTGGTTACCGTTACTGTAAAGGATGAGGTGGTAGAGACAGTGGATAGGATAAAAATAAAGGTTAGCAGTGCTGGTGGGTCAGATGTCATTCCTAACTGGCTGACGTGCACCAGAAGTTAACAAACAAACTAATGATGATCAGAATTCTTCAACCTTTCTGTATAACGTGACGGCAACAGAGGACTGGAAGACGATAAATTTTACATTCCTATTCAAAACAGGACAGTCATGCGCTCAGAGAGATGTACAGCACAGATGCAGACCCTTCGGTCCAATTTGTCCACACCGACCAGACGTCCCAATCTGACCTAGTCACATTTGCCAGCACCGGCCATATCCCTCTAAACCCTTCCTGTTCATCTCCCCATCCAGATCTTTTAAATGCTGTAATTGTAACAGTCTCCACCACTTTCTCTGGCAGCTCATTCCATACATAGATTAGATTACAGTGTGGAAACAGGCCCTTCGGCCCAACAAATCCACACCGACCCGCCGAAGCGAAACCCACCCATACCCCTACATTTACCCCTTACCTAACACTACGGGCAATTTAGTATGGCCAATTCACCTAACCTGCACATCTTTGGACTGTGGGAGGAAACCGGAGCACCCGGAGGAAACCCACGCAGACACGGGGAGAACGTGCAAACTCCACACAGTCAGTCGCCTGAGTCGGGAATTGAACCCGGGTCTCTGGCGCTGCGAGGCAGCAGTGCTAACCACTGTGCCACCGTGCCGCCCACATGTACCACCCTCTGCATGAAAAAGTGCCCCCTCAGGTCCCTTTTAATTCTTTCCTCTCTCACCTCTCATAGTTTGGACTCCTATACCCTGGGGAAAAAAAGACCATGTCCATTCACCCCTCATGATGTTATAAATCCCAGCCTCCGACACTCCAGGGAAAGTGATCTTCGCCTATTCAGTCTCTCCCATCCCTCAAATCCATTCAACCCCATCAACATCCTTGTAAATTCATGGACTATCTATGGTGGACAGTGAATCCAGTGTAATATAGTGTCCCCTTGGTCGAATGAGATTTCAAGTTCAACTCCATTTTAGCACTCTCGCTCATGATCTAAGCTTGCACTTCAATGAGGAACTGGGGAGATCAGTTTAAGGTGAGATAGACGCACAGATTCAGTCAGGTCAGTCACAGAGTCATACAGCGTAAAAAATAGGCCATTTGGCCCAAATGGTCCATGCAGACCAGGTTTCCTAACCTGAACTCGTCCCATTTGCTGACATTTAGCCCATATCCCTCTAAACCTTAACTATCCATGTGCCTGTCCAAATATCCTTTAAATGCTGTAATTGTACCCATCTCTACCACTTTCTCTGGCAGCTCAATATCAAGCTAGGATCCCACATTGGTTTAGCTTATATTTAAATGACTTGGACTGTGCATGGAAGGGATGTGGTTGAAATTTTCAAATTAAATCACACTGGGTGTTTGATTATTAACAAAATACAATGCAATGGGGGTTCATTTCTAATGGAGTAGAGCTGCTGAGAATTTACATTACACTCGAATGGCAGAGGGTTTGAGTTAAAAGGAGAGGCTGGAAAAGCTGAGACCTTTTTTTCCCTGGAATGTAAGAGGCTGAGGGGTGACCTAATAGACATTTATAAAATCGCGAGGGGTACCGCTAAGTTGAATAGCCAAAGTGCTTTTCCAAGGGTCAGGGAGTCTAAAACTAGAGGATAGCAGTTTAAGGTGAGAGGGGAAATATTTAAAAGGGACCTGAGGGGCAAACTTTTCACTCACAGGGTGATGCCTACATGGAACGAGCTGCTGAAAGGAGTGGTAGATGATGGTACAATTACAAAATTTAAAAGACATTTGGATAGGTATGCCTGGTTAGGAAAAGTATAAAGATTTGTGGGCCAAAACCTTTATCGCACCCTTTCCAGTTTAATAATATCCTTCCTACAACAGGGCGATTAGAATGATGCACAGTACAAGTTCTGCTATAACCCATGTTTCTTCAGCACAATTAGATTTATGGCAATTGAAGAATTTAGACCATTATTTGTAGAACACGAACTGTGTTGGCTATAACGCGATTCCAGTCCCATTAATTTTCTTACAACACGAGATCGCACAAGAGTGTTGTTAAGAAAGCATATGGTGTTTTGACTTTCATTAACAGGGGGATCGAGTTTAACAGCCTCAAGGTTTTGCTGCAGCTCTACAAGTCCCTGGTGAGACCACACTTGGAATATTGTGTCCAGTTCTGGTCGTCCTACTATCGGAAAGGTACAGAGGCTTTGGAGAGGGTGCAAAGAAGGTTTACCAGGATGCTGCCTGGACTGGAGGGCTTGCCGTATGAAGAAAGGTTGAATAAGCTTGGACTTTTCTCTCTGGAGAGAAGGAGGAAGAGAGGAGAACTGATCGAGGTGTACAAAATTATGAGAGGAATAGATACAGTCAATAGCCAGAGACTTTTCCCCAGGGCAGGATTGACTGGTACGAGGAGTCATAGTTTGAAGATATTAGGAGGAAGGTACAAAGGAGAAGTCAGAGGAAGGTTCTTTACGCAGAGAGTTGTGAATGCATGGAATGCATTGCCAGCCGTGGTGGTGGAAGCAGAGTCCTTGGGAACATTTAAGCAACTGCTGGACATCCACATGGATAGCAGTGAGTTGAGGGGTGTGTAGGTCAAGTTGCTATGTTTTGCATTAGGATTAACTCTCGGCACAACGTCATGGGCCTAAGGGCCTTTTCTGCGCTGTACTTTTCTATGTTCTATCACGTTATATCAGAGCCAATTATTCCAAATGTAGCCTCAGCACTGTCTCGTGCAGGTGCAACATGATGTTCCAACTCCTGTACTCAGTGCTCTGACTGATGAAGGCAAGTGTGCCGAAAGCCTTCATCACCAGCCTGTCTACCTGCGACTCCACCTTCAAGGAACTATGTGCCTCCTCTCGGTTCGACAACACCCCCTACAACACAGCCAAATGGGACTAGTTCAGTTCAGGAAACCTGGTCTGCACGAGCGAGTTGGGCAGAAGGGCATGTTTTGTGCAGTATCGCTCTATGACTTGGCACCTGGGTTAGGCCAGACTTGGAGTACTGCACCTAGGTCTGCTCTCCACTTTGCAAATCAAATATTGTTCCCTGGAAAAGCTGCAAAAATGAGGTGGTAATGAAGATGCCAGAACTGGGAACTGACATCTGTGATGAAAGATGAAGCTGCCTGGGTTAATATGCTTTCTTGAAGTGGTGGCTCATCTAAATCTTCAAATTATGAAGGGCATGGATAGGGTAGGTGTAGAGAAAGTGTTCTTGATTCTGGGAAAGTGGAGAATGAGGGCCCATGAAAGTAAAGTGGTCTGTAACAGATCAAGACAGAATTTAGAGGAAATTGTTTTACATATGCTGATATGAATATGGAAATCACTGAGACATGGAATGGTTAAAAGCTGACACAATAGTACCTTTTGTGCCGACATGAAAGGGTGCCATATTGGCTGACTGGTTAGCACTGCTGCCTCACAGCACCAGGGACTCAGGTTTGGTTCCACCCTCAGGTGACTGTGTGTGGGAGTTTGTACATTCTCCCTGTGTCTAGGGTTGGGTAGATTAGCCATGCTAAGTTGGCCCATAGTGCCCCCAGGGATGTGCAGGTTAGGACGGATTGGCCATGCTAAATTGTCCCATAGTGTCCAGGGATGTGCAGGTTAGGGTGGATTGACCATGCTAAATTGTCCCATAGTGCCCAGGGATATGCAGGCTTGGTGGGTTAGCAGTGGGAAATGCAGGGTTACAAGGAAAGGGCAGTGGGGTGGGTCTGGGAGTGGGTGAGATGCTCTTTGGAGGGTTGGGGCAGACCTGATCGGCTGAATGGCCTGCTTCCACACAGTAAGGATTTGATGATAATTCTATGAATAGTGAACCTGTTTCCATTGTCTGTGTGGAGTTTGGACGTTGTCCCTGTGTCTGCGTGGGTCTCCTCTGGGTGCTCCAGTTTCCTCCCACAGTCCAAAGATTAGATTAGATTATTTATAGTGTGGAAACAGGCCCTTCGGCCCAACAAGTCAACACCAACCCGCCGAAGCGCAACCCATCCAGACCCATTCCCCTACATTTACCCCTTCACCGAACACCAAGGGCAAGTTTAGTCTGGCCAATTCACCTAACCTGCACATTTTTGAACTGTGGGAGGAAACCGGAGCACCCGGAGGAAACCCACGCAGACACGGGGAGAATGTGCAAACTCCACACAGAGAGTCGCCTGAGGCGGGAATTGAACCCGGATCTCTGGCGCTGTGAGGCAGCAGTGCTTACCACTGTGCCACCGTGCTGCCCACAGGAGGTTAGGGTGGATTGGCCAAGCTAAATTGTCCCATAGTGCCCAGGGATGTGCAGGTTAGGGTGGATTGGCCATGCTAAATTGTCCATAGTGCCCAGGGATGTGCAGGTTAGGGTGGATTGGCCATGCTAAATTGTCCCATAGTGCCCAGGGATGTGCAGGTTAGGGTGGATTGGCCATGCTAAATTGTTCCATAGTGCCCAGGGATGTGCAGGTTAGGATGGATTGACCGTGCTAAATTGTCCCATAGTGTCCAGAGATGTGCAGGTTAGGATGGATTGGCCATGCTAAATTGTCCCAAAGTGTTCAGGGATGTGCAGGTTAGGATGGATTGACTGTGCTAAATTGTCCCATAGTGTTCAGGGATGTGCAGGTTAGGATGGATTGGCCATGCTAAATTGTCCCATAGTGCCCAGGGATGTGCAGGTTAGGGTGGATTGGCCATGCTAAATTGTCCCATAGTGTCCAGGGATGTGCAGGTTAGGATGGATTGGCCATGCTAAATTGTCCCATAGTGTCCAGGGATGTGCAGGTTAGGGTGGATTGGCCATGCTAAACTCTCCCATAGTGCACAGGGATGGGTTAACCATGATTAATACAGGGTTACAGAGATGGGGTGATGAGTCTGGGCATGATGCTCTTCAGAAGGTCAGTGCAAAATGAATGGGCTGAATGGCTTCTGCGCTATAGGGATTCTAAGATTTTAAAGAAACATAGGGGCAGGTCAGGTCGAAGTAATTGACATTAGGGAAGATTTGTGAGGCACAGACCTTCAAAGACTTTCCAAATCAGCAGCCACTACTGTCTAGAAAGCTAAAGGCAGCAGATACATTGGAACACCACCATCTGATCCCCTCCAAACCACATACTAGCTGAATCAGGACTATATAGTTGTTCCTTTACTGGCTCTGGGTGTGAAAACTGGGACCCCACTCTTGTCCCTGCTTTGAACATCTATTAGATTGCACCAGAGCAAGACCATTTAACACCAGGTCTTTCAGGGCAATTAGGAATGTGCAATAAAATCAGTCACAGCTAGCCTTCGAATGAATAAAAATGACATCAAACAGGAAAAAAAATCTTTCTACAGTGAGGTGACAGCAAACGATTTAGTATTAAGTGTATTTTTGACAGTTCACACTGAATCAAATGACACATTTTTGCGCCAATGTTAAAACTTACTCAGTTTTCGTTTCATCCTGGAATTCATTCTTCTCTCCTATCACACTGCTGCAGCAAGACAGGGAAAGGCCACTCAGGGTCCTGCGTGGGAATAGATGGTCAGTGCACAGTCCTTGTTCTCGACTTATACACTACTTGAAGGTGGATAAACTTACAGTGTTACAACATTCGCTCTGGCATGTGTTCAGAGAACTGATGGAAAGTGATGGATTTGGAAGGACACGGAGGTAGGGATGGGGAATGGGACTGTCTGGGTAACTCTCTCAGGAGCCAGTACAGACACGATGGGCCATTTGGCCTCTTTCTGTGATTCGAGGTGAAGGAAATAAACATGTTCAGTATTCAGACGAATGAAGCCAATTATCATGGCAGGGGCAGTCTGGAAATTGTAACTTGTCAAGGCTATTTGTATACAAACAGAAAATGGCAAATGCATTTGTCCAGGTCCAGCAACCCGATTGGGAACAGACGTGGAGGTGACTGCTGATTATTCACTGGTAGAGTGTCCTCAAAGCTTTTTACAAAATGAATGAAATGCTCAGGTCCAAGTCCCCAGTATTAATTTCCCACTTGAAATCTGCCATCCCAATCAAGCTAAGCACTTAAGAAAGCCTGCAATGTTGGAACTTTGGACTTTATTTCTTTATTTTTCAACTTAAAACTAAGAATGACTGTAATGTTAAACTTTTAAGCTTGTTCCTGTTTCTTTCTACCTTGAGTTTTTGTACCGAGGTACTTGTACCAAATGTTATGAAGGCGTGAGTGTACTGTACCTTTAAGAGAGTTAAAAGCTCGCAAAAGCTACCTGACAGCACTAAGGGTTCTGAAAAAAGAACATGGGCTCCAGCTACTGGGGTAGCTGGTTGCCTGGAAACGACAAAACAGACTCGAATTAGGCCAATCAGTTTAAATTATACCCCAAAAAATATCAAACTCCAATCCAGTTGGAATTTAGTATATTGACAATCTTAAAAGCCAATGACACAATCCGATGCTTTGGGAGTCTAAGACTGGGGAAAATTGAACAGTTGAGATGAGAACTGCCAAGTCACTAGCATGTAAAATGACTGCCTGAAAAATAGCTCTCTTAAAAGGTACCTTTATTGATCAGTAACCTGTGAAACTGAATCCCCAAGAAGAAGAAATGAAGACAGGAATTCAGAGAAAACTGAAAGCTGCCTGATTTTGAGAAAAGAAGTTTTGTTTTGCAAAACTTAATTGGGGGTTTTATCAGATTAGTATTATCGAGGAGAAAGTAAAAGATAGGTTAGAGGATGAAATTGTATATTGTCGTTATTTAATTACTCTCTGTTATACTTCAAGAAATAAAGTTGTTAATTTTTACTTTAAATAGTTCTTGAACTCTCGAATTTCCACAGATTACTGCATGGGATAAATCTTTTCTGTGTTGCTGGTTACACTAAGCAGGAGAGTTTCTCCTGTGTTGTAACACTAACATAGTGCTGTCTGTGGTGACACGGAAAACCTTTCACTGTACTTTTGTACTGGAGTACGCTTGACACAAAAAAATAAAAATAATATATAAACACTCTTGGAAATGCATAGGCAAGTGTGGATTTGGCTCAACAGGAAAGAATGTCATCAAGAAAGGCTCCAATTAAGTTCGCCAAACTATAGTTTGATAAATCTCTCAAAATGATTGAAAGCTCCACTCAGTACAATGTGCAGTTCACAAATGGTGAGTGATGCAAAAGCATGGGAATTGTTGAAATGCTTTATAAAGATGGAATCAAAAGTAGAAGATACTCCAAACTCAACACAGCAACCGTGGAAACTAAAACAATGTTTAACGCTTCAGTTGATGACTGTGCAGTAGCACTCAGATTTGTCAATTACCTTAACAAGGAGCTGCATGAGCTGCTGAATGCTTTACATTTTTCTTTGAGACTCCCATTTAGCTTGTATTCTCCAAATGCATTTATGTGAATGGGTGAAAACATTGCAGATGTTCCAAATGGAATGGCGGGCTGCAACATTCAGAATTCTGAATATGTCATTTCGTAATCTCTGCATACACACCGACAGGTTCAAAGTTTATTGCTGTTTAAGTAGGTTTTACCTGGGTTCCTCAATGCAAGGTGAGTCACACTCCTTTTTCAGTCTTGCGGAACAACATGCCATCCAAGTGCCTGCAAGATTGCTGTTAAATAGAGGAACATACATCTTGTTATTCCTCATCTTTGACAGACTGAGCACAAAAGGTCTTCATTCGTACCTTAAAATGCTCTGTGCTTCTGCAAATAATTTCTTTCAAATTGCATTCCCGAAACCTATTGGGCTATAACCTGGTGTTGTGTGATTTTTAACTTTGACCACCTCAGTCCAACATCGGCACCTCCACATCTGCTAATAATCACATCTGAGTATTGTGGAATGTGACAATCATTCATTGCATGCTGCCTGATACCGCCACTTTTGCCCCAGACAATTTCTTACTTTATGCAGACACAAGATAAACAAGGAAACATGATGCATAAAACATAGGAACAGAATAAGGCCATTCAGCCCATTGCGTCCGCTCTGCCATTCAATGATATCATGATCGATCTGATAACCCTCAACTCCACTTTCCTGCAATTTCCCCATAACCCTTGATTCCACTTAATGATTAATAATCTGTCTATTTCAGCCTTGAATATACTTAATGACTCAGCCTTGTTAGCCCGATATGGTAAAGAATTGCACTTCTTTCTGAGAGGAGAAACACCACTGTAACGCCAGATGTCAGACAATGAGGAGACAGAGTACAAGAAAGAGATGGAGGCTTAACAGCATGGTGTAAAGACAACAATCCATCCATCAATGTCAGCAAAATGAAGGAGCTGGTCATTGACTTCAGGAACCAGAGTAGGAAAGCGTACCCTTTCTGGATCAATGGTGCCAAGGTGGAGATAGTCGAGAGTGTCAGGTTCCTGAGACTGATGATCACCAACGATTGTCCTGGTTCACCCATACTGACACGATGGTCAAGGAAGCACATTAATGCCTCTACTCCCTCAGGAGCTAAAGAAATTCAGCAGGTCCATAAAGATTCTGGACGAACCTTTATGGATGCACCACAGAAAGCATCCTCTCTGATGCATCACGGTGTGGTGTGGCATCCATTCTTCCCAAGACTGCAAGAAACTACAGAGAGTTTGTGATCATGCAAACCAGCCTCCTATCCACTGACTCCATCTATACATCCTGCTGTCTCAGGAAGCAACCAACACAATCAAAGACCCTTCCCCCAGGTTTTACTCTGTTCCATCCTCTTCTGTCGGGCAGAAGATAGAAAAGCTTGTGTACGCGTACAAACAGATTCAAGAACAGCTTGATCCCCGTTGTAATCAAACGTTTGAATGGACATCTCAAATGTTAATTCTGACCCCTCTCTCTCTCTCTGCATCTTCTCTGTAGCTTTAACACTGTATTCTGCACTCTGTTCTGTTACCCTGATGCGCTTTGCGTTGTACAATCTGCCTAGACAGCATGCAAAACAACACTTTTCACTGCACACGTGACAATAATAAATCAAATCAACTCAACTCATCTGAAATGTGCGACCCCTTCTTCAGAGACTGTGCCCTCTGGTCCTAGATTCTCTCGCAATCAATTAATTGAAATGTTGGGGTGCAGGTAAATATATTCTGTACAGCAGTCATGTAATTCGTATAAAGGAAGCCAGATAAGGATTAGAAAACAAATTTCAAACTGAGCAACTGGGATGGATAGTGACAGAGGCAGAAGATTGCATCTGAAAACAAACTACAATTAGAGAAATCGTGAGAAAAGTGACATGACAGTGGGAACAAGTTGGCAGGAAGTAAGAGTACAAAGGAAGTGTGGTTTTGTAGAGGCAGAGGGAGGGTTGAAATAGATGTATTGAAACAAAAAGACTTGGAGTGTTTGAACAGCACAGTAATGACTTCAGCAACCAAAAATTAGATAAACATGTGCAATTTCTCCCCAAATGAAACTTTGACCTCTAGTAATGGGTGGGGTACTCTTACTGAGGTGTTCAAAATTATTTCAACAGGGTAAAGTAGGATATTCTGTTCCCATTAGTCGGTATGTAGGGGTTGCAATTTCAAGATTGTCAGCGAGAGAGCTCGGAGTGAGGTGAGGAGAAACTCAGAGTGATAGAGTCATACAGCACAGAAACAGACCCTTCGGTCCAACCCATCCATGCCGAGCAGCAATCCCAAACTGAACTGGTCCCATTTGCTTGCAGTTGGCCCATATCCCTCTAAACCTTTCCTATCCATCTACCTGTCTAAATGTTTTTGCTCAGAGAGTTGTTAGGATTTGGAATGCGCTGTCTGGGAGAGTGGCGAAGGTGGATTCCATAGGAAGAGAGTGGGCACATATTTGACAGTGGTGAATTTAGCGGGCTATGGAGAATGGCACTCATTAGGTAGCTCTTTCCAGAGTGGAACAGACACAATCGGATGAATGGCCGCCTTCTGAACTATCAAAATCTACAATTGGAATGATGAGGCTCTGATCAAACAAAGGCCCATATGTTTTATGCCCAAACTAAATTTGCAGTGATCGGACACCATTGTATCTTACAGCTGGAACAACAGAATAAAATTTAAATTGCCCCTTTAATGGTATCAGAACAGGGAAAGAGACAGCCACTGCCTATAGTGGGACAAGTGTCTACAATGTTTTCATCCCCTCAGAGCACCTGGCGTTTTTTTAACCAAGACGCTCAAACCCATGCAGTAAAACATTTGCCTGGCAGAAAATCTCACTGGGTCCACTCTGGGCTTCAGATGGCTTGTCAGTATCATACCTGGGAGGGAGTAACATTTTTGTCTAGATATTCGGCTCATCCTGTGAACTAATTCTAATTTCACAAGCAGAATAGCCTTCTCCCAAAGAGAAAGGACCTCTTACCCGCTTTCCCCACTGTCAGTGATGTTGTCCGAAGCTTTTCGGTTACAGCACGACACCCAAAAATAGAATAAATACCTATTGGAGAAAGAAAATGCATCTTTTGCAGCATTTATTGTCTGATAATACGTGTTGCTCACATGAAAGGCAATTGTCCACAAATTTAATTTTATGACAGAGTTTAACAAAGGAACTATTGCTGACAAAATATTATCCATACTTACATCTACTGTAGCTTTAAAGATTTAACAACTGAAATAGACACAATTGATTACTCATTATTTAATGAATGAATGCATGTGTGTGTTTATGCATTCGCATATGTGTGTGTGTGTGTGCACCAGTTTGTGTCTGTGTGTGTGTGTTTTGTGTATGTGTGTGATTGTACGCTTATGTGCATGTGTCTGCATGCATTTGTAGGTATCTGTACGTGTGTCTGTGTTTGTGAGCATTGGTATAGTGCGTATATGTGAGTGTGTGTGCCTATTTGTGTGTTAGTGTAAATGTCTGTGTATGTGTGCATCAGTGTGAGTGTGTCAGTGTGGGTTTGTGGGTCTGTGTGTGTGCAAATGGTTGTGTGTATGTCAGTGTGAATTTGTGGATCTATGTGTGTGTATGTGTGTGTGCGCACACATGACTGTGTGTGTGTGTCAGTGTGAGTTTGTATGTGTGTGCATGGCTGTACGTTTGTCAGTATGAGCATGGGTGGCAAAGAGAATGCGTGTGAGTACTCATGTGAGTAGGTGTGTGTGTTTGCATGTATTAGCGTGTGTGTGCATGCGCAAGCATGAGTGTGTGTAAATGAGAGTGTGCTTGCGTGTGTGTGTGCAAGAGGTGTCAATGCATTTGCGTGTTGACAGTGTGTGTTTGTCTGTGTGGCAATGAGTATGTGAGGGAGAGAGTGGTGCTCTGTGTGTGTGTATGTGTATGTGTATGTGAGAATGAGAGAGAGAGAGACTCCGTGTGCGCGTATGTGTGTGCGCATGTATGTGTGTCTGTGTCTGTGTGTGAATGTGCAAGTGTGAGAATGTGTGTGTGTATGTCCGTGTGAGTGTGAACGTGAGTTTGTGGAGCAATCGGCAGATGGATGTAAAGGAAAGAGTTGTTGCCTTTGGTTGGAAGCTGCTGGTATCTGTGTTACATTCTGAGCAGCACCTTCCCCTGAAATTAGTTCTCAAACAACCAGAAAACCACTAACTTAATTTAAAATTGATTCATATATTCACTGTATTATTAAATTGCTCAGTGTCAACAATTTATAGTTGATAGTTAAAACTAAGTACTCTCTAATTACATATTGCATAGAACTAACTGCATACGAAATTGCCGAGGGCCCTGTTTATGATGCACAGTTGTCTCTGCCAAGCCTATAGCATCAAACCGCATCATCATTACTTTCCATCACAGTCCTCATCATGTACTTATGTAAACTCGCCTTAAATGCATCCATTTATATCCTAATCATCTTAATTACTCTTCATTGGTACTATGTTCCTTGTTACACCACTCTCCCGACAGACATTTCTCTTGAATTCTCTCCTGAATTAATTCTTGGTTAATTTATACTCTCTAGTGTTAGACTCAAATTTTCTAATCATTTCAAAGATTTCTATAAGAAGGCGATTCTCTTTGCTGAGGTAAAAGCCTGAAATGTTTAATTCTCCCCAATGGCTATTGCCCCTAGTCCTCGCATGATTCTTGTGAATTTATTTCACACTTTTTAAAAATAGAATCTCTACAGGGTGGAGACAGGCCATTCGGCCCAATGGGTCCACAGTGACCCTTCAAAAAACATCCCACCCAGACCCATCCCCAGCTCTGTAACCTTGCATTTCCCATGCACATTTCACACATCCCTGAACACAATGGGTAACTTAGCATGGCAAATCCACTTAATGTGCACATGTTTGGATTGTGGGAAGAAACCACAGCACCTGACAGAAACACACACACACACGTACACTAGAGGCAGAACATGCAATCTTCACACAGATTGTCACCCAAGGGTGGAAGGGAACCAGGGTCTCTGCTGCTGTGAGGCAGCAGCGCTAACCACTGAGTTACTATGCTGCCCGCTTGCACTGCTGCCTCAATATCCTTGCTTGCATTAAGAAAGCGAGTGGACCCTAAATATGCAAGCAGTAAAATCGACGTTTAGGGCAAAAGCCCTTCATCAGGAATAAAGGCAGAGTGGCTGAAGGGTGGAGAGATAAATGAGAGGAGGGCGGGGGTGGGGAGAAAGTAGCATAGAGTACAATAGGTGAGTGGGGGAGGGGATGGAGGTGATAGGTCAGGGAGGAGGGTGGAGTGGATAGGGGGAAAAGAAGATAAGCAAGTAGGACAAGTCATGGGGAGAGTGCTGAGCTGGAAGTTTCTACCTCACCCCAGTTCCAAACTTCCAGCACCACTAATCCAGAATCTGGTTTCCAGCATCTGCAGTCATTGTTTTTACCTAAATATGTAAATAAAGATTTATTTATGCTGACACTTCAGATGAGATCTGGTGGAATGGGGGTTGGAAAGTACAATTTGTGAAATGCTTACTTAAATATTTACTTTCACAACAATTCCATGATCGAAACCAGTGGCAGAACAGAGAGGTTGGGGGCGAGAATAGCACTGATTTAGAGTCATAGAGTCATAGAGATGTACAGCACAGAAACAGACCCTTTGATCCAACTTGTCTATGCCAACCAGATATCTTAAATTAATCTAGTCCCATTTGCTAGCGCTAGTCCCTCTAAACCCTTCCTATTCATATACCCACCAGAGGCCTTTTAAATGTTGTAACTGTATCAGCCTCCAGATGTGTTGAAGAGATTTTGGCTAAGTATATGAGATGGTGCAGAGATTCTGATGAAATATGAATGTTAGCATGACCCAGTCAGATTGAATAGACTGGTTTCTCTGCAAATTACTCTTTCCAATATCTTTGCACTGACATAATATTTGGTAAAACACTCATAG
This sequence comes from Chiloscyllium plagiosum, assembly GCF_037043375.1. NCBI lineage: Eukaryota > Metazoa > Chordata > Chondrichthyes > Orectolobiformes > Hemiscylliidae > Chiloscyllium > Chiloscyllium plagiosum. Next base: position 23,080,606 of record NW_028270176.1, on the reverse strand, counting down.
AAACATAGAAAAGAGGAGCAGGAGTAGGCCATTCGGCCCTTTGAGCTATTCATTAAGATCATTGCTAATCATCCAACTCCAAGGTCTGCTCCCACTTTCTCCCTATACCCTTTGATCCACTTAACCTCTTATATCCTACTCCTCCTGAAAATTGTGTAATAGTTGGCTGCTTTCTGTGATAGAGAATTCCACAGGCTCACCACTCTCTGGGTAAAGCGATTTCTCCAAAATTATTTACCCCGTGTTATGGGACAGCAGCCCCCTGGTTCTGAACTCCCCTGTCACTGGGACCATCCTTCCTGTCTCGTCTTAGAGTCATGGAGATGGACAGCACAAAAACAGACCCTTCAGCCCAACCCGTCCATGCCGACCAGATATCCAACCTAACCTCGTCCCATTTGCCAGCACTTGGCCCATATCCTTCCAAACCCTTCCTATCCATCCAGCTGCCTTTCAAATGCTGTAATTGTACCAGCCTCCACCACTTCTTCTGGCAGCTCATTCCATACACGTACCACTCTCTGCGTGAAAAAGTTGCCCCTTAGGTCCCTTTTAAATCTTTCCCCTCTCACCCTAAACCTATGCCCTCTCGTTCTGGACTCACCCACCCCAGGAAAAATACCTTGTCTATTTATCCTATGATTTTGTAAACCTCTATAAGGTCACCCCTCAGCCTCCGATGCTCCGGGGAGAGCAGCCCAACCTATTCAGCCTCTCCCTGTAGCTCAAACCCTCCGACCCTGGCAAATCCGTGTAAGTCTTTTCTGAACCCTTTCAAGTTTTACAATATCTGGTCTTGTTACAATTTTATTTGTTTATATCTCCTTCCTCATTCTTCTGAACTCCAGCGATGAAAATCCTAACCAATTCAACCTCTCCTCAAACATCAGTCCTGCCATCCCAAGAATTAGCCTGTTATTACTTTGCTGCACTCTCTCTCCAGCAAGAACAGTCTTCCTCAGATAAACAAGACAAAACTGCACAGAGTATTCCAGCTGTGATCTCACAAAGGTACTGTACAATAGCAGCAAGGCTTTTGCAAGGATGCCTACCTTGAAGAAGCTATGCTCTGCTCTCTACAAGGATTACTGCAACCCCCAAGTCATCTCCTCTGCCCTACAGCTCTTCAACCATGTCCTGAAACAGACTCACCTCATTTCCCCTCCCCCTCCCAGTTTACCCCAGTTCCAAACTGCCAACTCAGCACCATCCTCATGATCTGTCCTACCTGCCAATCTTCCTTCCCAACTATCTGCTCCACCCTCCTCTCCAGCCTATCACCTTCACCCCCACCTCCATCCACCCATTGTACTCTTGGCTACATTCTCCCAGCCCCACCCCCCCCTCCCATTTATCTCTCCACCCTGGAGGCTCCCTGCCTCATTTCTGATGAAGGGCTTTTGCCCGAAAGGTTGATTTTCCTGCTCCTCGGATGCTGCCTGACCTGCTGCGCTTTCCCAGCACCAGTCTAATCCAGATCCATGCTCCTGCACTCTAGTCCTCTCGCTATGAAGGCTATCATACCATTTGCCTTGCTCATTGCCTGCTGTAGCTGCAATGCCTACTCTCAGCGGCTGGTATACAAGGACACCCAGATCTTATTGCACATTCTCGCTTTTTTGAAATTTTGGCGTGTTTCTCTAACATGGTGTCTGCCCACTCTGATTGAACTCATGAGCTGAAATTCTACAGCAAGCTTCTGAAGAAACGTGACTCTCACCTGCTGAGGAACGAGCAGGAGCATTGCTGATCACAACAGCTTATTCTGTTCCTGGTGAAGACCACACAGCATCTGCAACAATCAGAACGACGCAGCTTAAATACCTTTCCCACGTTAAAACATTTCAACACAATTACGGGTGAGCTTTTTGTGTTGACCTGAAAGTGCTGTTTTGAGTAGGGAGCACCATTAAATTTTACTGTGTAGATTGAATCCAGTTGGAGTTACTTACATCATTAGACATGGTGCGAGTATCGCCAAAAGCCATATACTCCATCCTGAGTATCCTTTGCTATCCTTTGAACTGGTATGATCTGCAAAAGAAGTTCATTGCATTACAGATCAAGGTGACACCATTTAGGTGAATGAGGTGGTGCTGCAGTAGTGGTTAATAATTGGGTGGGATGGTGGTTCAGTGGTTAGCGCTGCTGCCTCACAGCGCCAGGGACCCGAGTTCAATTCCCGCTTTGGGCAACTGTCTGTGTGGAGTTTGCACATTCTCCCCATGTCTGGGTGCTCTGGTTTCCTCCCACGATCCAAAGATGTGCTGGTTAGGTGAATTGGCCGTGCTCAATTGCCCATAGGTGCATTAGTCACGGGTAAATGTAGGGGAATGGGGCTTGGTGGGTTGCTCCTCGGAGGGTCGGTGTGGACTCGTTGGGCCAAAGGGCCTGGTTCCGTACTGTAGGGATTCTAATCTAATCCTGAGCTCCAGTTTATTGTTCTGGGTCAGGAACGATTCTTTTCTGCCCTAGGTTCAAATCCCATAGTGGCAGATGAATTCGATTTTTAAAAAAAATCTGGAATACAAAGCTAGCAAATAGTCCACTTGTGGTACAGTGGTGGTATCCCTACACCGGACTGGGAGGCTTTAAGACCTACCTGCTCTAGAGGAGTGTAACAACATCTCTGAACATGTTGATTAGAAAAGTAAGCTAAATAAAGAAATACTAGCATAGGCCCTTCTGTGGTACAGTGGCAATAACCCTACTCCTGGATTGGAGGCTGATGTTCAAGTTCCACCTGCTCCAGAGAAGTGTGATAAAATCTCTGATAAAGTTGATTAGTAAAATAGGTAAGTAAAAAAACAATTCAAAAGCTAAGATAGGGCCCTCTTGTGATGTAGTGGTCATATCTCTACCCTTGGATTGGGAGATCTGGGTTCAAGACCCACGCACTCCAGAGGCGGGTAATAACAACTCAGAACAGGTTAATTTGAAAAATAGGTTACGTTTTTTCATAAAAAAACTAAAAACTAGCCTAATGTCAACATGCAACTATAAAATAAATCCCATCTAGCTATAGAGTCATTGAGCTGTGCAGCACGGAAACAGGCCCTTTGGTCCAACTAGTCCATGCCAACCAGATATCCCAACCTAATCTAGACCCGTTTGCCAGCACGTGGACCATATCCCTATAAACCCTCCTTATTCGCATACCCATCCAGATACCTTTTAAATGTTGCAATTGTACCAGCCTCCACCACTTCCTCTGGCAGCTCATTCCATACATGCCCCACTCTCTGCATGAAAAAGGTGCCCTGTAGGTCTCTCTTATATCTTTCCCCTCAACCTATACACTCTAGTTCTGGACTCCCCCACCCGAGGGAAAAGACTTTGTTTACCCTATCCATACCCCTCATGTAAATCTCTATGAGGTCATCCCCTCAGCCTTCAACATTCCAGGGAAAACAGCTCCAGCCTATTCAGCCTCTCCCTATAGCTCAAACCCTCCAACCCTGGTAACAACTTTGTAATCCTTTTCTGAACCATTCACTCCTGTTCTTTGAGGAAGAACATCTGCCTATGTGTGACTCCAGACCCATGGTAATGTGGTTGACAGTAACTGCCTGCTGGGCAATTAGGGATGGGTAATGTCAGCAACACCCACACCTCATGGGCGAGATAGAAAAACTCTTAGTGGACTCACAAGGATATTATTGCAATACCTCAAATGTGTTTAACCCTCTGGTAGAATGGTAAACATCTCAAATGCTTTTTCTCACACTCAGAAGAATTCAATTCTCAATGTATCACATTTTTGTCTTCACCATCATAGAATCCCTATAGTGTGGGGGCAGGCCATTCGGCCCATTGAGTACATACGGATCCTCTGAAGTGCATCCCATCCACACTCACCCCCCCCCCCCAACCTATCCCATGCGTTTTCAATGGCTAACCTAACCCAGTAATCCTACGTTTCCAATGGCTAACCTATCCCAATAACCCTGCCTTTCTAATGGCTAATCCACCTAGCCTGCACATCTCTGGATACTTTGTGGAATTTAGCATGGCCAATTTACCTAACCTGCACATGTTTAGACTGTGGGAGGAAACTGGAGCACCTGGAGGAAACCAACTGGGAGAATGTGCAAACTCCACACTGTTGCCCAAGGTAGGAATCGAACCTGGGTCTCTGGTGCTGTGAGGCAGCAGTGCTAACCATTGAGCCACCATGCTTCCCCCAGCCTGCATGGCGACCTAGTCAAGTGGACATGCACTTTTTTGAGAAGGTATCTTGATTTCTTTTTTGGATCATCGATAATACGCTTCTCCCCGCCTCAGAATGTCATGGGCTCAAGCAACACTTCAGCCAATTGTTCACAAAAACCTGATTCTCAAATCCGCTTGCAGAAAAAGCTAACATTCCATTAGCCTTCCTATAGCTGGCTTAGCCTTCGGTGGCTGAACAACAGGAACCCTCAGTCACTTTGCACATCTGCCCTATCCACAGTCTAAACGGACATGTCCACAAAGGAGGGAGGGAGTGCTGTACTGTCTGAAATGTGATCTTCCTGAAGCATTTGTGAATCTCAAGTCTTGTCTGTTGTCTCAGGTGGACACAAAAGAATCCACTCAAAGATGGGCAGGAAGATGGTTTTGAGCTAATTTAACTCCAATTTACTCCAACTCTTGGCCATCATTTCACTTCTTTCTGAATCGTAGCATCTAAAATTCCAACCAGCACGAAAAGACCACTTGGCCCATCGAGTTCTGCACTGACATTTCAAAGGAAACCCCACCTTATCCCCACACGAATAACTCACCCAGCCTACACATCTCTGGACACAACAGGACAATTTCCGATGGGCAATCTTCCTAACCTCCACATCTTTGGACTATGGAAGGAAACTGGAGCACCTGGAGGGAACCCACACAGACACAGGGAGAATGTGCAAACTTCACACACAGTCACTCAAGGCTGGAACCAAACTCTGATCCCTGGTGCTGATGGGACAGCGCTAACCATTGAGCCACTGTGCCACCCAGCTGGTAAGGAGACGATATATTAGTTCCAACCCTAGATATTAACAGGATAGGACAGGGTAGACACAGATAGACTATTTCCACTGGTTGGAGATTCTGGAACTTGAGACGCTGTCTGACATTTAGGGCCAGAACATTCCGATGAGATGCTAGGAAGCACTTTGGCCCTTGTCCTGTTACTTGGAATATAGTTCATCTGTAAATTTATAGCTTCAAGAGGTCAGTCCTTTGAGTATAGGAGTTGGAATGTCATGTTGAGGTTGTACAGGACATTGGTGAGGCCTCTTCTGGAGCACTGTGTCCCGTTCTGGTCGCCCAGTTATAGGAAGGATGTTCTCAAGCTGGAGAGTGGTCAGAAGAGATTTCCCAGGATGTTGCCAGGTATGAAAGGTTTGAGTTATAAAGAAAGGCTGGATAGTCTGGGACTTTTTCACTAAAGGGTAGGAGGTTGAGAGGTGACCTGATAGAAGTTTATAAAATAATGAGAGGTATAGATAGAGTTAATGGTAATTGTCTTTTCCCCAGAATGGGGGATTTAAAGATTAGGGAACACATTTTAAGGTGAGAGGAGATTTACAAAAGACATGAGGGGTAAATGTTTTACACAGAGCCATCATAAAATCCCAACAGTGTGGAGCAGGCCATTCAGCCCATAGAGTGCACATGGATCCTCTGAAGTTCATTCCGCTATACCCCCTAAGCTATCTCTGTAACCCTGCGTTTCCAATGGCTAATCCACCTAGCCTGCACATCACTGGATGCTTGCGCAATTTAGCATGGCCAATTCACCTAACCTGCACATCATTGGCCTGCGGGAGGAAACCGGAGCAAACCCACGGGGAGAACATGCAAACAACAAACACTTGCTGAAGGCAGGAATCGAACACGGGACCCTGGTGCTACGAGGCAGCAGTGCTAACCACTGAGCTGCTGCGCTTCCCCCAGCCTGCATGGTGATCTAGTCAAGTGGATGACCCAGTCAAGGTGGAATGAACTTCCTAAGGAAGTAGTGCAGGTCCATTTATAACGTTTAAAAGACATTTGGTAATATACATGAGTAGAAAAGCTTTGGAAGGGTATGGGCCAGGAGCTGGTAGGTGGGACCAGTTTCATTTGGGATTATGTTTGGCATGGACTGGTTGGACCAATGGGTCTGTTTCTGTGCTGTATAACTCCATGATTCTTTGACACCCAAAAGGTGGCAGATGTTTGGAACTGTCTTCCACAAATGGCAGTGGATGCTGGATCAGCTATTAGTTTTAAATCTGATAGATAAGGCCTTGTTGAGCAAAGGGTCAAAGCCATGTATATGGAGCTAGACAGGAGATCAACCATTGAATGGTGGAACAGGCTCAATGAACTGAATGGTCAATCCTGGTCCTATGTAGATGCTCCATTGGCTTCACCTCAGTGTCATCCAGCCTGTTACAGAACAGGAATTTAACCTGAACAGGACAGGAACAGAATCTGATATTAAATGCTGTGAGACACAATTGCTACTGATGGAGGCAAGTTGCAGTTGTATAGGGCTGTGAACAGAATATAATACCTCCAGGTGCTCAGACTGTTAACATATAAAATGCAGCACCCAATTGTTCAATACAAATCAATGTGAATCCATTGTACTTACTGTCCAAGCTCAAGGAATAGGGCTCGCTTGCTTTTTCACTCACAGGACTACGTGCAATACATCGATAGTTGCCAGTATTGCTTGTGTCAACATGAATTATTGTCAACATGGCATTTCCTGAGGAAAATATTGTCTTCCCTTTGCTGTTGACAAGACTCCCATTGAAGAGCCAAACTATTTCGGTCCAATCTCCCAGTACATGGCACCTCAGGGACACTGTGTCATTCTCTTTCACTGTGTTCGAAACATTGGATATAATAGACACAGAGGAGATTGGCTCTGTGAATGTAATACAGAAGAATTAATCGAAGATAGAATAATGAAATACATGGTTTTATTTTAATTGAACAGCTCCAGCCATACATAGCTTCATGCCATCAGCATTCCGCATGTGAACATGTCTTATTTTTTAATTTCCCTGTAATCAGGGTAGATCAGCTAGTGCAGATGTAAAGCTAAAAAACAGATTTTTATTCTCCACTGAAAGCAATGGAAATGAGAAACATGTTCCAGAAATGGACAACTTTATAACAAGGAAGTATATTGACGTTCAAGGCCCAATGAACTGTATTCATGTCTTCTTCTCATTTGGAGTATTTTACCAAATTCATGACAAAGGTCTTAAACCTCATGACATTAGGCTGTAGGTTGGTTCTGTGCTGGAGAATTCTTGGCTGAACAAGCTCCACGTAGTGAATTGGAACACATTGTCTTCCAGTTTTGCCTGATTCCTTTTCCAGTTCAGACAGGACATTGCTTGAAAAGCACTGAGAAGTCACTCTCCCCATTTTGCTTTCTATTGTTAAGGCTTTTTTAAATCGAATTTCATTGAATATAATTCTGCTGGTTTGAAAGTATCAAGCCATATGTCCCTTTTCTGGAAAATGGAAGTGTATGTTCAGAATGAAACGAATACTTCCTGCTGATTATTTTATTCACTCACGTGACATGTGCATCACTGCCTGGTCAGCATGTCTTACCATCCAGATCTGCCCTTGAACTAAGTGACTTGCCGTGTCATTTCAGAGATTAGTTGAGAGTCAACCACATCGAGAGTCACATGTAGGCCAGACCAGGTGAGGATGGCAGATTTCCTTCCCTAAAGAACATTAATAAACCATTTAGGCTTTTCTGACCATAATCAATGGTTTCATGGTCATTAATTGATTCTTAATGCCAGAGTTAAAAAATAAATTAATTAAAATTTCATCATCTACTATGCAGAATTTGAGCCCTGGTCCCCAGAAAAATTAGCTGAATGTCTGGACTAAAAGTCTGGCAATAATAACACTTGGCCATCATTTCCTCTTCATCCTATTGGCCAGCTCCTTCACTATTTCATTAACATTAGTGGACTCATTCACTTCTGCTAAAGAGTGCATTAGATTTAACAGCAATGTGATGTCAATCAGTGGTTTCAAGATCCTAGTGACAAAAATAAATATTCCTCAGAACTTGATGCATCGACCTTGCAATCAATAAATTCCATCCAGTTTCATATGGGGTAGGTGGTAGCCCTAGTGATATCATTGCCAGGATATAATTCCAGAGTTCTGGAAAATGTCCAGGTTCGAATAAATACAAATCTGGAATGAAGAATCAAAGAGTGACCATGTAATTGGTAACTGGCAGAAAAAGAAATTAACAAATGCCATTTAACGAAGGAAATCTGTTCTCCTTACCTGGTCTAGGCCTACATGTGACTCCAGATCCACAACGATGTGGTTGACTCTTAACTGCCCTCTGGGCAATAAATGCTGGCCTAACCAATGACACCCACAAAATGTGTCTGCCAAGTGGTGTAAATCTCATAAATCCATTCTTTGAAAGTAATTTCAATGCTTCCCCGAGATGGAGATGTCTGCATGTGTAGGGGGGTGTTTTTGTCTTATATCAACCACAACAGGACAAGACAGGGTAGATAAACTATTTGGTTAGGCATTCTAGATCTTGGGGACATCACCTGAGAATTAGGGACAGAGCATTCAGGAGAGATTTTGGGGAGCACTTTGACACATAAAGGGTGGGACACGTTTGGAACACTCTTCCAAAAATGGCAGTGAATGCTGGATCAGTTGTTAAGTTTAAATCTGAGATGGATGCATTTTTGTTGAGGAGAAAGTGAGGTCTGCAGATGCTGGAGATCAAAGTTGAAACTTTATTGCTGGAACAGCACAGCAGGTCAGGCAGCATCCAGGGAACAGGAGATTCGACGTTTCGGGCACAGGCCCTTCTTCAGGAATGAGCAGAGAGTGTTCAGCAGGAGAAGATAAAAGGTAGGGAGGAGGGACTTGGAGGAGGGGAGTTGGAAATGTGATAGGTGGAAAGAGGTCAAGGTGAGGGTGATAGGTCAGAGTAGGATGGAGGCGGAGAGGTCAAGAAGAAGACTGCAGGTCAGGAAGGCGGTGCCGGGCTGGAGGGATCCGGCTGAGACAAGGTGGGGGGAGGGGGGATGAAGAAACTGGTGAAGTCCAAGTTCATCCCCTGCGGTTGGAGGGTTCCCAGTCGGAAGATAAGACGCTCCTCCTCCGACCGTCGGGTTGTTGTGGTTTGGCGGTGGATGAGTCCAATGACCTGCATATCCTTGGTGGAGTGGGAGGGGGAGTTGAAATGCTGTGCCACAGGTTGGTTGGGTTGGTTCGTCCGGGTGGCCCAGAGGTGCTCTCTGAATCGCTCCGCAAGTAGGCGGCCTGTCTCCCCAATATAGAGGAGGCCACACCGGCTGCAGCGGATGCAGTAGATGATGTGGGTGGAGGTGCAGGTGAATCTGTGGCGGATATGGAAGTTTCCCTTGGGGCCTTGGAGAGAAGTGAGGGGGGAGGTGTGGGCGCAAGTGTTGCACCTCCTGCGGTTGCAAGGGAAGGTGCCGGGAGTGGTGGTTGGGTCGGTGGGGGGGTGTGGATCTGACAAGGGAGTCGCGGTGGGAGTGGTCTCTACGGAAAGCTGATAGGGGAGGGGAGGGAAATATATCCTTGGTGCTGGGGTCTGTTTGGAGGTGGCGGAAGTGACGGCGGATGATGCGCTGTACATGGAGATTGGTGGGGTGGTAGGTGAGGACCAGTGGGGTTCTGTCCTGGTGGCGGTTGGAGGGGCGGAGCTCAAGGGCGGAGGAGCGGGAAGTGGAGGAGATGCGGTGGAGGGCACCGTCGACCACGTCGGGGGGGAAATTGCGGTCCTTGAAGAAGGAGGCCATCTGTGTTGTACGTATTTTGAACTGGTCCTCCTGGGAGCAGATGCGGCGGAGATGAAGGAATTGGGAGAATGGGATGGCGTTTTTACAGGGGGCAGGATGGGAGGAGGTGTAGTCCAGGTAGCTGTGGGAGTCGGTAGGTTTGTAGTAGATGTCCGTGTTGATTCGGTCGCCTGAGATAGAAACAGAAAGGTCTAGGAAGGGGAGGGAGGAGTCCGAGACTGTCCAGGTGAATTTGAGGTCGGTGAATTTTTGTTGAGCAATGATATTAAGGGATATGGGCCAAGGGAAGGCTTATGGAACCACAGCACAGATTAGCTATGATCCCATTGGAATGGTGAAATAGATTCGAGGGGGGTGAATGGCCCACGCCTGTTCCTAACCCCATCTTAACAAACAGCACCCCCAGCCCTATTTCACATACGGGCAAGGGAGTTCTAAGTCATTGTCTGCTTCACTACATCTGACTATTGTCAGTGCATTCTCTTCGGAGAAAGTTAGGGCTGCAGATGCTGGGTTCAGAGTTAATGGGGGGGGGTGCTGGAAAAGCGCAGAAGGTCAGGCAGCATCCGAGGAGCAAGAGAGTCGATGTTTTGGGCAAAAGCCCTTCATTAGGAATGAGGCAGGGAGCTGAGGGGGTGGAGAGTTACATGGATGGTCTGGGTTGAAGGGTGTGTTGGAAGTGGGAGAATGGGTCTTCGGAAGGTGGACGGGAGTCTTTGTGGAAATTCCAGGTGGAAGGGGTGTGTTAGAGGTGGGAGTAGGGGTCCTCGGAAGGTGGACGGGAGTCTTTGTGGACATTCCAGGTGGAAGGGGTGTGTTGGAGGCGGTAGAAGGGAGAAGTATGTACTTTTACCCGCAGTACTCAGGAGCATCAAATAATAAATATCTACCAAATGCACTAAAGCCACTCACCAAGGCTCCTTCAACTGCACTTTCCAAACTTGTGACCTCTACTGAGTCGAGAGTGTGGTGCTGGAAAAGCACAGCAGGTCAGGCAGCATCTGAGGAGTAGGAGAATATTGCTGTGCTTTTCCAGCACCACACCCTCGACTCTGATCTCCAGCATCTGCAGTCCTCACTTTCTCCTGTGACCTCTACCATTTAGAAGAAGGAAAGCAGATGGACGGAAACATAAACCAATTCCAAGTTCCCCTCCAATTCACACGCCATACCGATGTGGAATTATATTACCACACCATCAATATTACTGGGTCAAAATCTGTCAACCCCCTCCCAAAGAGCACAGTGGCCAAAACTAGAGACATGGACTGCATCGATTGAAGAAGGCAGCTCAGCGTCACCATCCCAGAGCAACCGGGTGGCACTAAATTCTGATGACGAGGACAAAAACATTACTGACTCCCGAATGAGTTGCAGAAATGAGAAAAAGTAGGAGCTCCAATCAAATTCCTTAGAACATTTCTTTACATTGCTCATGTAAATCACTTACTGATCACTTCCCCATTGAGTCACAAGCCTTGCTGGGTCCAAAGATACCAACAGCTTCTAGTTCATGTGATTACCTTCTGTGTGGAACCTTTTGAACAGCTTTTCATGGGATTCACCATTCAACTTTCAAAATCTACTTTGTATGTCAATGTCACAAAGAAAGGGTTAACGACATTGTTCAGGCAGGATCTGCGCTTTTGGAAGCTACTTTGACTCTCACTGTTTAAGACACTTTTATGTTGGGAAAGACCTCGGGCCTGCAGGATTTCCCTGGGGCAGGCTACTTCGATGTGACCTTCAGGAGCGTGAAGCAATGTGAGCAGCTCCTGAAGGTCTTCAAAGAAAAGGAAGGGGAGCCGCTGTTCTCCATCTTGTCGGCGGTCCCGTTGTGTGTGCTTCCTGCACAGAGGAGTCGGGTTGTTACAATCCACATGTACAACCCCTACGTGCCAGCAACCGATGTCCTGATGTTCCTGGGAAGATATGTGCAGGTCGAGGGTCAAAGCACCGACGTGGTTGACCCTTTCGGGATCTGGACTAGCAAACGACAGGTCAAGGTAACCCTGAGGGTGGACGCCAGCGGGAATGTCCTCCACCCACCCTCCAGCTTTGCTATCGGAGGGAGCAGAGGGTACCTGACTTATGCAGGGCAGCCGAAAGTGTGCCGAACCTGTGGGAGGTCAGGCCACATGGCGGCAGACTGCAAGGTCACGATCTGTTGCAATTGCAAGAAGGAGGGCCACCCGACCAAAGAGTGCAAGGAGGAAAAGAACTGCAATCTGTGCGGGGAGGCGGGCCACGGGTACAGGGCCTGCCCAAGACGAGGGGCCGCCACCTACGCGCAGATGGCCGGAGGCGGGCCACAAAAGGACAGCAAGGCACCGCAAACCAGCAAGGGAATGGTGTCAGGAGGCATGCAACAGGAAGGACAGGCCGGAGCAGAGCAGATGACAGCTACTGGAGAGGTACAGCTGCCGAGCGAAGCTCCAACAGGACAGGAGGAGGAGGCGGAGAAGGGAAAGAAGGAGGCAGAGGAATGGACCGTGGTGAAAAACAGGAAGAGGAAAACCCACCCGGTCACCAAGACCTCCCAGAAAAAGGGGAAAAGGCAGCTGCAGGTGGAAGACACGGACAGCTCTTCGGAGAGTGAGGACGGAAGAAAGGAGGGTCGTCACCAAAAGAAGAGGCACAGCGCTGCAAGGAGAAAGGAGAGCAGCAACTGCCAACCAAGGGACGAGCCTCCTGAGGAAATGGGAAACCACCACCCCCCACCAGGTGAAAGCCAGGAGGGACCCACCGCCACACAGCTCCAGGTCACTGGGAGCAGCGACCCTCTGACAGCCCCGCTGTCAGATATAGAAACAGACAGCGTGGACCCTGGTCTCGCCCGATGACACCGAAGCGGGCAAATGGGCCGAGTGAGGAACTGGACAGCTACCTCAGCCCAGCGAGGGTCCAGCAGTTTGCGTACTGAATGGGGATGCAGACAGCTACCTCAGAGGGGCAGGACCAGCGACAATCGGACATGGGTAACCTTACAACCTGTTAACAAAATGGGGTTTAAAATTGCAACTATCAATGTGCGCAGCATAAAATCTGCTGCGCGATATGTTTCAACTCTGGCCTTCCTGGCCAACGTTAAAGCTGATGTCCTGTTTCTGCAGGAGTGTGGGATACCGCACCTCAGCAGTTACAGGAGATGGTCGAGCTTGTGGGCCCATGGGCCGTCAGTGTGGTCGGGGGGCAACGATAACCGCTCCTCGGGCCTGGGTATTCTGTTACGGGGAGGCAACTTCACCATCTCCGAGGTTAAGGAGGTGGTGGGCGGGCGCCTCCTCGTTGCTGATGTTACCTACAGAAACGCTTCCATGAGACTAATCAACGTGTACGCCCCAGCGGGTAAGAGGGAACGGTTGGCCGTCCTGCAACAGCTTCCACTGTTGCTGGCTACGTCCAGGCCAGTCATTCTGGCCGGAGACTTCAACTGTATCATCGATGCAGACAGACGATCCGGCGGGGGGGACAGTAAACTGGACGCCACGTCCAGAGCCCTGATGGACACGGTCAAAGACGCCAAGCTGCACGACGTCTTCAGCACCCCTGCAGACGGAGCGCAGCGTAGATATACATGGTCACGGGCAGACGGGTCTATCCGCTCAAGGATAGATTACCTGTTTGTGTCCCGAATGCTCTCGGTCAGATCCACCGACGTCAAGCCGGTGTTCTTCTCTGACCACTGCCTCCTGCTGGCCGACTGCCACCTACAGGACGAGCAGCAGGCTGGTAAGGGAACGTGGAAACTGAACACCAAGCTGTTGACCCCGGGAAACATCGAGGAGCTCAAGAGGGATTACGCAGGTTGGAGAACCATGAAGACCCTCTTTGAGTCTCCAGCGGACTGGTGGGAAACAGTAAAAGGGAACATCAAGAGGTTCTTCATCCTCAAAGGTGTTCAGGAGGCAAGAGAGAGACGGGGAAAACTGTCCCAGCTCCAGGAAAGTATGCAGAACCTGCTCCTACTGCAGACGTTGGGGGTTGATGTCACGGAGGACCTCAAGGAGGTGAAGGGCCAGCAAGCCTCGCTCTTTGCCTCGGAGGCCTCCAAGATAATCTTCCGGTCCAGTTTCCGCTCGGTGGAGCAGGACGAGACGTGCTCACGTTTCTTCCAGAAGGTGCACCTAGAGAGCTCTGTGCTCAGCAGCCTGAAGGAAGAAGATGGCTCGCTAACGTCATCTCAGGCTGACATCATGAGGATCAGCAAATCCTTCTATGCCAGTCTGTATGACTCGAAGCCAATCGACAGCGCGGCCTCCAAGTCGTTCCTGTCCTCTATCACGGAGGTCCTAGACAACGGAACACGAGAGAGGCTGGACCTGCCGCTATCTCTGGATGAGCTGACCAAGGCCCTCGAGTCCTTCGAAAAGAATAAAACTCCCGGAAGCGACGGCTTACCGGTCGAGCTCTATTCCGCTCTTTGGGACTTGATTGGCCGGGACCTGCTGGAGGTATATGTCAGTATGCTTCGGGCAGGTACCATGAGTGAATCCATGAGGAAAGGCATCATCACCCTCATCTACAAGCAGAAGGGGGAGAGGGAAGAAATTAGAAATTGGAGACCAATCTCACTGTTAAATACAGACTACAAAATCTTGTTAAAGGTCATCGCCAACCGGGTCAGGTCTGCACTGGGATCGGTGATTCACCCTGACCAAACCTGTGCTGTACCGGGCAGGAAGATCGCTGAGAGTCTCGCACTCCTTAGAGATACGATTGCCTACGTGCAGGACAGTGGGGTGGACACCTGCCTCATCAGCCTGGACCAGGAGAAAGCCTTTGACAGGATATCGCATACATACATAAGGGATGTCCTCTCCAAAATGGGCTTCGGGGAGGGAATCGCTAATTGGATCAGACTGCTCTACACCAACATTGTCAGTGCAGTCTCAATCAATGGGTGGGAATCAGATAGCTTCCCAGTCAGATCTGGAGTCAGGCAGGGCTGCCCTCTCTCTCCTGCCTTGTTTGTGTGTTGCATAGAGCCATTCGCCGAGTCCATCAGGAAGGATGCGAGCCTGAGAGGGGTGACTATTCCTGGCAGCGGGGGTCTGCAGGTTAAGGCCTCCCTGTACATGGATGACGTCGCCGTTTTCTGCTCAGATCCACTGTCCGTGCACAGACTCATGTGCATCTGTGACCAGTTCGAACGGGCCTCGGGGGCCAAGGTAAACCGAGGCAAGAGCAAAGCCATGCTCTTCGGGAACTGGGCCGACCAATCCTCTATCCCCTTCACCGTCAGGACTGACCACCTGAAGGTGCTGGGTATTTGGTTCGGGGGGGCTGGGGCGTGCACCAAGACCTGGGAGGAGCGGATCAGGAAGGTGAGACAGAAACTGGGCAGATGGGAGCAACGGTCGCTCTCTATCGCGGGTAAAAACCTGGTCATCAGATGTCAGGTGCTCTCAGTCTTGTTATACGTGGCACAGGTCTGGCCTATCCCCAGAACCTGTGCCGCCGCAGTCACCTGGGCCATCTTCCACTTCGTGTGGAGATCAAAGATGGACCGGGTCCGAAGAGATGTAATGTACAAAGACCGGTGCAATGGGGGAAAAAACACACCCAATGCAACCCTCACCCTGATGGCCACCTTTGTGTGTGGCTGCATCAAGCTGTGCGTGGATCCCCGGTACGCAAACACCAAGTGTCACTACGTACTGAGGTTCTACCTGTCCCCGGTGTTGCGAAGGATGGGCCTGGCCGCGGAACGCTCCGAGTAGTTGGACCGTTCCGTACCACCTGTCCTTCGTGGAGAAATTTATCAAGAAAAACACCTTTGACCACAAGTCCATCAGGAAGTGGTCAGCATGTAGTGTCCTTGAGACCCTTCGGGAAAAGGAGAGGGCAGATCCTGTCGAGCGGTTCCCTGAGCAGACTGTCAAAGCCATTTGGCAGAATGCCTCATCGCCAGAACTTTCCAACAAGCACAAAGACATGGCTTGGCTGGTGGTGAGAAGGGCTCTGCCTGTGAGATCATTTATGCACGCCCGGACTCTCAGCCGCACCGCCCTCGAAGCGGCTGCGGGGGGGACGAGACTGTCACACACCTCCTTCTGGAATGTGCCTATGCAGAGGAAGTCTGGAGAGGAATGCAGTGGTGTTTGTCAAGGTTCGTCCCGAGCAGCGCTGTGACGCGGGACTCCGTGCTCTACGGCCTATTCCCCGGGACGCACACCGAGACGAACATCAGCTGTGCCTGGAGGATCATCAACTTGGTGAAGGACGCTCTCTGGGTGGTCCGAAACCTGTTGATCTTCCAGCTGAAGGAGTTGTCCCCGACTGAGTGTTGCAGACTGGCACATTCCAAGGTCCAGGACTACGTGTTGAGGGACGCGCTGAAGCTTGGGGCAGCTGCCGCCAAGGCACGGTGGGGAAAGACCACCGTCTAACATCTGCCTGCCTAAGAAGAACAGGGGGCCCACACAGTCATTTGGGCTCCGCTGGCGTCTGAGCTCAATTTAATCGCACTAACCTGTGAATATGAATGATTACCCTGTTTCGATACGCAAAGAAATGGAATGTTTACAGAAGGATGACATGTCCAATTGTATAGATTAAATATATAGGAATAAAGTATATTTTTGAAATAAAAAAAAACCACTGTGTAACATCTGCCTGCCTAAAAAGAACAGGGGGCCATGCAGGCATTTGGGCTCTGCTGAAAATGTAATCGTACAGACCTGTATATATGAATGATTACTCTGTCTCTGCATACCAAGAAATGGAATGTTTACGGATGTATGGCATGACCAATTGTACAGATTATCAAAATATTTTATGAATAAAGTATATTTTTGACATTAAAAAAAAGTTGGGATTTCTTGATTTATTTGCTCCCACAAGGTCATTTACCGCAGAGGCTGTGTCATTAAGTGGATTCAAGACTCGACTGAAGGAGGTTGAGGGGTGACCTTATGGAGGGTTACGAAATCATGAGGAGAGGAGGTGAATAGCTAAGGTCTTTACTCTAGGGGTGGGGGAAGTTCAAAACTAGAGGGGAAAGGGAACTGGGGGGCCAACCTTTTCACTCAGAGGGTGGTTTGTATGTGGAATGAACTGCTATAGAAAGTGGCAGGTGAATTTAAAAGGCATTTGGACAGGTACTCAGATAGGAAAGGTTGGAGAAGATTGGAGGAATATGGGCCAAAAACAGGCAAGAGGGACTTGTTTAATTTGGGAAAATAAATCAGCATGGACATGTTGGACCGAAAGGTCTGTTTCCATGCTATAT
The DNA here is from genome assembly GCF_037043375.1 of Chiloscyllium plagiosum. NCBI lineage: Eukaryota > Metazoa > Chordata > Chondrichthyes > Orectolobiformes > Hemiscylliidae > Chiloscyllium > Chiloscyllium plagiosum. Next base: position 23,063,563 of record NW_028270176.1, on the reverse strand, counting down.
GTATTGATGGCTCTATAAGGTAGAAATAGATAGGTTTTTCATCTTGACTTGGAATTAGATGTTCTGTTCCCTCACTGTCACCAGGTTTCAAAATCCCGAAACTCCAACTGCACTGTGGAAGCCACCACTGCCTGGGGAATACAAAAGTTCATAAAGGCTACTCACCACCATTTTATCTAAAGCAATTAGTGGTGAGCAACAAATGTTAGCCCAGCCAGTGATGCCCATATCCCATGCACAAACTGATTTAAAAAAAAAACCCTTCACAACTATGAGAGTCTGTCTCCCTCACACTAGCTGGGGCAGAGCTGACTAACAGTAGGCGGAGGAAGCTTGGGAGTTAAACTGAGGAGGAAGTGGTCACCGGTTTGGAAAGTCATGTTGGTGGAGCCTTGGGGAGTTGCTGTCGTGCGTCTTGTAGATGGTTGTAATCTGTGTGTTCACCAAAGGTACAGAGGCCCTACTCATTGCTGAACAAGGACATTTCTCAGTGGTTCCCTTGCCAGAATTCGACTTCCAGGATCGACAAAATACATGATCCCAAACCAACATGTTTCACACGCAGCCTGTGAACAAGCGATGCATTAACGACTTGGATAAAGAAAACATTCCTGTTACTCACCAAACACAGAAAGGATGATTGTTGTATTCGCTACAGCATCACCGAATGAGTTCATGGTAACGCAGTACTCTCCGCTGTCTGAAGCAGTGACTGATTTGAGCAGGAGGGAGCTGTTACTCTGTAAGAATTCCACCCGTCCCGTGTAAACATTATTAATGTCTGCTGTTGTGTTAATCCACACAAGTACATCTGACCCATTGTGCTTCCAAGATCCACTCCTCACCCTCTCCGACGGTCTCACTGACAGGAGCACAGGGTCTCTGATTGCTGCATTAATCCGCCTCTCACTCACTGAGATGGTCAAAGCCTCAGAGTCAACTACAAGGGGAAGAAAAATCCCAGGTTAATGTTCAGCCAGTTTAACTCCAAATGGAGACAGGGAAAGACTGTGAAACCCTTTGTATTTAACATATCCTCACCAGCACCCCCGCCCACCCCACAGCCTTCCTACATAACCCTCAATACCAACATGAGAAATTCACTCTCACCAAAAGATAGAAGTGACCAGACAGTAATGGCAGTGAGTCGGGCTCTCTCCATCCTGTGAGAGCAGCGTCGGTCCCTGTACTAAACAGTGTCCAGCCAGCAGTCCCTGGTCAATGAACCAGGTTAATTTTTAACTAATTCAATCAGTCAAGAGCTAACTTCACTGAGTGGAACTATCGGGAGACGGTGGCAGTTATCCAGTTCACTGACTGATGGAATGCTGCAGGAAGCACATTCACGCTATAATTTTCCTCCCTTTTCCCCAGGTTAAACTCTTCAGTCCTTCAGTTGAGGATGAGGTGGTGACTGTTTCTGTGACTGAGGAAGGCCAGGTCTCCCACAGTCTGACCAGTTTTCCCATTCTCCACCGAAATCTGATTGAGAGGGGATAGCAACAAGTCTCCATGGTCATTGTACATCCATGTACACAATGGCCAATACTGATAAAGGGACATCAAACCACGTCCCATCATGTTCTTCACTGAGTGTCCTGGCGTTCCCACTTTGAGCTGAGGATAGTGTATTCGAAGCAGTTACATTTGTCGGAATGGCAATATGTTTCCAAATCAGGAAAGCATGGGGCTTGGAGGGGGTCTTGCAGCTGGGGGTGTCAGCCTCATCCTGATGACTTTGCCCAACTGGGCAGTAAAAGTTGCAATTCGTAAGGTTCTGTTGAAGGAGCCTTGGTTAGGCATTGCAACAAATCGTGCAGGTGCTATACAATGCAGCAACAATGGTCGGTATGGTGCCAATCAAGCAGGTTGCTTTGTCCTGGATGGTGTTCAGCCTCTTGCGTGTTTTTGGCACTGTGGGCAAGTGGGGAGTATTGCGCCTCGTGGACTGTGGAGATTGTTTTGATGAGTTGCTCGTCACAGAATTCCCAATCTTGGATTCGTCTTGATATTGATATTGCTGACAGCATTCAGCTCATGGTCAACGGTAATTTCCCCGGGACGTTAATGATGGAGGATTCCGCAATGCTACTGAATGTCAAGATGGCTTGACTCTCTCCTCTGGGAGGTGTATGTTACTTGTCACAAACCAGCTCAAAAACTGACTGTTTTCTTGCTCTCATTGCTCCCAGCTGAGAATGGAACCCAATACCACATTAAAAAATAAACATCTCCATGCATTATAAAGGGAAGGTGGAAGTGAACCCACTGATGAAGCAGATTGAAGTGGTTGGGCTGAGGACATTTACTTGAGTGACTCCAATTGAGTATCGGAGGCAGTCCAGAGGAGGCTCAGTTGATTGATTCCAGAGATGAGAGGTTTGTCTGGTGAACAGTGTTGAGTACCTCTATGAAGGAAACATGTCTGACACTTGGATTATGGCACAGAAGGAGGTCATTCATCATCGCAATAGTTGCCACTAAGGTATCCCTGTCGTCCTGTATGTGTATCTCCTTCCAAAGCCCATCCAAGTTCCTTTGGAAGTTACTCATTGTCTTTGCTTCCATTGCCCTTATTGGGAGTGAGTTCCAGGTCAGTGTTATTTGCTGTGTTAAAGTGTTCTTCCTTACATGCCCTGTGCATCTCAAACTCTTAAGTTAAGAGCATAAAAACTCAGAGGAGGAGTAGGCCATTCAGCCTGTCAAACCTGCTCTGCTATTCAATACAATCATGGCTGGCCTCATCTTGGTCCCCATTCCATTCTTCTGCCTGCTCCACATAACCCTTTAATGCATTACGAATTACCAATCAGTCTACCTCCTCCTTACATTTACTCAGCATCACAGCATTCACTGCATGCTGGGGTAGTGAATTCCACAGGTTAAGAGAGGTGATTTTGTCACATCTCTGTTTTACATCTGCTGACCCTGATTCTAAAACTATGACATCTCATTGTAAATTGGAAACATCCTTCCCAACTTTGTCAATCCCTTTGGTATCTTATATCTGAATTAGATCTCCTCTAATTTTTCTGAACTCCAGAGAGTACAGGCTTAAATCACTTAATCTCTCTTTACAAACCCCACATCTCTGGAATCAATCTAGTGAACCTCCTGTGAACTGCGTCCAATACAACTACACCCCTTCTCAAGTAAGTGGACTAAAATTATACACTGTACTCCATGTGCGGTCTCACTAATGCCTTGTAAGGTTGCAGCAAAAGTTCCTTACTTTTATAATCAAATCTTTTAGTGATTAATGGCAAAACTCTATTTGTCTTCCTGTTACCTACTGTTCCTGCATACTAATTCTCTGTGATTTATACACAAGGGCACTCAGATCTATCTTGCCATAGGTACTCTGAAGTTTCTCCCCATTTAGAGAATAAAGTTCCCTTTCTACTCCTCTGACCAAGATGCAAAATCTCACACTTATCCATGCCACCCTTCATCTACCACATTTTGTCCCATCTGTGTCCATTTGTAAATTTCTTACTTCTTCATTGCAAATTACTTTCCGACCTATTTTAGTGTCATCACCAAATCTGGCTCCAGTACCTTCTGCCTCAGCTTCCAGGTTATTAATACAGAATGTCAATACTTAGGGCCTGAGAACCAAACTCTTCGAACCTCATTAGTTACATCCTGCCAACCAGAGAAGGACCCATTTCTCTCAACTTTCTGTTTTCTATTGGTTAGCCAATCCTTTATCCAAGCTAATAAATTACTCCGTACCCATGCGATCTTACCTTTTGTGCAGTACCTTATCCATTGCCATCTGGAAGTCCAGATATACTGCATCAACAGGATCCCCATTATTCACGTTGCTTCTTACATCTTCAAAGAACTCTAGGCAATTAGTCAAACATGATTTACCCCTCATAGAGCCACACTGACTCTGATGGATTGTGTTTTGACTTTCATAATGCCCTGTTATTACTTCCTTAATAATGGATTCTAACAATTTCTCAATAACACATGTTAAACAAAATGATCTGTTTCTGTTCTTTCTGCCTCTTTCTCTTTTTGAAGGAGGGTGCTGTGTTAGCATTTTTAAGCATCTATTGAAGCCTTTCCAGCATCCAGGGAATTTTGGAATATAATAACCAACGGATCTACTATTTCTGCTGTCTCTTCCTTTAAGACCTGAGAATGTGGGTCTTTGAGGACCTGGGGACTTGTCTGCTCTGAGTAGTTTGCTCAGTACTTTTTCCCTCGTGATGATGATTGCTCTGTGTATCTCCCTTTCTATAACCTCTGCATTACCTGCTGATTTTGGGGTGGTATTAGTGTCCTCCCCTTGTGAAAATGAAGGAAAATATTAATTTACTGACTCTGCCAGTTCTACGTTCCCCAATATCATCTTCCAATTCTCATTTTCCAAGGGATTCACTTTAGCTACTCTCCTCCATTTTATATACTTACAGAAGTTTCTTCCTTTTTGCATTTTGCACTGGTTTTCTTCCATAATTTACCTTTGCTCTTTTTATGAACTTTATAGTAATCCTTTATTGATCTTTATAATTTCTCAAAGTTCCAATCTACCACCCACCTTTTCAATATAATAGCCTTAGTTTTTGTTTTTTTATAAATTCTCTTTAACTTCCCTGCTAAGCCATGGATTATTTTTACTGCCTTACAATTATCCTTCCTTTCTGGAATACATTTTAGTTCAGAATATTTGAGTGTCTCTTTAAACATCCTTCACTGCTCATCAACTGTCCTACCATTTAATCTTCTCACACAGACCACTCAAGACAGACCTATCCTCATGCCTATGTGATTACCTTTGTTCATCTCCAAAATACTTGTGTGGGATTCCAGTTTCTCATCCATAAACTGAATTTGAAATTCTGGCATGTTATTATCGATGCTTCATTCTGACCACATTAATTAATCCCATCTCATTTCACATTGACAAATCTGGATTAGCCTGCTCCTGGGTTGGTTGGTTCCACAACCGATTACTTCAAGAAAATACAGTCAATGAACTTCCCCTCAAGGCTCTCCCTGGCCATTCGATTATTCCGATCCATATGCAGGTTAGAATTTACCATAATGATTGCCATACCTTTCTTATAAACCCCCGCATTTCCTAGTTTATACCTTCCCCAAATGCAGGCCTACTGTTTGGGCACCCAGATTACTGCCCGTCAGGTTTTTTGTCCCCTTGCTATTTCTTGTATCTACCCAGATTGATTCTGCATCGTCATGTCCAGTTGTTATGAAGATGTGGGCGTACTGTATCTGTAAGAGAGTGAAAAGCAACACAACTACTTGACAGCACCAAGTGTTCTGCAAAAAAGATATAATGTAACCTATTGGTCCAGCAGTTAGTGTAGCTGGTTGCCTGGAGAGAAAAACAGATCCAAATTAGGCTAATTAGTTTAAATTATACCCCCCAAAAAATTCCAATCCAGTTTGAATTGAGTATATTGACAATCTTAAAAGCCAATGACTCAGTCCGATGCTTTGGGAAATATAAGACCAGGGAAAATTGGACAGTTGAGAGGACAACTGCCAAGCCAATACATACAGACTACCTGAAAAATAACTCACTTCAAGGTACTTTTATTGATCAGTAACCTGTGAAGCAGAAACCCCAATAAGAAGAAAAGAAGACTAGAATACAGAGAAGAATTAAAAGCTGCCTCATTTGGAGATAGGAAGTTTTGTTTTGTCAATCTTATTTTACAGATTTTATCAGACTAGTATTGTAGAAGGGGAAGGCAAAAGATAGGTTAGAGGAATGAGTTGCTGGAAAAACGCAGCAGGTCAGGCAGCATCTAGGGAACAGGAGAATCGACGTTTCGGGCATCAGCCCTTCTTCCTGAAGAAGGGCTGATGCCCGAAACGTCGATTCTCCTGTTCCCTAGATGCTGCCTGACCTGCTGCGTTTTTCCAGCAACACATTTCCATCTCTGATCTCCAGCATCTGCAGACCTCACTTTCTCCCTAGAGGAATGAGTTGTAAATAGTTGTTAGTTAATTATTCTCTGTTATACTTTAAGAAGTAAAGTTGTTAATTTTTACTTTAAATAGTTCTTGGCCTCTCAAAGTTTCACAGATTGCTGTGAAATCTTTTCTGTGTTGCTGGTTTAGATTAAGCAGGAGTGTTTACCCCCTATCATAATGCAGATATCATTTCTCACGACAACACTGAACTGTCCATTTACTCACAGAGTTACACCACCTCCTTTGCTTCTTCCCTACCCTTCTGAAACACAGTGTACCCTTGGCTATTCAATCCCCCAATCAGGTCTCCCGGCAACCACATCCCAGTAATTGCCACCAGGAAAACATTGTGGCAGGTCTAACATCGCATTTGCAGAAGCCTTGAGGAGCTCTGCCCAAAAGAAGAAGGTCCAAGAAAAGGAAGCCTCTTCAAGACCTTGGCGTGTGATCACTGCAATGCATATTGGAGTTGGCGCATAATGCTGTGGCTGTACAGGTCAGTGGTTCGGCCACTTTTGGAATATTGTGTTCAATTCTGGTCTCACTGCTATAGCAAGCACGTTGTTAAACTTGAAAGAATTCACAAAGATTTGCAAGGATGTTGCTGGGTTTGAGCTATAGAGAGAGGCTACATAGGCTGGGGCTATTTCCCCTCGAGCATCAGAGGCTGAGGGATTACCTTATAGAGGTTTTCAAAAAGAAAACCTTAAGGAGCACAGATGTATCAATAGCTATGATAGGGGAGTCGAAAACTAGAGGACATAGGTTAAAAGTGAGAGGGGAAAGTTATAAAAGGCACTGAAGGGGGTCAACTTTTTCAAGCAGAGGGTGGTGCGTGTATGGAATGTGCTGTCAGAAGAAATGGTGGAGGCTGGTACAATTACAGCATTTAAAAGGCAGCTGGATGGGTATATGAATAGGAAGGGTTTAGAGCGATATGGGCCAAATGCTGGCAAATGGGACTAGATTTATTAGAATATCTGGTCAGCATGGATGAATTCGACCAAAGGATCGGTTTCTGTGCTGGAGAACACTGTGATTATTCTAACTTTACTTCCGTTTATTCTTCTCTGAGGTATGAGCACCACTGGTAAAGGTCAGCATTTGCTACCCATCCCTAATTTCCCCTCAACTGAGTGGTTTGCTGGACCATTTCAAACAGCACTTTAGTAAATGCAAATATCCTTTGGCCTACAGATAGTGTGTATGGTTTTGTGCTTTTGCAAACTGTTTCAATGTTGTAAGTAAAGCAAATCATTAAAAGTATGTGGCTCAGTGGTTAGCACTGCTGCCTCGATTCCAGCCTCGGGTGACTGTTTATGTGGAGTTTGCACACTCTCCCTGTGTCTGCGTGGGTTTCCTCTGGATGCTTCGGTTTCCTCCCACAGTCCAAAGACGTGCAGGTCAGGGTGGATTGACCATGCTCAATTGTCCATAGTGTTCAGGGATGTGTAGGTTAGATGTATTAGTCAGGGGAAATGCAGCACAATAGGGTAAGGGAATGGGTCGGTTTGGACTAGTTGGGCCAGCTGATCTGTTTCCACAGTGTAGGGGTTCTATGATTAGCTCGGTCCAGTCCATGTTCGACCTTCCTTGGCATGTCTGTATCCCTAGACAATTAAGTGCCACATCAGATGGAAACAATTTAGAGATGTAGAGCTGGTCGCTGTAGCTGGTGGGAATGGAGGGGGTTTAACAGAGGGGAGGAAGAATGATGCCTGCTTATTCTCTGCGATCTCCCGCTGAGTGAAATGAAAAGTACATTTTTGAACTCTTAAAGGCAAGGGGGGGTGGAAATAGTGTTTGCATGAAGGGACATGGGGTGGAGTGAATAATTGGAGATGATTGTGCATCAGGCCTAACATTTATTCTAAACAATTTAAAAACAATATATAAAAGCTTATTTAGAAACCTAAGAGGAACAGTTAGTGAAGGATTGTGGTATTTGATGCTGTATCATCGGGGGATTTCACTCTATTATCTCTTCTGCTTTGCTAAAAGGTTAATCATTGACTTGACTTAAACATGTTTAAAACAAGTATCAACCCACACCAAGGCTGAACCGCTGCATTAGCCCTCTTTCGTTGCAGTAGTTCCTCTTTCGACTCAAAGGAAGAGGTCAAGGTAGTCAGTTTACGGAAACATTGATGTATGTGCTGGATTTAAATCGACTGACTTCAGAGACAACTGTATGTGGGAGTAATAGACCTCTGCCTGTCAAACATTGAACAAGGCAACATTGTGTTAAGACATTTCCTAACAAAAACTAACAAATGAGTACAGTCTATGGTCAAGGTTCACATTCAAATTACTAAAAGGTACAATATTTCCTGTTTGCAGATAGTGAAGGAATTTGGAGTTTATTATATTTTGTACCAAAAAGCATAGGGGAAGCACAATAAGCAGGCAATCTCAATCCATGGCTAAGAATTTAGCTAAGAAATATTACAACCCCAGTATTGGTTTCACTTGGCACTTCGCGAACTAGGGGAATCCATATTGGGATCTTTGACGAGGTGAAGACAACTTGCAGAGGCCTGTGATTTTAGTTTAACCTGAAGTGAGATGCACAGAGACCGTTTGGTGTGTGGGATTAATGGCATAAACATGCAAAAGCGCTTACCAGCTAAAGCCCAAATGGACTTCAAACAGGCCCTACAAGTGGCTTTGCCGTTAGAAATGCAGCAAGTGCACCAAATGAGTTTGCAGGGTATTCCAACGGAAGTGGGCACCCTTGCCAGGCTGACCGAGTTTGGGGAACGCCTCTTGAGTGAAGGCAATTGCATAGCCTCACTCAGAATATATCCTGAACAGAGGTCAGCCCACAGCAAAAACCCAAAAACAAAACCAAGCTGTCGTCAAACTGTCATTAAGGATGGCAGACCATTGTAGTTTGAGGAAGGGCTTTTGTCCGAAACGCGATTTTCCTGCTCCTCGGATGCCACCTGACCTGCTGTGCTTTTCCAGCACCACTCTAATCTAGACTCTGATCTCCAGCATCTGCAGTCCTCACTTTCGCCAAGGCCATTGTAGTTGCTGCCAGTATATGAACTTGAGACAACAAAAGAGACACCCCTAGGCCTGACTTGAGTAAGAGAACTCATAGGCCGGTATCCAGGACAGTGCACACCCTGGAAAGTCCACCTACACATGGTTTGGAACAGTTAAATTGCTTAGCAATATCCTTATTGGTCAGTGCATTGTGTATAGCAATTGGGAGGTCCTGCTGCAGCTGTACAGGACATTGGTTAGGCCACATTTGGAATACTGCATGTAATTCTGATCTCTCTGCTATAGGAAGGATATTGTGAAACTTGAAATGGTTCAAAAAGGATTTAGAAGGATGTTGCCAGGGTTGGAGGATTTGAGTTGCAGGGGGTGGCTCAATAGGCTGGGGCTGTTTTCCCTGGAGCATGGGAGGCTGAGGGGTGACCTTATAGAGGTTTATAAAATCATGAAGTGCATGGATAGAGTAAATAGTCAAGGTCTTTTCCTAAGAGAGTCCAGAATTAGAGATCATAGGTTTAAGCTGAGAGGGGAAAGATTTAAAGGGACCTAAGGGGTAACTATTTCACACAGAGGGTGGCACGTGTATAGACAGAGCTGCCAGAGGAAGTGGTGGAGGCTGGTACAATTATAGCATTTAAACAGCATCTGGGTGGGTATATGAATAGGAAGGGTTTAGAGGGGTATGGGCTAAATGCTGGCACATGGGACTAGATTAATTTAAGATTGACATGGAAGAGTTAGAGAGAAGATCTGTTTCCATGCTGTAATTCTCTATAACTCTAAATCGGAACCAGTCAAAATCAATGTCTGGTTAAATGGTCACCCAGTTCTAATGGAGGTCGATACCAGCGTGGCTGTATTAATGATTGTGGAACCAATCTTTACAAAAATGCACTGAATTCCAACCATTAAGACAATAAGACGATAAGACATAGAAGTGGAAGTAAGGCCATTCAGCCCATCGAGTCCACTCTGCCATTTAATCATGGCTGATGGGCATTTCAACGCCACTTACCCGCACTCTCCCCATATCCCTTAATTCCTTGCGGGATTAAGAATTTATCAATTTCTGTCTGGAAGACATTTAACATCCCAGCCTCCACTGCATTAAATTTGCTTAATACCTCAGCTAGGCCGAGAACCTGTACCAGAGAACCCCTACAGATTAAGGGTATAACCTTGGTTCTGATCTCCTATGAGGAGCAGCTGCTTCAGTTACCAGTGATTATAGTGAAAGGTTCTGGCTCAAGTTTGATGGGGCAGAATTGGTCAAAAAAGATTCATCTCAATTGACTCAACATTTTTTTATTAAATATTGACTGCTGGAGTGAGGTCCTAATTAAATAAATCCGGACATTTTTTAGGAATATCAAGGGACTGACAAAGGAGTCAAGGCCACCTTACATAAGACCATAAGATATAGGAGCAGAAATGATGCCATTCAGCCCATCAAGTTGCTCCGCCATTCAATCACGGCTGATAAGTTTCTCAACCCCATTCTCCTGCTTTCTCCCAGTAACCCTTGATCTTCTTAACAATCAAGAACCTTTCGATTTCCATCTTAAATATACACAATGACCTGCCCTCCACAACATTTCTGTGGCAGTAAATTTCATAGATTCACCACTCTCCATCTGAAGAAGTTTCTCCCTATCTCCATTCTAAAAGATCGTCCCTTTATAAGGCTGTGCCTGCAGGTTCTAGACTCTCCTATCAATGATCACACCTTCCCAAATCCAATCATTCTGTAAGTTTGAATTAGATCTCCCCATATCCTTCTAAACTCCATTGAGTATAGACCCAGAGTCTCAAACGTTCCTCATATGTTAAGCTCTTCATGCCTGGGACCATTCTTGTGAATCTCCTCTGAACATGCTCCAGGGCCAGTCCATCATTTCTGAGATATGGAGCCCAAAACTCTGCACACTACTCCAAATGTTGCCTGACCATAGCCTCAGAGCTATACCCCTGCTTTCATATTCAAGTCATCCCAAAATAAATGCCATCATTGCATTTGCCTTCCTAACTACTGACTCAATCTGCAAGTTGACCTAGAGAGAATCCTGGACATGTTGACCAGGAAGCAGTTGCAGAATTCTGCAAGGCCCACCAAATGCCATTTGCCCTATGGGGCAATCAGGGAGCTGGAAAGCGAAGCAATTATCAAACCAGTGCAGTAGAGGCATGGGCAGCAACGGTCATTTCGATTGTGAAGCCCAACGGGTTGGTTCGCCTTTGTGGGGATTTAAAATGGTAAATGGCTTTTTGCAGCTGGATAAATACCTAATCCCTCACCTAGAGTACTCCTACGCCATACTGGTGAGGGCTGCTGACCTTCAGGAAGCTGGACACGAGTCGAGATTGCAAACAATGACAAACATTACTGCCAGCAGCTCCACCACATTTGTGGGAATGGTTGGGTTAAACCATGGACTTGGTTGTAAGTTGACTGCCGGTCTTTTCTTAGGCTATATGTTCTTATTCATTATGAATGTCCATTCAAAGTGATTGGACGTGCATAGAGGTTATTTGTCAAACTCGACGACAATGTTTAAAAGGGTGGACGCTGGGAAATTGTTTCCATCAGGTGAGGATATAAGGACTTGTGGGCACAGCCTTAGAATTAGAGGGGGTCAATTTAGAACTGGAAATGAGGAGACATTTCTTCAGCCAAAGAATGGTGGGCCTGTGGAATTCATCGCTATGGAGCGCAGTGGAGGCCAGGATGTTAAATATCTTCAAGGCAGAGATTGATAAATTCTTAATCTCGCAAGGATTTAAGGGATTCTGGGAGAGTGTGGGTAAGTGGCGTTGAAACGCCCATCAGCCATGATTGAATGGCGAAGTGGACTCGATGGGCCAAATGGCCTTACTTCCACTCCTATTTCTTATGGTCCTATGGTCTTTAAAGGTTCCAAGCCTATTTTGCAATACTCAGGCTCCCAGAGGTGTTGGTCACAGACAACAGGCTATCATTTAGCAGCAGGGAATTTGTAAATTTCTGAAAGTGAATGGTATTCGGCATGTAAGGAGAAGTCCATACCTACCATCAACTGATGGTCTTGTGGGAAGAGCAGTCTTTGAAGACAGGCTTAAAGAAACAGCCCACAGCTTCACTTGATACCAACCTGTCCCGGTTCCTATTGGATTGTCGGACCACCCCTCACGCGCCTACAGGGAGCGCTCTGGCAGAGTTGCTAATGGGGAGAAGACTCTGCACCAGGTTAAATCTGATTTTTCCAGGTCTTGGGGGTGGGGGTGAAATGGCATCAGAAACACCAGCGCTGGACTCAAGACTCATCTAAAAGAGACACAGTTCCCTACAGGGGATGAAGTTTGGCATCAAATCTACGGAAATGGCCCTGCAAGTGTAAGAGGTGTGGGTTGATGCGAGGTCAGGTCCTGTAACAAACAAGGTTCGAGTAGGGGGAGCGGTCCTGACCAAGCACTTGGACCACATGAAAGCTGGAACCTCGCAAACGGGGCAGGGACGAAACATACCCGGCCCCTCAGAACATCCGGCAATGCTGTCAGAACCCGCCTTCCACTCAGTGTCAAGGAAACCGCTGGCAACGAAACAAAGATGGCTGATGTCGCAGCCCCGAGGCCATTACCGCCTGAAAAAGAAAATGAGTTTCAGCCAAGATGCTCTGGGTGCAAGAGGCGTTTTATGGTCCAGTATACACCGACTGCATCTAAGGGAAAGTCAGAGGAACCAATCCAGGAGAGGCCAGAAGAGACAGAATGGGCCTACGTCTCAGGACTTCGAGGGAGAGGGATTTAGTGATTGGAATGAGGTCAGTCAGGTGGACCTTAGAGAATGAGTTCTCTGATTGAGAACTCCCTGGTCCAATCAGGGAACCCTGGCTGACATAACCATACCTGGCTGATATAAACAGGAGTGGCAGGAGCTCTGCTCTCGCTAGAAGACAGCTCTGAGCGAGCTGGGTCAGTGTCAAGTGCTCTCCACAGGTAAATAAAGGGTGACTTGGTGACGGAATACCAATCTTCATGGAGTTATTTCAGTACCTCATTGTATATGAGGCAGTATTGCATTCAAGGACTGTTCATGTGTAAATAAAGTGTAACTTGGTCATAAAGCACAGAAACAGACCCTTTGATTCAACCAGTCCATACCAAACATAATCCCAAACTAAACCAGTCCTACCTGCCTGCTCCTGGCCCATATCCCTCCAAACCTTTCCTATCCATGTATTTATCCAAATATCTATTAAATGCTGTAATTGTACCCACATCCACCACTTCCTCAGGAAGTTCATTCCCTATGCAAACCAACATGTGTAAAACATTTGCCCCCCCTCATGACTTTTTTAAATCTCTCACCACTCACTTTAAAATTGTACCCTTAGTCTTGAAATGCCCTATCCTAGGGAAAATACAACTACCACTAACTCTATTTATACTCCTTATTATTTTATAAACTTCTATCAACATCCATGCTCCAGTGAAAAAAGTCCCAGCCTATCCAGCCTTTCTTTATACCTCATACCCAACAACATCCTAGCAAATCTCTTCTCAACCCTCTCCAACTTAATAATACCCTTCCTATAACTGGGCGACCAGAACTGGACATAATATTCCATTACTCTGTGTCTCCTGCTGTTAAGCCAATTCCATATCCAATTGGCAAGCTCACCCTGAATCACATGTGACCTAATTTATTCATCAGATTACCATGTGGAACCTTGTCAAAGGCTTTATTAAAGTCCAAACAAACAACATGTACTCCTCTGCCCTCATCAATTCTTTTGGTAACTTCCTTGAAAAACTCAATCAAGTTTGTGAGCCACGATTTTTCTCGTACAAAACCATACTGACTATCCCTCATCAATTTTTGACTCTCGAGATGTTTGTAAATTTAATCTTTTATAATCACTTCCAACAATTTATGCACAACTAAAGTCTTAATGATGTTAAACTTCAGCAAATTTAAATTCTTAAAAAAACGCTGCTCTGCCTAATGGTTCAAACATTGCAGGACTGTCTGCTTTTCCCAGCATCAAACAGCTCACTAAACCCTGTAACGATAACAGCAAACAGGACATCTAATTGAGTAATATCAAGAGGCAGTAGCAACTGAAATCACTTGAGTTGTATACCTCTAATATTCATCTCTTAAACACTGCTTAAAGTGATATATGCCTGAAATGTAAGGAGTCGTGATTGTGGACAGCGCCCTAGTGTTGCAGACTGTGGACAGACTAGCCCATCAATATCTGAACATTCAAGCTATTAATTACTTCTTTCTTAAAAAACAAATGTTTCTGAGTTAAGTGCTACTTGGCAACTGTTGGGAGTATCAGAAAATCAGACACAGGGACAGCTGGTCACAGAGGGAGGGCAGTTGAGGTGGGAAACCTCGCAACCTTTAAAGGTAATTGGATGAGCAACTGAAATTTCTCAGCTTTGTTGGCCTGTGGGCCAAGCAATGGAAAGTGTGTGGATAAGTGCGAGCAGGCTTGATGGGCTGAACGGCCCCTTCTGTGCTGTACGACTGTATGACAAAGAGCACGTGTAAGCTCAGTCAGGAGAAAGTGAGGATGCTGGAGATCAGAGTCGAGAGTGTAGTGCTGGTAAAGCACAGCAGGTCGGTCAGCATCGGGATGAAGGGCTTATGCCCAAAACATCGATCCTCCTGCTCCTTGGATGCTGCCTGACCTGCTCTGCTTTTCCAGCACCACACTCTCAACTAAGGTCAATCAGGAGCCTACCACACTAAACTAGATAAATAAATAAGTTATTTTTCATGATGATTGTTTGATAGTGAAAGCACACCATACCTGTCGACTGATTTGGCGATGAACACAGCTCAGCATGTCACAAGGAGGAAGTGTACAGTGATCCCGGGGTTCCTAATTGTTGAATCATAAAATCCCTACAGTGTGAAACAGGCCATTCGGCCCAACAATTCCACACCGACCCTCCAAAGAGTAACCTGCATATCTTTGGACTGTGGGAGGAAACTGGAGTACCTGGTGGAAACCCACGCAGACACGGGGAGAATGTACAAACCTCACACACACAGTTGCCCCGAGGCTGGAATCGAAGCTCGCTCCCTAGCGCCATGAGGCAGCAGGGCTAACCGCTGAGCCACTGTGCCACGCTAATTGTGGGATTGGCCACTATGCCAGTAGCATGGGAAACTCAGCAATGAAAAGACCAAAATGTGATTTCCAAAAGGTTCTTTCTCAGACTTTTATCACCCCTTCACTTGCCCAGTCACGGCATTGAATTAAACTTGACATGTACCATCGCCTGTTATTACAGGTCGTCTCTTATGGATTCAGCTTTTAACAAACTAATTCTGGACAAACTGTGTGATAATGGAAGTTACTTGGAGAAGAGATGACTGTTTGGCTTGGAGAAGAAAAGGCTGGGTGGAGATTTGATGGAGTTGTCCACAATCATGACAGGTCAGCACACAGCTAAGAGGGGAATGATCCCACCCAAGAAAGGATTGTAGAATCCCTACGGTGTGAAAGCAGGCCATTTGGCCCATACCAAGAGCATCCAGCCCAGACTCAACTCCCTCCCCAACCTATAACCCTGATTTCCTCCTGGTCAATCCACCTAGCCTGCACATTTTTGGACTGTGGGAGGAAACCGGAGCACCCAGAGGAAACCCACAAAGAGCTGGGGAGAACGTGCAAACTTTACACAGACAGCCGCCTGAGGGTGGAATCGAACACAGGTCCCTGGCACCATGAGGCTGCAATGCTAAGCAATGAGCTACTGTGCTGGTGACGGACAAAACACACATTTAAACTGGTTGGTAAAAGTAGCAACAGCAGAGGAAGGAAAGGTTAGGCTCTGGGATGCACTGTCCCAGAGTGTAGTGGAGGCGGATTACTCTGAGGTTATCCAAAGGGGATGGGACCTGTTTGAGAAGGAATGTGCAGGGTCATGGGGTGAAGGGAGGGAAATGGCAGTGAGGGAAGTGCTTATCAGAACAGCAGATGCAGGCAAGATGGGCCTAACGGCCTCCTTTGTGATGCATTACTTCCGTGATACTCTACCTATAAAATCCAATCATTTATCTCCCTAGTTCACCCTGAGGACGATTAAATTGTAGCCAAAGTACAGAATAACTGGCAGCAGCAACTAATTTCGCCAGGGACCCAGGTTCAATTCCCACCTTGGGCAAATGCCTATGTGGAGTTTGCATATTCTCCCTGTGTCTGCATGGGTTTCCTCCAGGTGCTCTGGTTTCCTCCCACAGTCCAGAGGTGTGTAGGTTAGGTGAATTGGCCTTGCTAAATTGTCCCATACTGTTAGGTGCATTAGTCAGAGGTGAATGTAGGGGAATGGGTCTGGGTGGGTAATCTTCGGAGGGTCAGTGTGGACTGTTGGGCCGAAGGGCCTGTTTCCACACTGTAGGGAATCTAATCTAATCTTAACAAATCTCCATCATTAGTCACCACTGACATATGAGAGAAATGGGGGGAGTCTGCCAGAATAGACAACAATCCTGGTCTTACACATTGGGAACATTCTGCACAGACACCACTGCATGTTCGCCGTTGTGATCCTGTTTTGATGGAGAGAGGATGTGGTGTGTGGACTCATTTCAGACCAAACCCTTGGCCATCATTTCAGGGTGTAGATTATCTCACAGGCAGCACATCAAGCATCAGCAGCCGACGAGTCTGAAATAACAAACAGGCTGCAATAAGAACTGCAACGATGATGACAGCCACAGATACAATATTTGGGCGAAATGCAGAAGCTGACAGCTTGATTATGCTTGGAATGTCCTTCTTGATGATACAGTCAAAATCAGACTAAATATATTCAGCTATGTTTATATTTGTTGTGAATAGCTCATTTTTTGCCTCATAGATTCATGATCGAGATTGGAGCTGTTTACACTGTTACGTTGGAGCATAATGAGGCCATTCGGCCCATTGTGTCTGCTCTGCCATTCAATCATGGCTGATATATTTTATATTATATTAGATTACTTACAGTGTGGAAACAGGCCCTTCGGCCCAACAAGTCCACACCGACCCGCCGAAGCACAACCCAACCAGACCCATTCCCTTACATTTACCCCTTCACCTAACACTATGGGCAATTTAGCATGGCCAATTCACCCAATCTGCATATTTTTGTACTGTGGGAGGAAACCGGAATACCAGGGGTAAACCCACGCAGACAATGTGCAAACTCCACACAGAGAGTCACCTGAGGTGGGAATTGAACCCGGGTCTCTGGCGCTGTGAGGCAGCAGTGCTAACCACTGTGCCACCGTGCCGCCCACTAGCTCCATTCTCCTGCCTTCTCCCCGTAACCCTTGATCCCTTCACTAATCGAGAATCTATCTCTGTCGTCAATACACTCAATGATTTGGCCTCTCAAGTTTTCTGCGGTAATGAGTTCTGCAGTTTCACCATCCACTGGCTGGAGACATTCCTCCTCATCTCAGTTCTGAAGGATCAGCCCTTCACCCTGAGGCTGAGCCCTCAGGTCCTATTCTGTCCTACTTGTGGAAACATGTTCACCACGTCCACTCGATCCAGGCCTCTCAGAATTCTGTAAGCTTCGATGAGATGCCCCTTCATCTTTCTAAGCTCTATCAAGAACAGACCCAGAGTCTCCAAGTGCTCCTCAAACAACGATCCATTTTATGTACATTAAGAAAAGCTGCTCTGTCTATAAATTTCAGGCATTTTCGGGAATGGCTGTTTATCCCAGCCTCACACTTGTTATTGTGACCTACAAATCGGGCAGCTCGTTAAGCAACACACCCGGTAGCAACAAAACTAATTGCACTTACTCAATATTCTGTACAACATTGAGCACATAGGAGCTCCCAATGGGAGAGAGACTGTCTGAAATGTCAGGAGGTGATTGCAAACACAGAGCTCTCTCGTCTCTCAAATAACTTCCATATTTGAATGAGTTTCTGTGTTCACATCGAAACAGGAGTAGGTCATTTAACCTTTCCATCCTGCTCTATCATTCAGCACAGTCATGGAACACTTCAAAGCCTTAGAGAATGAGGCTGGGGAAATAATATCGGGGAACCAGGAAACCTCAGAGGATGTAACACAATACATCACAAGAACAGGCTCTTTGGCCCACTATGTCTGTGCTGACCATGATGCCATTCCCAACTAACCCAATATGCCTTCACGTGCTCTATTCCTCTATTTCATGTGTCTGTCGAAGTGTCCCTTAAACACTGTGACTGTATCTCCTTCTCCCATCTCCTCTGGCAATGCGTTCCAGGCACCTCCCACCTTCTGTGTAAAAAACTTTCCTCGCACATCTGCTTTAAACTTTCCCCCTCTCACCTTAACCCTGCACCTCCTGGTATTTGAAGTTGGGGTTGAATAACTACTTGGCTTCAGCCTTCCCAGTAGGACACCACTGTAGACACCAAGGACTTTTGCCCGAAACGTCGATTTTCCTGCTCCTCGGATGCTGCCTGAACTGCTGTGCATTTTCAGCACCACTCTACTCCAGAATCTGGTTTCCAGCATCTGCAGTCATTGTTTTTACCCACTTCCCTGCACTCAGCCCATAGTCTTGACATTTCCACTGCTCCTCCAAGTACTTTTTAAATGTTATGAGGTCAACTACCCTACTCCAGATCCCTACCACCCTCTGGGTGATCAATTCCCCTCATACCCTCCTGACTTTCACCTTAAAATGAGACCCCCCTGTTATTGTCCCTGTGATGAAGGGGAACTGTTGCTTCGTATCCAGGCTGTCCGTGCCCCTCATACTCTTATACACCTCTATCAGGTCCCCCCTCAATCCTCCCTGCTCCAAAGAAAATAACCCAAGCTTATCCAGTCTCTCTTTGTCGCTGTATTGCTCCATCCCAGGCAACAGTTTGGTAAATCTCCTCTGCACCCCCCTCCAGTGCAATCACAATCACATTCAAAAGGTGGCTCAGTGCCTCACAG
The DNA here is from genome assembly GCF_037043375.1 of Chiloscyllium plagiosum. Classification (NCBI taxonomy): domain Eukaryota; kingdom Metazoa; phylum Chordata; class Chondrichthyes; order Orectolobiformes; family Hemiscylliidae; genus Chiloscyllium; species Chiloscyllium plagiosum. Next base: position 23,044,664 of record NW_028270176.1, on the reverse strand, counting down.
AGCCATGGACCTGTGTGCGATTCCACCTGTGTGTGATTATCTGTGGGGAGTTTGAAAGTTCTGCCCATTTCTGTGTGGGTTTCCTTCAGGTCCTGCAGTTTCCTCCCACAGTCCAAAAATGTGCAGGTTAGATGGATTGGTCATGCTAAATTGCCCATAGTGTCTAAGGATCTGCACGTTAGGTGGATCTGCAGGTGAGGTGGATAGCCATGAGAAATGCAATATTAAGGGGATAGGTTGGGCCTGGGTGAGGTGCGCTTGGAGGATTGGTGTGCACACAGAATCATAGGGATCTACAGCACAGAAACAGGCCCTTCGGCCCATGCTGACCAGATATCCTAAATGAATCTCGCCCCATTTGCCAGCACCTGGCCCATATCCCTCCAAACCCTTCCTATTCATATACCCATCCAGATGCCCTGTAATTGTACCAGCCTCCACCATTTCCTCTAGCAGCTCATTCCATACACACACCACCCTCTGCATGAAAAAGTTGCCCTTTAGGTCCCTTTTATATCTTTCCCCTCTCACCCTAATCCTCTGCCCTTGAGTTCTGGACTCCCCCAACTCAAGGAAAAGACCTGGTCTATTCATGCGATCCATGCCTCTCACGATTTTATAAACCTCTACTTGCTGGACTGAATGGCCTCTTTCCACACTGTTGGAATTATATGATTCCTATAGTGTTGTGACCAGAACTGCGCACAGTACTCCATCAGTGGACTAATCACAGTCCTGTACAGCTCTAGCATAACCTCCTTGGTCTTATAATCCAAGCCACAACTCACAAAAGGCAAGCAGCGCATTGTTTTCTTAAGCGTCTTATTAATCTGTCCTGATACCTTCAGTGAAGTGTGGACAAGCCTAAGACTCGTGTATTCCTCTGAGCTTCCAAGCATTCCTTGAGTACTCCCTTGTCTTGTTCCTTCTTCCAAAGTGCATCACCTCACACTTAGTGGGATGAAATTCCATCTGCTACCTGATCTGTCCAGCTGACCAATCTGTTATTGTCCTCTTGTAACTTAACACCTTCATCCTCATTGTTCATCACCCAGCCAATCTTCGATCCATCCAAAAACTTATTCTCAAACCCCAACATTCTAACCTACATTATTTATGAAGATCACAGACAAGAAGGGACCTAGTACCCTGTTGTACAGACAGCGCATTAAAAGTGTCAGGTTAGAATCTGTCTGTATCCTAATCTTGAGTCAGACTGGTTCTATCTCCAAAGTAAGAAATACATTGTCTGAGCTGAGATTTCACTTTTATTTTGATAAAACCTTAAGTTATATCGAGAACGTGACTTAAAGAAAGTTCTGGGATTTACATATTAATAAACTGAAACCTGCAACCCATTCTAAAAGATGAAAGACTTAACAGCAAGCTAGGTTTGTTCATTATACCATTTTAATTGTGTGGCACTGTGATCATTTGCATCTTATGATCCTGCCCCACTAGTTGCCTGATGAAGAAGCAGCACTCTGAAAGCTAGTACTTCCAAATAACATACTCCCTGTGATGAGAAACAATGTCAAAATTTGGGTCAGGGTCCCTATGATTTCCAGTCACAACAGACTGGGATGCAATTCTGCCAGATCACTGCAATTGTCTATTTTTAAATCCGCCAAAACCTTCAATACCTTCTCACTTCTTGTATCAATCTGGTCAAGAACTTCATGGTCTTCTTTTCAAATTCTGCACTTGCACCGTCCTTATCCCAAGCAAAGACAAAAGTGAAGTATTCATTCAACATTTTATCAATGTCCTCCAGCATTGCACATAGATATCCCACCCCCCCCCCCACCTGGTCCCTAAAATGCCCGGCTCTTTCCCTGGTTAATCTCTTCCCCTTTATATTCCTTGGGATTCTCCCTAACATTACCAGCCTATGTTCTGTCATTCTCCCCCTTTGCACTCCACATTGCTTCCTTGCGTTCCCCCCACCCTTCCGATACTTCATTCAAGCCTCCATTGATTTGCTCCCTCTGTCACCGTTATGCATCTCTTTTCCCCTTTTTAATCCAGTCCTGAATATTCTTGGATGTCCAGGGTTCTCTGGGCTTGTTGCTCCCACATTTCGCCCTGAGGGAACATGTTGGGCCTGTCTCTTGTCCAGTATCTCTCACTGCTGTGCTGCAGATTTACACTCAACTAGCTGTTCCCAGTTTATTTTGGCTACATCCCACTTTATTTTAACATAATCTGGCTTCCCTCAATCCAAAACCCGGATATCCAACAACAATGAGTCAAAAAACAGAAGGGAAATAGAGGGCCTGGTGAAGCGGTGCAATAAGAACAACATCTCATTGTCTCATTGTCGACAAAGCTAATGAATTGATCATTAACTTCAGAAAGAAAGGAGAAATACACACCTACCATCTATATCAACAGAACTGAGGTTGAATCACTGCAGGATTCCAAGCTTCTGAATTTTGTTGCCACTGCGTTTATGTGGTGAGACCAGTTGTGTTTCTGATCAATGATAACCCCAAGGTTATGATAGTAGGGGATTCGGTGATGGTAACACCATTGAATGTCAAGGGGCAGTGAATAGATTGTCTCTAATTGGTGATGGTCATAGCCTGACATTTGTGTGGTGGGAATGTTGCTTGCCACTTGTCAGCCCAAGCCTGGATATTGTCCAGATCTTGTTGCATTTAGGCACAACTCCTTCCGAACCTGAGGAGTTGCGAATGGTGCTGAATGTTGTGCAATGATTGGCGAAAGGGTGGGGAGTGTCAAATTCCTCAGAGTGATGATGACCGGCGATCTGTCCTGAGCTTCCCACATGGATGTAACGGTCAAGGAGGCACAACGACACCTCTTCTTCCTCAGGCGGTTCAGGATGTGTGTAAGGACCCTCACCAACACTTACAGATGCACCATCGAAAGCATACTGTCCAGGTCCATCATGGCCTGGTACAGCAACTGTTCTGCCCAGGACCGCATGAAATTCCAGAAGGTGGCGTGCACAGCCCAGGCTATCACAAAGCCAACGTTCCATTTGTGCACTCCATTTGCACAGCTCTCTGCCACAGAAAGGCTGCCAATATCATCAAAGACTCATGGCACCTTGGTAATGATTTCTTACAGCCTCTTCTGCCAGGCAGTAGATACAGAAACCTGAACACATGCACCGGCAGGTTCAGGAACCGCTTCTTTCTCTCTCTTATTAGACTGATGAATGGACTCTCTAGCCTCAAATAATGCTGATCTTGCCGAGTGCACACCCTTTCTATTGTAACCTATACACCTTTGTCTAAGTCTTTTTGATCTGTACGTCCTTGCTGACTATGATTTGCCTCCAGCTCATTAATAAAGCTTTTCACTGTACTTTGGTACAGTTGACAATAACTCAATCAATCAATGCTGCCTGAAGATCTCTGAATTTCTGCAGTGCATCTTGTAGATAGCACACATTGCTTTTACTGAGCATAAGTGATGGAGGGAGTGGATGCTTGTAGATGTGGTGCAAATCAAGTGGGCTGCTTTGTCCTGGATGGCGTCAAGCTTCTTGAATGTTGTTGGAGATGAACTCATCCAGGGAAAAGGCAGGAAAGTTTAGTTGAGGATTATCAGAGTAGCCATGATCACACTGACTGGTGGAGCCAACACAATGGACTGATAGGCCATGTGCTATAGTCTTATCCATCGTATCCCCATAATCATGTACACTATTGGCAGCCAAACATTCATCAACCTGTCCTTCAATACTCAAAGATTGAGCTTCCATAGCACTTTGAGGGAGAGAATTCCAAAATTTTACCACATTCTGAATGAAAATATAAATATCGATAACACGTACTTAAATGTTTCTGACCAAGCTCCTGTTGGGGGGGGGGGGGGGGAATCTTATCAAAAGCCTCTCAGTTTCCCTTGATAAGCTAGTTCGAATCAACCCCTTTCAGCAAATCTCCCTGCAAAGACATCAGGCACAGTCCTGTGAATGTGTATCGATACCAGCTTGTATAGCTACCACTTGCCCGTGGAGTGGTCCCAAGGTTTCAGATGCCTGATTCTCTCCCTCTTAGGACAATTCTTTATCCATGTGTTCAATCAATCCTCAGTTCTAATGTTCACCAGCAGGTTAGCATGGGGAGCAATCCTGAGATCACTGCTTTCAATGTCCTGCTTCTAAGTTTCCTTCCTAAGTCCTTGAATCCTGCTTTCAGAGCCTCATCGCTCTGCCTCTCTGTGTCATTGGTACCAATATGTGCCACAGCTTCTGCTGCTCCCCCATCCCCTGGATGTCCTGAAATCAAATTGAACTCCAAAACTTGAACTTCAGTTTCTCTCACCACGCGGCCTGCCAGACTGTCTGAGTGTCACTCACATTTTCTGTTTTTACTTCAGATCTCCAGCATCTGCAGTGGCTTGCTGTTCTCACAAACTACAGATGGGGTCTGTGTTTAACCCATCTACAATGTTGACTTTCCTGCTCCTTAGATGCTGCCTGACCTGTGTGCTATTTCCAACTCCACTTCTATTGACCCAAGGGCAGAAACTATATGATTGTAAGTAAGGCCTTGAGTAGATAGGGTGGTTAGAAGGCGTTTATCACACTTGCCTTCATTGCTCAGACCTTTAAGAATGGGAGTTGGGACGTCATGTTGAGGCTACGCAGGTCATTGGTGGGGTCTCTTCTGGAGTACTGTGTCCAGTGTTGGTCACCCTGTTACAGAAGTGTGGGAGGTTTAGGGTGACCTTATAGCAGTTTATAAAATCATGACGGGTAGAGATAAGGTGAATTGCAGATTTTTTTTCCCTAGGGTGGGGAATTTCAAGAGTAGGGGGCATATTTTTCAGGTGAGAGGAGGGAGATTTAAAGTAGACATGGGGACAATTATTTTACGCAGAGAGTAATTCCTGCGTAGTTTGAACTTTCAGAGGAAGTGGTGGATGCAACTATAGTTACATTGTTTAAAAGACATTTGGATAAATTTATGAACAAGAAATGTTTGGAGGGAAAGGGCCAAGTGCAGGTGGGACTAGTTTAGTTTGAGATTGTGGTCAATACCGAAGGGTTCGTTTCCGTGCTGTATGAATCTATGACTCAATTTGGCAGAAAGGAAACAGAATGTATCTTCTAAAGAAGAATTGTCAGTTCTTTTGTAGCATGTGACTTATTTTTGAAACACACACTCCCTTTTGAGGCAGGTAGGATTTGAATGCTGAGCTTCTATTCCAAAGATAGATATTACCACTTGTTAATAGAATTACAGTGTGAAAAGAAGCCATTTGGCCCATTAAGTCTGCACAGACTGTCTGAAAGCATCCCACTCAGACCCATAACCCCCTATTTAACACAGCTAATCCACCTAGCCTGCACAATATGGGACAACTTAGTGCAACAAATTCATGTAAGCTGCACATCTTTGGACTTTGGGAGGAAATTAAAGCACTCAGAGGAAACCCACTCTCACACAGGGAGAACATGCAAACTCCACACAGGTTAGAAACAAAGCTGGGTCCCTGATGCTGTGAGGCAGCAGTGCTAACCACTATGCTAACCATGCCACCATAGATCATTAAATGGCATTGGTCATAACATTGATTTAAATATTGGACACACATTATCTCCTGTTTATTTGACAGGAAATCGGCATATTTCAGCTGATTACAAACAGCTTGCTGGAGGAACTGCACCACAAAGCATTCTATCATCCACAAATGCCTGAATGTTCACTTTGCATCTTAAATTTAGTCTACCTTTCTCTGAAATTCAAGAGAGTCAACATTGAAAATTAATGGGACCATAGACTAAGGTTTTATGATGTTGGCTTTCAGAAATGTTTAAACTTTGCATGCCGTTCAGTTCAGGTCAATCCATCAGCCAAAACTTCGAAATGTAATTTTTTTCCAGCGATAGCATCAAGCTTGTGAACGGGAAATAGCAAACAGATTGTGGAATGGAGGATTCTCACTGTAGTGGAAACAGCCAACTGCAAAAGGACGTGGACAGTGAAAGTCACAAAGTGTTCATGTGTAACAAAGAACTGAGCTCAAATATCAAGTGGTAATATCTCTATCTCTATCTTTGAGCTCTCAAGTCAGTATTGAGAAGGAGAATCATAGCCAGGAACTAAAAGAGTTCTGATTTGACTAGAGACAACAGTCAATGTAGAGTCATAGAGCCAAAGAGATATACAGTACAGAAACAGACTCTTTGATCCAACTCATCCTTGCTGACCAAATATCCTAACCTAATCTAGTCCCATTTACCAGCACTTGGCCCATATCCATCTAAACCTTTCCTATTCAAATACTCATCCAGATGCCTTTCAAATGTTGCAATTATACTAGCCTCCACCACTTCCTCTGGCAGCTCATTGCATACATGCACCACCCTCTGTGGGAAAAAAAAATTACCCTTGAGATTCCTTTTATATCTTTCCCCTCTCACTCTAAACCTATACCCTCTAGTTTTGGACTCCTCCACCCCAAATAGATTTTGTCTATTTATCCTATCCATGCCCCTCATCATTTTATAAAGCTCTATGAGGTCACCCCTTAGCCCTCGAGGCAGCAGGGACAACAGCCCTAGCCTATTCAACCTCTCCCTATAACTCAAATCCTCCAACCCTGACAACATCCTTGAAAATCTTTTCTGGACCCTTTCAAGTTTCAAAACATCTTTCCGATAGGAGGGAGACCAGAATTATACACAATATTCCAACAGTGGCCAAACCAACATCCTGTACAGCCACAAAATGACCCTGTACTCAATGCTCTGACCAATAAAGGAAAGCATATCAAATACCTTCTTCACTATCCTATCCACCTGCAACTCTACTTACAACTAGCTATGAACTTGCACTCCAAGGTCTCTTTGTTCAGCAACACTCCCTAGGACCTTACAACTAAGTGTATAAGTACTGCTAAGATTTGTTTTCCCAAAAATGCAGCACCTCGCATTTATCTAAACTAATCCATCTGTTACTCCTCAACCCAATGCCCCATCTAACCAAGATCCCATTGTAATCTGAGGCAACCTTATTCGCTGTCTATTACACTTCCAATTTTGTTGTCTTCTGCAAATTTACAAAATATCCTTCCTTTGTTCAAATCAAAATCATTCATGTAAATGATGAAAAGTGGTGGGCCCAGCACCGATCCTTGTGGCCCTCCACTGCTTACAGACCTCCAGTCTGAAAAACAATCCTCCACCACCAGCCTTTGTCTTCTACCTTTGAGCCAGTTCTCTATCCAAATGGCTAGTTTTCCCTGTATTCCACGATATCTAACCGATGGGGAACCTTGTCAAATGAACAGGTGATCACGTTCAGAGAAACAGGCTTGAGCAGGTGGGCAAAGGAAACACTTCCTCTATTATTGCACTCAGCTATTCACAGGCTGAAATGCTGAGTGTTGACTTAACCTGTTCCCTTTGTAGGGACTTGGTATTGTGAATGGAACACTGTAGCACAAAGGGAAACATGAATGTTGGGGTCCCTGGTAAAGTTGAAGAGTGGAGAAATATGTTACATTTATAATTGTACCAATGATATTGAATTTGCTCATTAAAGTTACATGAAATTTGTAAATCAACTGATTCCTGCTTCATTACTGAGTTAATCCCAAACAATAGCTTCTGAACCGTGAAATGATTCACCATACCGCCCACATCAGAGACAACTTTGATGAGATAATGTGTTTGTTCAACTTCATGGAAATAATCTCAATGAACAGGAGTATAACAATGTCAGTGGAGACTTAATCTCTATATAAAAACCTATCAGAGCAGATCAGCGAGAGATCTTGTCAGAGTTTTGGGCAGAATCCAACAGAAATCACTGTCTTTCACAGAAATGGTGTATTCTGGAGTATGGGAAATAAGGCGTGTTTATTATCCTTTAATTTCAGCTATTGGAGTTCCTGGTAAGTTGTTATCGCAATTAAAAGTGATGAAAATCTATTATTGGCTCTTCCTGACATTACATTTGACTGTTTCAGACAGCTATCTGGTCTGTCCAACAGTTGCATGATAACATGTTCGCTGCTGTTTCAATTTCCACAGGACTATGTCACATCTGCGATGGCATTTGCTGATCAAAGGCTGGTATTGTTTCAGCGTTATCCTTTTAGAGTGCAAGTATTGGATGAAAGTTTTTGAGAAGATTTGTAGCTCGGGTGCTCGTTGTTGTGGTTCTGTTCACCGAACTGGGAATTTGTGTTGCAGACGTTTCGTCCCCTGTCTAGGTGACATCCTCAGTGCCCTCCTTCAGTTGTCTTTCTCTTAGGCATCTGCTGATGAAATTGCGGGGGTATCCGTTTTTGCCGAATACATTGTGTAGGTGTTCTTCTTCCTCTTGGACCCCATGGGTGTGCCGTTGATTTGTTCATATATTTGGTTGGTGAATGTGAAGTGTGTTGTGAGGCACAGGTCCATTAGTTTGAGTATGCAGTCTTTGTTGATAGGTTCCCCGTCTTGTTGTCTGTTCTGTCTGTCCAGCAGGTTGGCTAGTGTTTCTCTGGCTAGGATTTTGTCAATATGAACAAATCAACGGCAGACCCATGGGCTCACCCATCTCTGGACTCATAGCAGAAGCGGTAATGCAAAGGTTAGAACAAACAGTCTTACCGCAAATTCAACCCAAACTCTGGGTCAGCTATGTAGATGATACCCTTGTAATTATTAAAAACACAGAAATAGAGAACACACACCGGATCATCAACGCCATCCTCACAGGAATCTGATTCACTAGAGAGGAAGAAAAGGATAACCAACTTCCATTCCTAGATGTGATGGTACAGAGAACACCGAATGGAGAAATCACCACAAAGGTATACAGGAAAGCCACACACACAGACCAAGTCCGAAACTACGAAAGCAACCACCCCAACACACAAAAGAAGTTGCATCAAGACACTGTTCAAAAGGGCCACAACACACTGCAGTACACCAGAACTGCAAAAAGAGGAAGAAGAACACCTATACAATGTATTCGGCAAAAACGGATACCCCGCAATTTCATCAACAGATGCCTAAGGGAAAGACAACGGAAGGAGGACATGCCACAACCCAAAGGACTAGCCGCACTACCATACATCAAGAACATTTCTGAACTGACAGCCAGACTACTGTGACCACTAGGATTCATAACAGCACACAACCGACAGCCACTCTCAGACAACAACTCACCAGGACGAAGGACCCAATACCCAGCATGAGCAAAACCAATGTAGTGTACAAAATCCCATGCAAGGACTGCACAAAACACTACATAGGACAAACAGGAAGACAGCTAATGATCCGCATCCATGAACACCAACTAGCCACGAAACGACATAACCAGCTATCCTTAGTAGCCACACACTCAGATGACAAGCAACATGAGTTCGACTGGGACAACACTACTATTAGAGGACAAGTCAAATAGAGAACAGCCAGGGAATTTGTGGAGGCATGGCACTCATCCACAGATTCAATCAATAAGCACATCGACCTGGACCCAATAAACCGGCCACTGCAGCGGACAGCTGGAACTGACAACCGGAAGCGGCAGATACAAATCACTATAAATGCCGGAGGAAACATCATAGAAGCGCTTCACAGGAGGCTCCCAAGCACTGAGGATGTCACCTAGACAGGGGACGAAACATCTGCAACACAAATTCCCAGCTCGGCGAATAGAACCACAACATTGAATTGGATGCTTGTGTTAAGAGCAGAAATCAGATCACCAGGAAGTATTAATAATTTCACTCTTTGGCATTAACCTGCAGTGTAAGTTTTTTTTTGAAAACATTCTTTCAGAGATTGATGAGACACCATGTGTGACATGGATTTATCAATACTTTCATTCTCTGTGATAGTGTTCTGATAAGTGAACCTTCTGGTGCTTCTGATGAAGGAGCTGGACAGTTATTCTGAGGGAGAGTTTTGTCCTGATTTGTGGAACTGCAGTGATTGATATCTTTTTCGTCGGTCTTGATCATGCATGATATTGCGGGTTGTGTAGATTTCCGAAAGAAGAATTTGGTTGGAAGAGTGTCAGGCCCTGGTGTGGGTGAGTTCAGAGCAAAGGGTCTGAAACCCAACATTCACGAGCAAGGGAGGGCACATAAAATGGATCTATGAAATTGGGTTTTTGCAAGGGGAGAAGATGATGATGTAGTTGGAAAATGAGAATTGAAGGCTGAATATTGGAGTGGGTGATATGTAAGCAGAATTTTTCACTGTTTCTATTACTTCAAAACAAATGAGAGTTGTGAATTGGCCCATAGTGCACACTGTCTCCACTGACAGTTTAGATAAAAGAAGTCCATACATATACGACCAAGAATGAAGGGGAACAGACTCACAGCCTCTGTGAAATGTACCATTGTATCAAAGAATGTACACATGGAACACATTTTAATTTATACTAACTCTTTTGGAAACCAAATCTTCCTAGGAAAGGAGCTGAAGTTGGAGTCTTGACAGACATTGTGGCTGTAATTTATCACATATATGCTGACTGGTCTAACTATTAACTGACTGCAATTTGCCATGAATTCATGTTGAATTTATGTTGACTTTGCTTTGGATGTTAGTATAAAAGTTAGATAACGGAAACTTTGTCCATTGGTTTTCCTTTGCCCTTGGACAGTTTGGTATGTTGGGATCTTTGTTTTTGTTTCTTCTCAACAGGGGTCATACACAGTACACTCTAAAATTCAAGGACAGACAGTTTTTTGGATCGATATTGAGAAGAGGATTTAGATTGCATTCAATCTGTGCAGTTCAGATTAAGTGAAAAGTGTGCAGGAACAGTAAGAAACTTGGAGTATATGGAGAAGCACTGGAATATTAATAGAAGCTTCACTGTTTGGCTCTAATTGGATATGGGCTGGTGGACAGGGTGCAAGAAGTAAAGACAAAATTAAATGTGCAACTGCTGATTGATCTTTTCCTCTCTCCTTCTCTCTGATAGTTAACCTGGTGGCAATTGTGATCCTATACCGAGGCAAGTGTGGTCTCTCGCCATGTATCACTTGCTACCTTGTGGGAATGGCAGCCTCTGATCTTCTTGTCGTCGTCACTGATCCCTTACTGAGGCAGACAGCCTCAATGTATTTTGCAGATTCCTTCATTTTCATTACTCCTCTCTGTATTGTCATTTATTTTTCAGCTGTGGCAGTCACTGTTGCTTCTGTGTGGCTCACAGTTGCTTTCACCATGGATCGATTTGTGGCCATTTGTTGTGAGAAGCTGAAAACAAAATATTGCACCAAGAAAACCGCGACTGTGGTTATAGCAACAGTGACCCTGCTGGGCTGTTTGGAGTCTATTCCTTGGTGCTTTATAAAAGAACCTGAACATGTAATTGGGAATGTTCCCTGGAATTGTGTCACTAAACAAAGCTTCCATACATCCCCTGGATGGGCTGTATTAGAACTGATTCATTACATTTTAACACCTTGTATCCCTTTCTTTTTAATTCTGCTGCTCAATGTTTTGACAGTCAGACACATTTCAGTAGCAAGTAAAGTTCGAAGAGGACTTCGGGGCAAAAGCTACAGAGATGAGCACAATGATCCAGAGATGAAGAGTCGCAGGAAATCCATTATTTTACTCTTGAGCATTTCAGGCAGTTTCATCCTGTTATGGGTGTTACACATTGTGTACATCATTTACCGGCGAATTGCAGATATGATACCGTATTACTCCTATATTGACCCGAACTACACCACATACCGCACATCAAAGATGTTGCAAGTACTCAGTACTTGCACTAACACAGGTATTTATGTTGTGACCCAGACTAAATTCAGAGAGGAGCTGAAGAACGGGGTGAAATACCCATTCAATCTCATCGTTAAATTTCTGTCAACAGTCACGGGGACACGCTTGTAACCTTCTCGCTTGTTTTTCTCCCTCTCAGCAACAAACAGTTTAGATCCAACAGAGAGAAGAAACACGCTCCATTGGAATGTCTGCACCATGTGTGTTCACACACACACTCACTCTCTCTCACACACACTCCCTCTCTCTCACACACACTCCCTCTCACACACACACACACACATACACTCCCTCTCTCTCTCACACACACACACACTCCCACTCTGACACACACACACACTCCCTCTCTCTCACACACACTCCCTCTCTCTCACACACACGCCCTCTCACACACACACTCCTTCTCTCTCACACACACACTCCCTCTCTCTCACACACACACTCCCTCTCTCTCACACACACACTCCCTCTCTGACACACACACTCACACTCCCTCTCTCACACACACTAACACACATATACTCCCTCTCTCTCTCTCACACACACAGACACACACACTCCCTCTCTCACTCACACACACACACCCTCTCTCTCACATACATACATTGACACACTCACAATCACTCCCTCTCTCACACACACACTAACAGATACACACTCCCTCTCTCTCACACACACTCTCTCACTCTCTCACTTCACACTAACACACACACACTCCCTCTCTCACACACAGACACACACACACTCCCTCTCTCACACACATACCCTCTCTATCACACACACAGACACACACACTCATTCCCTCCCTCACTTACACATGCACTCCATCTCTCACACACACACTAACACACACACTCCCTCTCTCTCACACACACTCACACTCCCTCTCTCACTCTCTCACACACACACTCAATCCCTCTCTCACTCTCTCACACACACACTCACAATCCCTCTCTCTCACACACACACACACACTCCCTCTCTCTCTCTCTCTCAAGCACATTCAGATTCAGAGACACACACACACGCACGTTGACAAAATATTGCAAAATAGCATATGGATTGAACACAGCACAAATATAATGGGAGCAGGAGTAGGCCATTCAGCCCTTCAAGCCTGCTCCACCATTCAAGATAATTATGGCTGAACATCCACCTCAGTCCCCTGTTCTTGCTTTCTACCCCATAACCTTTGATCCCTTTAGCCCACAGAACTATATCTATCCCTTTCCTGAAATAGTCGCTGTTTTGGCTTTGACTGTTTTTTTTGAGGCAAAGAACTCCACAGGCTCTCTCCTGCCTGGTTGAAGAAATTTCTCCTCATCTTAGATGAAATTATGAAGGAAATTAGGAAAGTGAAGAGAATTGCTGTGGAAGACATTTCCACTGAAAGGTATGAACAACACAAAGATGTCTCCTCAATGTCAGGGGTCAAACCTTCCAGTTTCAAGATCGTTAGATTGGGTGTGGGCCAGAGGTAGGCATTGGGATCCTGTGGATGTTGTGATATTGATCAGACCAATGACAATCTGGGGATCATTGCTGCTGCTTAGAAGATCCAGGTGATTGTCCCAAATCTTCCACCCTCAGGATCATTGGAAATCAGATACATGACTCAAACTTTGAATTGGATGGCATTGGGATAATCTCCTGTCCCTCAGCCAACTTTTGGGAAGAGTTCAAAACAGCTGATTGCTGCTTTCTCGGTCACATCTCTTTTGAAGCAACTGTTTTAATTGAAGCTCACAGAGTTCCTGAGTTCGGTCACTGCTCGTTCAATTATTGTCCTGTTTCCCCAGAAAACACTTCCTGCTCAACACGAGACATCGATTCCTTCTCCCCTGCTCACTCTCCCCATTTAAACAAAACAGAGGGACTTGTTGGGGTGGGCGAGGGGCCGTATTTGGCTCTCGAGCATTCCCTACCTACTTTGGGGATATCCTGAGTAGACAATCTCACTCGTTTTCCCAATGGACACTGATGGCTTCTGCTGTTGCTGATGTCTGCTTTGGTTTCAAACTGGAAAACGTGAGGCCGGAGTTTGGGGGATCTGCTCAGGCACAGGGCAAGAGAAAAAGAGGACTGCAAGAACCACAAATATGTAACAGGAGAGAGAGAGGCAGGAAGAGAGATAATAAGTGATAGAAAGACAAAAGAAAGAGATAAGACAAACAGAAAAGAGGAGAGAAAGGTAAAGAGCGATACAAAGGCACAGAGATAGCTAGAGGGAGAAGGAGAGAGACTGATTTAGAGAGATGGAAAGGAAGATAAACATATAGTGAAGGACGGAAAGGCAGAGAGACAGATAAAGAGATAAAGACATATAGATTGAGAGAAAGGAAGAAAGATGGTTACAGCAAGATAGAACAGAGAAATAAGAAGACAGAGAGATTGAAAAGCAGAGACTCAGCCAAAGAGAGAGAATGGCAGACAGCCTGCTACAGAGATGGAAAAGCAGAGAGAGGTAAAGAGATAGGAATGTATGGGATAGGTAAAGAGGGATAGAAAAGCAATGAGACAGATATAGATAAAAAGACAGAGAGATCGATAAAGAGAGAGAGAAATGTAGAGAGACAGAGAATGCAGAATATAATGGGATGAACAGAGAGAGATAGCGAGAAGATAAAAGCGAAAGGAGCTGAGTTGTGAAGGGATGGAGAAATTTCTCAAACTTGTTTCCCTCCTGTTTTGGAAGTGTTAAAACACTGCCCTCTGTTGGTGACTGGAGGGACAGACCCGATGGCAACGACACAAGCAGAGAGCAGCGTCGCCTCGTGTTCAATCCACAATGGTACATACAATAACACAGCCTCAGGCTCAATGTGGACATTGTGAAATGAGAGGTAATTAGCAAGAAGACGTATTGCCAGAATCTTAACATTGTTTTTAAATATTTGCTTTTGCACACGGGCAGCTTCATGTGGCTGCTTTATTTTCCTTCCAGAACATGAAGCTTTGCTTTCGTTAAAATGTGTTGTGCAAATATGACTCGAAACCTTTGGTAAAACTGCATTGGAAATCCAAAACTCCCATTTCTTAAAGATGCTTAAATGCTTAAATGTTTCATTGATTATAGAAACATACAGTACACAGGATGCCCTTTGGTTTCTGTTTTTCTATCTCTCTTATCAATGTGCCTGCCTTTATATCTCTACGAGGCTAGGGCTGCTTTCCCTGGATCGTCGGAGCGAGAGAGGTGACCATATAGAGGTTTATAAAATCATGAGGGGCATGGATAGGATAAATAGACAAAGTCTCTTCCCTGGGGTGGGGGAATCCAGAACTAGAGGGCATAGGTTTAGGGTGAGAGGGGAAAGATATAAAAGGGACCTAAGGGGCAATGTTTTCACACAGAGGGTGGTCCATGTATGGAATAAGCTGCCAGAGGAAGTGGTGGAGGCTATGATTTGGAGATGCCTGTGTTGGACTGGGGTGTACAAAGTTAAAAATCACACAACACCAGGTTATAGTCCAACACGTTTAATTGGAAGCAATAGACAATAATCAATAGGTGCAGGAGTAGGCCATTCTGCCCTTCGAGCCTGCACCACCATTCATTATGATCATGGCTGATCATCCTCAATCAGTATACTGTTCCTGCCTTATCTCCATAACCTTTGATTCCACTATCCTTGAGAGCTCTATCCAACTCTTTCTTAAACGAGTCCAGAGACTGGGCCTCCACTGCCTTCTGGGGCAGAGCATTCCACACACACACCACTCTCTGGGTGAAGACGTTTCTCCTCATCTCCGTCCTAAATGGCCTACCTCTTATTTTTAAGCTGTGTCCTCTGGTTCGGGACTCATCCATCAGCAGAAACACGTTTCCTGCCTCCAGAGTGTCCAATCCTTTAATAATCTTATATGTCTCAATCAGAGCCCCTCTCAGTCTTCTAAACTCAAGGGGAGACAAGCCTAGTCACTCCAATCTTTCAACATAAGATAGTCCTGCCAATCCAGGAATTGACCTCGTGAACCTACGCTGCACTCCCTCAATAGCCAGAATGTCTTTCCTCAAATTTGGAGACCAGAACTGCACACAATATTCCAGGAGCGGTCTCACCAGGGCCCTGTACAGCTGCAGAAGAACCTCTTTGCTTCTATATTTAATCCCTCTTGTTATGAAGGCCAGCATACTATTAGCTTTCTTCACTAACTGCTGTACCTGCATGCTTGCCTTCATTGACTAGTGTACAAGAACACCCAGATCTCTTTGTACTGCCCCTTTACCTAACTTGACTCCATTGAGGTAGTAATCTGCCTTCCTGTTCTTGCCACCAAAGTGAATAACCATACATTTATCCACATTAAACTGCATCTGCCATGCATCTGTCCACTCACCTCACCTGTCCAGGTCACCCTGTAATCTCCTAACATCCTCCTCACATTTCACCCTGCCACCCAGTTTTGTATCATCAACAAATTTGCTAATGTTACTATTAACACCATCTTCTATATCATTAATATATATTGTAAAAAGCTGCGGTCCCAGCACTGATCCCTGCAGTACCACACTGTCACTGCCTGCCATTCCGAAAGGGAGCCATTTATCACTACTCTTTGTTTCCTGTCAGCCAACCAATTTTCAATCCGAGTCAGTACTTTGCCCCCAATACCATGCACCCTAACTTTGCTCACTAACCTCCTATGTGGGACTTTATCAAAGGCTTTCTGAAAGTCCAGGTACACTACATCCACTGGATCTCCATTGTCCATCTTCAGAGTTACATCCTCAAAAAATTCCAGAAGATTAGTCGAGCATGATTTCCCCTTCATAAATCCATGCTGACTCTGACCTATCCTGTTACTGCTATCCAGATGTGCCGTAATTTCATCCTTTATAATTGACTCCAGGCACACTAGCTTTCAGAGCACCGCTCCTTCATCAGGGCTCAATCCTAACACACAGAATTTATAGCAAAAACTTACAGTGTGATGTAACTGAAATTATACTTTGAAAAATGGATTGTCTGTCATCTGTTTGAATACCATGATAGTTTCACTCCTTTCATGTGTAAATCACAAAACCTTTTTTTAAAAAGTTGCATTCTCAGGTTAGCTGTTAACAACGGTGATAGCTAGACAATATGTTGAAGGTGTTAGCCCCCTGTGTTCTCTGTCTATGCCATGATGTTTAGATTGATTCTAATCTAAAAAGTGGGATAACTGAGTTTTACATGAATTTATGCAGTTTTTGAGCAAAGTAATGTAACCCTGCAAGTACAAATTCACCACACAAAATATATGTGTGCATGTGGGTCTTCTTCTGTCTGTGTGTGTGAGTGTCTGTCTGGGTTGGGGGTTGTGAGTGTGAGAAAGTGTATGTGTGTGTAGTGAGTGTAGAGTGTCTTTAGTCTGTGAGGAGGTGCATGTGTGAGTGTGGGGTTGTGTGTGCCTGTAAGGATGTGTGTGGGTGTCTGTGTACGCGTCTGTGTATATGTGTGTCAGTGTGTATGCATGTATAGGAGTGCCTGCATGTGTGTGTGTGAGTATCTGTGTGTAGGAGTGTCTGTGTGTGTGTGTATAGTGCAATAATGGTCACCTGTAGTGTGACATGAACCCAAGGCCCCGTTGAAGCCCTCCCTATGGGTACCGAACTTAGCTATCAGCCTCTGCTCGGCCACTTTTCGCTGCTGCCTGTCCCAAAGTCTGCATCACCCTGTAAATGTTTGCTATAAATTCTGTGTGTTAGGATTGAGCTCTCCACTATTACCTGATGAAGGAGCGACGCTCCGAAAGCTAGTGTGCTTCCAATTAAACCTGTTGGACTATAACCCGGTGTTGTGTGATTTTTAACTTGGTAGAGGCTAGTATGATTTCAACATTTAAAAGACATCTGGATGGTATATGAACAGGAAGGGTTTGGAGGCTGGGTGCTGGCAGGTAGGACTAGGTTGGGTTGGGATATCTGATCGGCATGGACGGGTTGGACTGTTTCCATGCTGTACATCTCTATGACTCTATATAACTGCCTTTTTTTCTGTTTGCCTTTCTATCTATCCTTATTAATCTCTCTGCCGTTCAATCTTTCCTTTCTATCTCAGTTTCTTATATATATATATATATATATTCTCAGACTGTCCTCTCTTTCTCTCACTTACACTGCTGGAACACATCATCAAGTCTGTCCTGCCAAAACTTCATGACTACCTACATTACTCCCACCTCCCACCTGAAGGCTCGAAGCCTTGAATGTTGCGTCGTTCAAGTGCTCAATGAAGTGATAATTTAAAGTTTGCGAGGTTCCCCAACCTCAACTCCCCTCCCAGGCAGTGCATTACAGACTCCACTCCAACTGTTTGGATGTAAAACATTTTCGAAGCTCTCTTCCTGTTCGCTCTCAAAAGTAAACTTGGATTCAGGAATCTAAATTACATTTTCCCAAAATGAGACTTTATCAAAATGAGATTTTACCACGTTAACTATTAATTAAAGATGAACAATCCAACAAGACTTTTGGTTCAATAAAGTTTCTGTCCCAAGTCGTGAAATGGTATCTGATCATTGACTTCAGGAAGAAAGGAGGACACACACTCATTTACATCAACAGAACGGAGGTTGAGAGCATCAATTTCCTCAGAGCGATGATAACCGACAACCCGTCCTGGACCTACCACATAGATGTGACGGTCAAGGAGACACAATCACATCTCCTCTTCCTCACGCAGCTTAGGAAATTCGACATGTCCATAATGACCCTCACTAACATTTACAGATGCTCCATCGAAAGCACACTGTCTGGGTGTGTAACGGCCTGGTACGGCAACTGTTCTGTCCATGAGCCGAAGATTGTGATCACAGCCCAGACCATCATGGAAGCTAACCTCCTATCCATGGACTCCATTTACACTTCACATTGTCAGGGAAAGGCTGCCAACGTCATCAAAGTCTCCTCCTAACCCAGTAACGCTCTCCTACAATGTCTTCCGTCAGGCAGAAGATAGAGAAGTTTGTACTCAGTTCCCAGCAGTTCAGGATTATTAGACTGATGAATTCACGCTCTAAATTCAAATAATGTTGATTTTGCTCATGTTGATCTTGCTTTGTGAATTTCCTGTGCAGTGTAACCTTGTATTTCTCACTGTCTAAGCACTCTATGGTCTGTATGTCCTTGTACGCATTGATCTGCCTGTAGTGCTCACAAAACAATGCTTTACACTGTACGTAGGTGCATGTGACTACAACAAATTAAATCAAGGCGTCTTAAAAGATTTACACACTCTTTCTGTATACCTGCCTGTCTTCCTCTCTGTGTAACTCACTGTCTTTTTCTCTCCGTGTTACTTATTGTCTATCTGTCTGTCTCCCTCTCTCTCGACTCACTGTCTGTCTGTGTAACTCACTGTCTTTCTCTTTGTGGATCTCACTATCTTTCTCTCTGTCTCTCTGTGTAACATGCTATCACTCTCTGTGTAACTTACTATCACTCTCTCTCTGTGTAACTCACTGTCTTTCGCTCTCTCTCTGTAACTCACTGTCTTTCTCTCTCTCTGTAACTCACTGTCTTTCTCTCGCTCTCTCTGTAACTCACTGTCTTTCTCTCTCTCTCTCTGTAACTATCACTCTCTCTCTCAGTAACTCACTGGCTTTCTCTTCTTCTCCCTATGTCACTCACCATCATTGTCTCTCTCTGTGTAACACTCACTCTCTCTCTCTGTGACTCACTGTCTCTCTCAGTTTAGTCCAGAAACTTTCTTCCAAACCCAAGTGTTTTTGGTAGATTCCTCCTTTTAAAAGTGAAACCGCCCACTGGTCTGCAAGGAGGCAGGTAGAAGACTTAAGTCAGGCCATTCAGCCCATGAAGGTGGTGATATTGCTTCCATTTGCTCAAAGGCGCCGTGATTTCTCTCTCCATCCTGGTAGCTGTTGTCATGGCGACATGGTTGTGAATGGGGACCAGATGCTCACACATCCCTCAGGGACAGCAGTTGTCACGTCCCCAATTTTGGCAAGATTCAGCCACAGGCCCAAATAAAACAAAAACAAACCAAACAACAAACAATGTGCCACCGCTCTGGCCTTTTCCTAACCCCCCTGTTGTGTGTTTTCATTCCATTGGGTCACTTGGAATTGGGTCGTACTCAGAATGAAAGTGTATTGTAATTAATAAATAAACCATTACAGGTTCACTTACAGTTGGGGCTTCACTGAGTAAATGGAGGGGGCACTCACTTTGAAGGTTCGTTCTGTTTCCTGTCACCCCAAATGTTCGAAGCGTCGGTGTTGATTTGTGACGGCAAATTACTGCAGATGCTGGAATCTATGCTGAAAACAGCAAATGCTGGAGGTCACAGCATCCATGGAGAGAGCACCAACTGACGTTTCGAGACTAGATGACTCTTCATCATCACTGAGGTGAAGTGTGGAGGGGGCAGCATCTATGCTATAGTGGGGGAATGGGTCTTGGAGTGCTGGGGGAGAAAGGGTGTTGATAATTCAGATTGAGTGGGAATGTGAGAATGGCACAACCCAGACTGGGATGGAGGAGACAGTCCCACTGGGATGGAGACTGAGGAGAGAGGACATGGGGACTGACAATGTGACGAGGAAAGCTAAAAGAAAGGAGGGGAAAGTGAGGACTGCAGATGCTGGAGATCAGAGCTGAAAATGTGTTGCTGGAAAAGCGCAGCATGTCAGGCAGCATCCAAGGAGCAGGAGCATTCCTGAAGAAGGGCTCATGCCCGAAACGTCAATTCTTCTGCCTCTTGGATGCTCCCTGACCTGCTGCGCTTTTCCAGCAACACATTTTCAGCTCAAGCTAAAAGAAAGGAAAGGGATGGGAGTGAGTTCACAATTTGAAGGTGTTGAACTCAATACTAAGTCCAGAAGTTTGTAAAGTGTCCAATCTGAAGATGGGATGCTGTTCCTCCAGATTTCCGCAGAGGTTTGTGACGTCACCACATACTGGGGTTCCCACCCTCTGCTTGTGAGTTTGTGATGTGTTCACCAATAGAGAGGGAGAGAAACGTTGACTGATAGCAGTATTAACCAATAGAGAGGGAGAGGACAGATGACTGAAAGCAAGATTAACCAATAGTGTGTTGGCATAGCTGTGACTGAGGGCAGCCTTGACCAATAGAACGAGAGAATGGCCAATTTAGGTCCACCTAAAAAGCAGGCTTGACCAATCGAGAGAGAGAGGACTGACGACAGTGAGTACACGAATCTTTCGAAACATCTGACCTGGATTAGTGGTGCTGGAAGAGCACAGCAGTTCAGGCAGCATCCAAGGAGCAGTAAAATCGACGTTTCGGGCAAAAGCCCTTCATCAGGAATAAAGGCGGAGAGCCTGAAGCGTGGAGAGATAAGCTAGGGGAGGGTGGGGGTGGGGAGAAAGTAGCATAGAGTACAATAGGTGAGTGGGGGAGGGGATGAAGGTGATAGGTCAGGGAGGAGAGGGTGGAGTGGATAGGTGGAAAAGAAAGAAAGGCAGGTAGGACAAGTCATGGGGACAGTGCTGAGCTGGAAGTTTGGAACCGGGGTGAGGTGAGGGAAGGGGAAATGAGGAAACTGTTGAAGTCCACATTGATTCCCTGGGGTTGAAGTTTTCCGAGGCGGAAGATGAGGCGTTCTTCCTCCAGGTGTCTGGTGGTGAGGGAGCGGCGATGGAGGCGGCCCAGGACCTCCATGTCCTCGGCAGAGTGGGAGGGGGAGTTGAAATGTTGGGTCACAGGATGGTGTGGTTGATTGGTGTGGGTGTCCCGGAGGTGTTCCCTAAAGCACTCTGCTAGGAGGCGCCCAGTCTCCCCAACGTAGAGGAGACCGCATCGGGAGCAACGGATACAATAAATGATATTGGTGGATGTGCGGATCAGTGACTTAAAGCAGCACTGACCAGTAGAGAGGGAGAGTGCTGCTGACTGACGGCATGTCTTCTCAATAGAATGAGGAAAGGGTTGTGATTGAAAGCAGGACTGACCAATAGAGTAAGAGGCAATAAGTGTCTGAAGGCAGGACTTGCCAACAGATTGGGAGAGAGGTGCTAATTAAAGACAAATCCGACCATTAGAGAGGCAGTGCCCCAGTGACTGAAGGCAGATTTAACCAATAGACAGAGAGAGTCCCCATGACTGAAGGCAGATCTAACCAATAGAAAGGCAGATCCACAGTGATTTAAGGCAGATCCAACCAATAGAAAACAGATCCCCAGTGACTGAAGGCAGATCTGACAATTGGAAAGTGGGTGTGAAGACAAGTTCAAGTTTTCTTTAGATTAGGTTACTTCCAGAGTGGAAACAGGCCTTTTGGCCCAACAAGCCCACACCGACCCACTCCCCTCTTCACCGAACACGACAGACAATTTAGCATGGCCAATTCACCTAATCTGCATATCTTTGGACTGTGGGAGGAAAACGGAGCACCCAGAGGAAACCCACGCAGACATGGGGAGAATGTGCAAACTCCACACAGACAGTTGCCCAAGGCTGGAATTGAACCCAGGTCCCATGAGGCAGTCGTGCTAACCATCATGCCACCCAAAGTCCACCTGACCCACAGGTGTATGATAATTGTCTGGTCAGGTAGTTCAAGATTCCTTACCGGGGAATCAGTGGGACTGTTGCTGTTGACGAGTTGAAGCATCAGCTGAATTTGCCTTTTGGCTAAGATCAAGTGTCTGTTCTTATCAGGACAGGGGTCGAGTTGTGAGTCATCAGAGCTAGTGGAGATCATCGCTGGATCGTGATTGGATGTTGGAGGATCGTTTGGTTGTGCTGACCTGCTATTGGTGGATCTTCATGCTGGCTTCGGCCTAACGCCAATTCAGGGACCAGCCAACCTCAGAGCTATGGCCTCAACAGCTGCACGCAGCCCTGGGCAGGGGGTTCGAAACACTGTCCGGGTGTCTGTCAAGAAGGTGGAGGAGCGTACACCAGTCGATCGGACGGTGTTCGTCAAGAAGGTGTTGTTCGAGTGCTGTGGATTCGCCGCAGAAGACGTGTACTGCCTGCAGGATTTCCCTGGGGCAGGCTACTTCGATGTCACCTTCAGGAGCGTGAAGCAATGTGAGCAGCTCCTGAAGGTCTTCAAAGAAAAGGAAGGGGAGCCGCTGTTCTCCATCTTGTCAGAGGTCCCGTTGTGTGTGCTTCCTGCACAGAGGAGCTGGGTTGTTACAATCCACATGTACAACCCCTACGTGCCAGCAACTGATGTCCTGACGTTCCTGGGAAGATATGTGCAGGTCGAGGGTCAAAGCACCGACGTGGTTGACCCTTTCGGGATCTGGACCAGCAAACGACAGGTCAAGGTAACCCTGAGGGTGGACGCCAGCGGGAATATCCTCCACCCACCCTCCAGCTTTGCTATCGGAGGGAGCAGAGGGTACCTGACTTATGCAGGGCAGCCGAATGTGTGCCGAACCTGTGGGAGGTCAGGCCACATGGCGGCGGACTGCAAGGTCACGATCTGTCGCAATTGCAAGAAGGAGGGCCACCCGACCAAAGAGTGCAAGGAGGAAAAGAACTGCAATCTGCGGGCAGGCGGGCCACGTGTACAGGGCCTGCCCAAGACGAGGGGCCGCCACCTACGCGCAGATGGCTGGAGGCGGGCCACAAAAGGAAGGCAAGGCACCGCAAACCAGCAAGGGAATGGTGTCAGGAGGCATGCAACAGGAAGGACAGGCCGGAGCAGAGCAGATGACAGCTACTGGAGAGGTACAGCTGCCGAGCGAAGCTCCGACAGGACAGGAGGAGGAGGCGGAGAAGGGAAGAAGGAGGCAGAGGAATGGACCGTGGTGAAAAACAGGAAGAGGAAAACCCACCCGGTCACCAAGACCTCCCAGAAAAAGGGGAAAAGGCAGCTGCAGGTGGAAGATACGGACAGCTCTTCAGAGGGTGAGGACGGAAGAAAGGAGGGCCGTCACCAAAAGAAGAGGCAGAGCGCTGCGAGGAGAAAGGAGAGCAGCAACTGCCAACCAAGGGACGAGCCTCCTGAGGAAATGAGAAACCACCACCCCCCACCAGGTGAAAGCCAGGAGGGCCCCACCGCCCCACAGCTCCAGGTCACTGGGAGCAGCGACCCTCTGACAGCCCCGCTGTCAGATATAGAAACAGACAGCGTGGACCCTGGTCTCGGCCCGATGACACCGAAGCGGGCAAATGGGCCGAGTGAGGAACTGGACAGCTACCTCAGCCCAGCGAGGGTCCAGCAGTTTGCGTACTGCACGGGGATGCAGACAGCTACCCCAGAGGGGCAGGACCAGCGACAATCGGACATGGGTAACCTTACAACCTGTTAACAAAATGGGGTTTAAAATTGCAACTATCAATGTGCGCAGCATAAAATCTGCTGCGCGATGTGTTTCAACACTGGCCTTCCTGGCCAACGTTAAAGCTGATGTCCTGTTTCTGCAGGAGTGTGGGATACCACACCTCAGCAGTTACAGGAGATGGTCGAGCTTGTGGGCCCGTGGGCCGTCAGTGTGGTCGGGGGGCAACGATAACCGCTCCTCGGGCCTGGGTATTCTGTTACGGGGAGGCAACTTCACCATCTCCGAGGTTAAGGAGGTGGTGGGCGGGCGCCTCCTCGTTGCTGATGTTACCTACAGAAACGCTCCCATGAGACTAATCAACGTGTACGCCCCAGCGGGTAAGAGGGAACGGTTGGCCGTCCTGCAGCAGCTTCCACTGTTGCTGGCTACGTCCAGGCCGGTCATTCTGGCCGGAGACTTCAACTGTATCATCGATGCAGACAGACGATCCGGCGGGGGGGACAGTAAACTGGACGCCACGTCCAGAGCCCTGATGGACACGGTCAAAGACGCCAAGCTGCACGACGTCTTCAGCACCCCTGCAGACGGAGCGCAGCATAGATATACATGGTCACGGGCAGACGGGTCTATCCGCCCAAGGATAGATTACCTGTTTGTGTCCCGAACATTCTCGGTCAGATCCACCGACGTCAAGCCTTCTCTGACCACTGCCTCCTGCTGGCCGACTGTCGCCTACAGGATGAGCAGCGGGCTGGTAAGGGAACGTGGAAACTGAACACCAAGCTGTTGACCCCGGGAAACATTGAGGAGCTCAAGAGGGATTACGCAGGTTGGAGAACCGTGAAGTCCCTCTTTGAGTCTCCAGCAGACTGGTGGGAAACAGTAAAAGGGAACATCAAGAGGTTCTTCATCCTCAAAGGTGTTCAGGAGGCGAGAGAGAGACGGGGAAAACTGTCCCAGCTCCAGGAAAGTATGCAGAACCTGCTCCTGCTGCAGACATTGGGGGTCGATGTCACGGAGGACCTCAAGGAGGTGAAGGGCCAGCAAGCCTCGCTCTTTGCCTCGGAGGCCTCCAAGATAATCTTCCGGTCCAGGGTCCGCTCGGTGGAGCAGGACGAGACGTGCTCACGTTTCTTCTTCCAGAAGGTGCACAAAGAGAGCTCCGTGCTCAGCAGCCTGAAGGAAGAAGATGGCTCGCTAACGTCATCTCAGGCTGACATCATGAGGACCAGTAAATCCTTCTATGCCAGTCTGTATGACTCGAAGCCAACCGACAGCGCGGCCTCCAAGTCGTTCCTGTCCTCTATCACGGAGGTCCTAGACGACGGAACACGAGAGAGGCTGGACCTGCCGCTATCTCTGGATGAGCTGACCAAGGCCCTCGAGTCCTTTGAAAAGAATAAAACTCCCGGAAGCGACGGCTTACCGGTCGAGCTCTATTCCGCTCTTTGGGACTTGATTGGCCGGGACCTGCTGGAGGTGTATGTCAGTATGCTTCGGGCAGGTACCATGAGTGAATCCATGAGGAAAGGCATCATCACCCTCATCTACAAGCAGAAGGGGGAGAGGGAAGAAATTAGAAATTGGAGACCGATCTCACTGTTAAACACAGACTACAAAATCTTGTCAAAGGTCCTCGCCAACCGGGTCAGGTCTGCTCTGGGATCGGTGATTCACCCTGACCAAACCTGTGCTGTACCGGGCAGGAAGATCGCTGAGAGTCTCGCACTCCTCAGAGATACGATTGCCTACATGCAGGAGAGGGGGGTGGACACCTGCCTCATCAGCCTGGACCAGGAGAAAGCCTTTGACAGGATATCACACAGGTATATGAGGGATGTCCTCTCCAAAATGGGCTTCGGGGAGGGAATCGCTAATTGGATCAGACTGCTCTACACCAACATTGTCAGTGCAGTCTCAATCAATGGGTGGGAATCAGATAGCTTCCCAGTCAGATCTGGAGTCAGGCAGGGCTGCCCTCTCTCTCCTGCCTTGTTTGTGTGTTGCATAGAGCCATTTGCCGAGTCCATCAGGAAGGATGCGAGCCTGAAAGGGGTGACTATTCCTGGCAGCGGGGGACTGCAGGTTAAGGCCTCCCTGTACATGGATGACGTCGCCGTTTTCTGCTCTGATCCGCTGTCCGTGCACAGACTCATGTGCATTTGTGACCAGTTCGAACGGGCCT
The DNA here is from genome assembly GCF_037043375.1 of Chiloscyllium plagiosum. Classification (NCBI taxonomy): domain Eukaryota; kingdom Metazoa; phylum Chordata; class Chondrichthyes; order Orectolobiformes; family Hemiscylliidae; genus Chiloscyllium; species Chiloscyllium plagiosum. The sequence continues at coordinate 23,018,540 of NW_028270176.1, read as the reverse complement.
CGGGGGCCAAGGTAAACCGAGGCAAGAGCGAAGCCATGCTCTTCGGGAACTCGGCCGACCAATCCTCTATCCCCTTCACCGTCAGGACTGACCACCTGAAGGTGCTGGGTATTTGGTTTGGGGGGGCTGGGGCGTGCGCCAAGACCTGGGAGGAGCGGATCAGGAAGGTGAGACAGAAACTGGGCAGATGGGAGCAACGGTCGCTCTCCATCGCGGGTAAGAACCTGGTCATCAGGTGTGAGGTACTCTCTGTATTGTTATACGTGGCACAGGTCTGGCCTATCCCCAGAACCTGTGCCGCCGCAGTCACCTGGGCCATCTTCCACTTCGTGTGGAGATCAAAGATGGACCGGGTCCGAAGAGATGTAATGTACAAAGACCGGTGCAATGGGGGAAAAAACATACCCAATGCAACCCTCACCCTGATGGCCACCTTTGTGTGTGGCTGCATCAAGCTGTGCGTGGATCCCCGGTACGCAAACACCAAGTGTCACTACATACTGAGGTTCTACCTGTCCCCGGTGTTGCGAAGGATGGGCCTGGCCTCGCTGCCGCGGAACGCTCCGAGTAGTTGGACCGTTCCGTACCACCTGTCCTTCGTGGAGAAATTTATCAAGAAAAACACCTTTGACCACAAGTCCATCAGGAAGTGGTCAGCACGTAGTGTCCTTGAGACCCTTCGGGAAAAGGAGAGGGTGGATCCTATCGAGCGGTTCCCTGAGCATACTGTCAAAGCCATTTGGCAGAATGCCTCATCGCCAGAACTTTCCAACAAGCACCAAGACATGGCTTGGCTGGTGGTGAGAAGGGCTCTGCCTGTGAGATCATTTATGCACGCCCTGACTCTCTGCCGCACCGCACGCTGCCCTCGAAGCGGCTGCGGGGGGGACGAGACTGTCACACACCTCCTTCTGGAATGTGCCTATGCAGAGGAAGTCTGGAGAGGAATGCAGTGGTGTCTGTCGAGGTTCGTCCCGAGCAGCGCCGTGACGCGGGACTCCGTGCTCTACGGCCTGTTCCCCGGGACGCACACCGAGACGAACATCAACTGTGCCTGGAGGATCATCAACTCGGTGAAGGACGCTCTCTGGGTTGTCCGAAACCTGTTGATCTTCCAGCTGAAGGAGTTGACCCCGACTGAGTGCTGCAGACTGGCACATTCCAAGGTCCAGGACTACGTGTTGAGGGACGTGCTGAAGCTTGGGGCAGCTGCCGCCAAGGCGCGGTGGGGAAAGACTACCGTCTAACATCTGCCTGCCTAAGAAGAACAGGGGGCCCACGCAGTCATTTGGGCTCCGCTGGCGTCTGAGCTCAATGTAATTGCACTAACCTGTGAATATGAATGATTACCCTGTTTCGATACGTAAAGAAATGGAATGTTTACAGAATGATGACATGTCCAATTGTATAGATTAAATATATATGAATAAAGTATATTTTTGAAATAAAAAAAAAATCAGCTGAATTTGAAAATTAGCATTGTATTCATTCACCAGACATGGGCATCGCTGGCAGAGGAGATACCACGATATATAAGGAGGACCAGCCAATCTCAGAGCTATGACCTCATCAGCTGTCCGCAACCCTGGGCAGGGAGTTCGAAACACAGTCCGGGTGACTGTGAAGAAGGTAGAGGGTCATACACCGGTGGATCGCATCATGTTTATTAAGAAGGTATTGCTAGGATGCTGTGGGTTCGCTGCAGCGGACGTGTACAGCCTGCAGGATTTCCCTGGGGCAGGCTACTTTGATGTGACCTTCAGAAATGTGAAGCAGTGCGAACAGCTCCTGAAGGTCTTCAAGGAGAAGGAAGGGGAGCCGCTGTTCTCCAACTTGTCAGCAATCCCATTGTGTGTGCTTCCTGCACAGAGGAGTCGGGTTGTTACAATCCATATGTACAACGCCTATGTTCCAGCGGCCGATGTCCTGACCTTCCTGGGAAGGTACGTCCAAGTTGAGGGAGAAGCCACCGATGTGATCGACCCCTTTGGGATCTGGACCAGTAAGCGGCAGGTCAGGGTAACCCTGAGGGTCGATGACAATGGGAACATTCTCCACCCACCCTCGAGCTTCGCAATTGGAGGGAACAGAGGCTACCTGACATATGCAGGGCAGCCGAAAGTGTGCCGAGCCTGCGGGAAGTCGGGACATGGTCACTTTGCAATCCGCCAGCACATCTGCAGGAACTGCAAACAGGAGGGTCACCTGACTAAGGACTGTCAGGAAGAAAAGAGCTGCAACCTGTGCGGAGAGGCGGGCCACATGTACAAGACCTGCCCAAGACGGGGGGTCCCCACTTACGCACAGATGTGGCAGGTGGCAATGCGAGCCGTGGACCCCCAAAGACCAGTAACGTCCACCTAGACAGCAGGGAAACAGAGTCTGGTGGCACCCAGAAAGAAGAACAGGCCGGAGTAGAGGAGGCGGCAGCCAGCGGAGAGACACAGCAGCTGATCCTAGCTCTCGCTGGGCAGATGGAAGCAATGGAGGAGAAGGTCATCGAGCAGGCAGAGGAGTGGATACCTGTTAAAAACAGGAAGAGAAAATCCGGCCAGGCTCCCAAAGCCTCCCAGCAAAGGGGGAAAAGACAGCTGCACGAGGGAGGGACGGCCAGCACTTCGGATGGGGAAGACTGGCGCAAAGAACGTCATCACCACCAGAAGAAGAGACAGAGTGCCGTAGATAAAGAGGAGGGCATTTCCTCCCAACCAGGAAACAACAGACCCCCTGAAGTCCACCCTCCACCCAGTGAGAACCAGGGGGTACCCACTGTCCCACAACTACAGGTAACTGAGAACTGTAATCCTCTGACAGTCCCATTGTCAGACACAGAACTGGACGGTGCGGACCCTTGCCTTGGCTCAATGATACCAGAGCAGGTAAATGACCCCAGTGAGGGCCTGGATAGCTACCTCAGCCCAGCGAAGGTCCAGCAGTTCGTGCACACCATGGGGATGCAGACAGCTACCCCAGAGACAGGACAGTCAAATGGACAATAAACTGAGGGTTAAAGAAATTTCCTTTGCTATCGTATAACAGGGCACCCACTCAGTAGGTGGGTTCCGCTGAAGCCACAGCTAAATAATAAGAGACTGGATGGTTAATAAAGGGAACTGTAAATAGGATAACTGTAAATTCGAGTAATTCAATCTGTTCTTTGTAATGTTAAGACATGCAATGTATATATCTATGAACGACATGACAAATTGTACAAGTACCAAAGATATATTTCTATGAATAAAGTATATTTTGAAATAAAAAAATCAGCTGATATGGGCATATGATTGAAAAAGGTACAGACCTGTATAAGAATGATAAATTCTGATCTCTGTATGTACATGTTTACATATGTATGGCATGACCAACTGTACAGACCATCCAATTATTTTATGAATAAAGTATATTTTTGAATTAAAAAAAAAATCAGCTGAATTTGAAAATTAGCATTGTATTCATTCACCAGACATGGGCATCGCTGGCTGGGCCCAGCATTTCTTGCCAATCCCTAGTTGCACCTTGAGAAGATGGCGGTGAGCTGCCTTCTTGAACCAATGCAGTCCATGTAATGTCGGTGGACCCACAGTGCCCTGAAGGGAAGGATTTCCAGCATTTTGAACCAGAGAAATTGAGGAAACTGCAACATACCTCCGATTCAGGATAGCGTTCCAGTACCAGATTTGAAACATTAACTCTGTTTCTCTCTGCAAGATGCTGCCAGACCTGCTGCATATCTCCAGTAGTTTGTTATAGATAATCACGTTGTTTGAGGATTGTCAAAGTGAAGTTTGTCATCTTTCCGTATTGACAATGAATGTGAGAATCAAAAGTATTCTGTCCAACGTTAATTGATAAACACACTGCTTTAATGCCTGTATGTCACAGCTACCAAAGTGTCAGCTCCGTCCTTTCTGTTTGCTTTCATCTGGTTGGATTTTGATTTGGACTTGAGTACAGGAATACAGTGAAAATTGTACAAAGTTGCTATACTCCGGCAACATCATACTCCCCAAAGGTCAGGATGAAAAACGGAGACAGAAATAAAATACACACAAAATGGGCAGTATCGAGTGGCATCATTCAGAAAATCGCAGATTCCTCACATTAAACATTCACACAGCAGGCTCCTGTCAGACTACCTGAAGGCTCCTAGACTGATTCCTGGAATGAGTGATGCTGGGAACTATGTTACGTTGACACAAATGGTATATTGGTCCTCGGAGTGAGGGAATTCAAGTCCAAGAGCAGGGATGTCTTGCTGCAACTGCACGGTGCCTTAGTGAGACCACAATAGGAAATTTGCGTGTGGATTTTGTCTCCTCATCTGAGAAAGAATGTTCTGGCAATGGAGGGAGTGCAGCAAAGATTTACCAATCTGCTTCCTGGGATGGCAGAACTGACATTTGAGGAGAGATGACATTGGTTTGGACTATATTCACTGGAGGTTAGAAGAATGAGGGGAGATCTAAGGGGAGTTATAGGGAGCGGCTGAGTCGGTTCGGATGTTTTACCCTGGAAATTCGGAGGCTGAGCGTTGATCTTACAGGGGTTTATAAAATCATGAAGGGTATGGATGGGGTGAATAGCCAATGGCCTTTTCCTTGGCTGGGGTGTCTAAAGCCAGAGGGGATAGCTTTATGGTGAGAGGGGAGATATTTGAAAGGGACCTCACAGTGAACCTCTTCATACAGAGGTTGGTACATGTATGGAATGAGCAGCCAGAGGAAGTTGCAGAGGCTGATAAAATTACAATTTTTAAAAGGTATCTCAATTGGTGTATGAATAGGAAGGTTTTAGAGGGATATGGGCCAAATGCTGTCAAATAGATCTCGGTATGATTAGCGTAGATGAGTTGTACCGAAGTGTCTGTTTCCGTGCGCTATGACTCTATCTCATAGAAAATTGAAACAGAATTAGAATTGTAGATGCAGGAAAGATGTTTTTGATACAAAAACATAAATTGCGGGATTAAAGGGAGAAAGTAGCAAGTGGAGACTGATTTGCAAGAGTAGCTGTGACCATATTGAATGGAATGGCCTCATCCTGTTCTTATATTCAATGTTTCTTCTCTGAGGAAAGGTTGAGCAGATTGGGTTTATACACACTGGCATTTTAAGAACAACATATAAGATCTTAAGGCAGCTCGACAACGAAGTCTCTGAGAAGATGCTTCCTCCTCGAAACTCGAATGATGGGGCACAGTTAAAAACAAAAGGTCTTTCATTGAAGACTTGTCTTTCTCTGACATTGGATCGCCATTGCACTTCTGTTCCCCAAAGGGCTGGGCCATTGCATACACTCAAGGTTGAGTCAGGTTTATGATTTAGGGTGGCATGGTGGCTCAGTGGTTAGCACTGCTGCCTCACAGCACTAGGGATCCAGGTTCAATTCCAGCCTCAGGCTATCGTGTAGAGTTTGCACATTCTTCCAGTAGTCTGTGTATGTTTTCTCCCACAAATTAAAGATGTTCAGGTTAGGTGGATTCCACTGTCACTATTAGATTAGATTAGATTACATTACAGTGTGGAAACAGGCCCTTCGGCCCAACAAGTCCACGCCGACCCGCTGAAGCGCAACCCACCCATACCCCTACATTTACCCCTTACCTTACACTACGGGCAATTTAGCATGGCCAATTCACCTGACCTCCACATCTTTGGACTGTGGGAGGAAACCGGAGCACCCGGAGGAAACCCACGCAGACACGGGGAGAACGTGCAAACTCCACACAGTCAGTCGCCTAAGGCGGGAATTGAACCCCGGTCTCCGGCGCTGTGAGGCAGCAGTGCTAACCACTGTGCCACCATGCCGCCCACAATTATGCATTCCTCTTTTACGGTTTTTCCACTCGTGAATATTCTGAAACATCCAGCGTTCTCTGGTTTGTTGCTCCCACATTTCGCCCTGAGGGAACATGTTGGGCCTGTCTCTTGCCCAATAACTCGAACTGCTGTGCTGCCGATTTACACTCAACTAGCTGTTTCCAGTCTATTTTGGCTAGATCCTGCCTTATTTTAACAGAATCTGGCTTCCCCCAATCCAACACCTGGATATCCAACAACAAGGAAGATAGAGGGCTTGGTAACGTGGCGCAATGAGAACAACCTCTGTCCCAATGTTGGCAAAACTGAAGAAGTGATCATTGATTTCAGAAAATAAAGGAGAATACGTCCGCCCATCAATGGAACTGAGGTTGAAAGGGTGGAGAGTGTTAAGTTCCTCGGAGTGATGATAACTGACAATCTGTCCTGGACTGCACACGTAGATGTGACAGTCAAGAAGGCACCAAAGGGGATCCAAGATGGCGGCGACCCAGCAAGTCTGAGTCTATAGTGCTCCTCCCAAGACTTGAGTAAAATGGGTCACCCACCCCCCCCACACTCACCAAATCATTCATAAGAGCTGTTTAATTTAATTAGTTGCTTAGTATTACATTTAAACAATCTAATATTTAGTAAAAATGACCAAAGGGAAGGGAGCCCGCAGCTCTCATCAGGCAGGAATTCCTCCCCCACCCTCTCCAGCTGCAGCAGAGGCGTCTGCAGCCACCCCGGGGGACTTACCTACAGTGACAAGCCTTGTGGAAATGATCTCCAAACTGGATGCGAAGATCGACGCTTTTATCGAAGAATCCTGAAGTCGATAGGACTCACTCTCGGCCGTGCTGAAGAAGTACGACTGAGACATCCAGCAAATCGTGCGCCGAGTTGGAGGGGTGGAGCTAAAGGCTGCGACCTCCAAAACTACAGCGCAATCGGCCGTGGATCAGGTCCAGACTCTCGAACAGTGAGTCCGGACCTTAGAGAATTACATTGACGACCTCAATAATCGAGGTCGTCGAAAAAATACACGTTTGCTGGGTCTTCCCGAACGGGAAGAGGAAGGCCAGGTTACAGCATTCCTCGAACAGTGGCTGCCACAGCTTTTAAATCTGGAAGCTGGATCAGGCCAGGTAAGGGTAGAATGGGCCTACCGGGTCGCAATACGCGGGCCCGGCTCGGACCAGCGCCCACGCCCGGTCCTGTTCCGGCTGCAGAGCTAGAGGGAGAGGCAGATACTCCTAGAAGCTTCTAGAAATCTTGGAAAAGATCCCCAAGCCATGATCTATAAAGGATCCAAGATCATGTTATTCCAGGACTTTTCCCCAGCTCTGGTCCGAAAGAGGAAGGCAATCGACGAGGTGAAGAAGCGTTTAAGGGACTTAAATATTCAATACTCCTTACGCTACCCAGCGACGCTATGCTTTAACCATGAAGGATCCGTGTATAACTTCGGATCGCCAGAAAAGGCTAAGGAATTCTTGGACTGTTTTAGATAAATTGTAAGAGATAATGGATGCCTTTCTGATTAGATTAGATTACTTACAGTGTGGAAACAGGCCCTTCGGCCCAACAAGTCCACACCGCCCCGCCGAAGCGCAACCCACCCATACCCCTACCCCTACATTTACCCCTTACCTAACACTACGGGCAATTTAGCATGGCCAATTCACCTGACCTGCACATGTTTTGGAGGAAACCGGAGCACCCGGAGGAAACCCACGCAGACACGGGGAGAACTTGCAAACTCCACACAGTCTGTCGCCTGACACGGGAATTGAACCCGGATCTCTGGCGCTGTGAGGCAGCAGTGCTAACCACTGTGCCACCGTGCCGCCCACTCGCTCCCCCCCCCCCCCCCCCCGCTTTGGTTTATATCCCCCCCCCTTTTTTTCATTTTTCTTACCTTCCTGTTTAATACTATCATGGGGGGGGGGGTGGGGCGAGGGATTTGATTTTCTCCCCCCCTTGGGGTTGTTTTATTTTATTATTTTATGTATATATGTGAGTATGTATGTATATGTGTGTGTATATATATATATATATATGTATGTATGTATGTATATGTATGTGTGTGTGTGTCTATATATATATATATATATATATATAAGCCAGGGGGTTTGGTTAATGTTGGTGGGGGGAGGTGGTTACCTTATTCTATTTTACCTCTGTCTTTAGGAGCGGGGTTGTTTTTCCCTTGTTATTTTGTATTATTATTATTTGTTGAGGTTGTAATTTTATATTTATATGTTTATATATGGTATTAACATTACCAAATATATCCAGGTGTTGGTCTGGGTGGGGGTAGGGTGCTCACTATTAACTCTAGCTTTGTATTATATCTGAATTCTCCTCATTTTATTGAGGAGTGCCTGGGTCAAGGGTGGGGCATTGGTTGGGAGAGGATATGATGGACTTTTGGAAAGGAAGTGACACCCCCTGGGAACAAGGGGGAAAATCTCCACTTAAATATGTTTTGTATTTTTCTTATTATTTAGAAATAGTTTTTTATTATACTGTTGTGAGTTTATTAGACAGCCTTTATTTTTGTGAATTTTATATGCTCTATGCTCGGGATGTTCTGGATAGGGTTTCCCCTCCCGAGGGGTCTCGGATTTGCCCGGATGATTATGGTTGATCAGTCAGTTAAGTGGTGCACCTGGAATGTCAAGGGGAGTAATTCGCCAGTCAAAAGGAAGAAAATATTATCAAATCTTAAGAAAGAAAGAGTTGATATAGCTCTCCTAAAGGAGACACACCTGTCGGATAAAGAACACTTGAAATTACGACAGGGTGGATTTGATCAGGCCTTTTTTTCTTCTTTTAGCTCAAAAAGCAGGGGAGTTGTTATTCTTGTTTGGAAGAATTTCCCTTTCAAAATCCTAAATCAGATAAAAGACGAATCTGGACGATATATTTTGATTAAAGCCCTTATAAATGGAGAGGAACATGGGATTTTAAATTTGTACTGCCCCCCGGAACACCTCTTTAAATTTATAACTGAAGCCTTTTCAAAATTGATGGCTTTTGGTGCCCGTCATACAATTATAGGGGGAGACTTTAATTGTATTATGGATCCGGAAACAGATAGGATTCCCAAGAGTACTGCAGGAGTATCTCCCAGATCTAGACAATTGGTGGATCTGAACAAAGAATTAGGATTAGTAGATGTATGGAGATGTCTTCATCCACAGGGCAGAGATTTTTCTTTCTACTCCAATCCACATAAATGTCATACCAGAATTGATATGTTTTTTGCCCCCTCGAGTTTTTAAAATTCCATATCATCCTGTAAAATAGGTAGTATAGCAATTTCCAACCACGCTGCTGTATATATGGAAACTAAGGCGAGGAACAATGGGACATCCCCTCGGCATTGGCGTATGGACCCCTTCCTAATGAAAGATAGTAAATTTGTAAAGTACTTCTCTCAAGAATTTAAAACTTTTTTAGAAATTAATTCAGGTATGGCGAGCAACCCATCAATGATGTGGGAGACCATCAAAGCTTACACGCGAGGTTTGATTATCTCCTACTCAGCGACCCAGAAAGAATTGAAGGGAGAACAACAGCGTCTGCTTGAAGCTCGCTTAAAAGCAGCTGAAACAGCATACACTGATAGACCTTCTATTATTAAATTGCAAAGGATTACGGCTCTTAGGACAGCTCTAAACACTACGCTTACTCAAACAGCTAAGAGGGAAATATTATTTGCAAAACAAAGGTTATATGAATATGGCGACAAACCAGGTAGATACTTAGCATTTCTTGCAAAGAAATAAAAGGCCCCTCAGACTATTACGCCTATCAAGGAAAGTACGGGTATTTTGACTCATGATCATAAAAAGATTAATGCGATCTTTACAGAATTTTATTCTGAGTTATATTTTTCGCAGGATTGTGAAGACAGGACTAGGAGGGTGCAGTCATTTTTAAAAAATTTGACCTTTCCGAGCCTAACTCCGGAACAGGTATCGGTCCTAAATGCTCCCCTAACAGTCCAAAAAATACTTGATGCAATTAGGCAACTTTAGAGTGGTAAGGCACTGGGCCAAGATGGTTTTCAAGCTGAATTCTATAAAGAATTTACAGACGCGGAAAAGGCATTTGATAGGGTTGAATGGTCATATTTGTTTTACACATTGGAAAGGTTTGGCGTTGGACAGGTGTTTACCAAATGGGTCTCAACATTGTATAGTGATCCCAAAGCAGTTGTGGTTACCAATGGATTAGGTTCGGATAGCTTCAATGTGGGTAGGGGCTGCTGTCAGGGATGTCCTCTCTCACCATTGTTATTTACGCTAATAATTGAACCACTAGCAGAAGCTATACGAGCTGATCCTCATCTAACGGCCCCGAGGATTGGTACAGGTAAACATAAAATTACCCTTTATGCAGATGATGTTCTTCTATTCCTCAGTAATCCTCTGATGTCCGTACCTCGCCTAATCCAAGTTATTAATACATTTAGCGCATTCTCAGACTATAAAATTAATTTTTCAAAATCGGAGGCTATGCCAATGGGTTGCCTTGCTATGATACCCCACTTAGTGGACGGATCCCTTTTTCCCTTTCGTTGGTCCCTGGAGGGCTTCTTATATTTAGGCATTTTTATTACCCCAGTATTTGGTCAGTTGTATAAGGCTGATTTTGTGCATTTACTGGAAAGGATAAGGCAGGACCTCCAGCGATGGGGAGACCTTCCAATTTCCTGGTTGGGTAGAATAGCATGAATTAAAATGAATGTCCTGCTCCGTCTCCTATATCCTATGAGAATGCTTCCGGTTATGCTGCCGAGGACGGCTCTACGTAAATTATATGGCTGGCTGGGTTCCTTTATCTGGAATCATAGACAGCTCCTCATTAAGCTGAAGAAGCTACAGCTTCCACAGGCCAAGGGAGGATTGGACTTCCCAGATTTCAGGAAATATCAGTTAAGTTCCCTATTAAGTTACATAGCTGATTGGGTCTTGTCTGATCCACAATCAATCTGGTTGGACATCGAGGCCTCTCAAGTAAAATACCCACTTATTAACCTTTTATTTTCAGACAAGAGGAAAATCATTACAGATCACTGTAAAAACTCTATAATACTAAACACAATTAAGGCTTGGAATATAATGCGGCAAAATGAGGGTAATTTACATAAAACATCCCCCCATGAACCGATAGTGGGAGCATGGGGATTGCAACCGGGGTTTACAGATGCCACTTTTAAACTCTGGAGATCCAGGAGTATCTCATGTCTAGGGGATCTATTTAAAGATGGGGTCCTGATGTCTTTTGAACAGCTGCATCAGAAATTCAGATTACCTAATGGAGACCTCTTTCGATACTTCCAAATTCGAGACTATATACAGAAGAAGACTACGTTATTAGATAGTCTTCATAAATCAGATAGAGAATGTAGTGTCCTACGACCAGTGGGGGTATCTTCCGTCAGTACTATTTATCATTTACTACATGATGAAGTATCAGGAGATGTGGATAATCTGCTTAAAACATGGGATCAGGATTTGGGACTAGAAATCTCTATAGAAACATGGAATGATATTTGGGAAAACGCTAGAAGAATTACTATCTGTAACAGAACCCAGGCTATCCAGCTGAAGATACTTCATAGGGCCCATATAGCACCGGTTCGATTGGCAAAATTTAAGGCAGGAGCATCTCCAACGTGTCCCAAATGTAAAATAGAGGTGGGCACTCTTGTACATTGCCTATGGACCTGTCATAAGATCCGTAGATATTGGACTAAAGTAGCAAGTACCCTGACAGAAATTTTGGAACGGAAATTAAAGTGGACCCTGTATCTCTCCTTTTGGGCTTTTCGAACTTTCCCTCCCTGGACATGTATGGGAAGAGACTATTTTCTATTCTCTCTTTCTGTGCAAGGAAAATTTTTTGATGAACTGGGTGTCTGAGGACCCCCAGGACTTTCAAATTGGCACTGATTAATTATGGAATGTATTCCCCTTGACCTCCTTACAAATATGGTGCACCGAAAGACCGAATTATTTCATAAAATATGGCAGCCCTTCTTGAATTACATAAATACAGATATTTCGGCTATCCTAACAAGGGCTTTTATTTAATTGAGATTACAAACCTGGCTGGTCCGGGGCCCCTTGGGAGAGGAATCCCGTACGAATACGGGTTTTATTACATTTTATTACATTACATGCTCTTACATTCCGACTTAAATATACATTCTGGTTAGTTGTAGGTTAGATTAGTAGACAGTTGAGTTTTGATTTTTTTTCTTTTTTGGTATTTTTTCTTTTGTTAAATTTTGGCTATTATATATTTGATTTAATTGTATATCAGTGTTTGTATTTGAGAGTTTTGTTTATTTTTGTAAACTTGTAAAAATGTTAAATCTCTAATAAAAATATCTATAAAAAAAGAGAAGGCACCACAACATCTGTTCTTCCTCAGGTGGCTCAGGAAATTTGTCATTTCCATCAAGAAATTCACCAACATCTACAGATGCATGACTGAAACCATATTGTCCAGGTGCATAATGGGCTGGTACAGCAACTGTTCTGCCCAAGAGCATAAGAAACTACAGAAGTTTGTGTGCACAGCTCAGGCCATCACAAAGCCAACGTTCCATCCATGGATTCCACTTACACAGCTCACTGCCACAGAAAGGCTGCCAACATCATCAAAGACACATCGCACCCTGGTAATGATTTCCTACAATCTCTTATGTCAGGCAGAAGCCTGAACACATTCACCAGCAGGTTCAGGAACAGCTTCTTCCTAGCTGTTTTTGACTGATGAACAGAATGTCTATCCTCAAATAATACTGATCTTGCTGACTTTGATGCTGACCCGTGCACGGCCTGTGCAATATAACCTGTATGTCTCTGTCTAGGTCTTTTTGATTTGTGCATCTTTGCCTACTATGATCTGACTATACAGCATGTTAACAAAGCTTTTCTCTGTATTTTGCTACACATGACAACAAATCAATCAATGCTGTTTGAAGATCTCTGAATTTCTGCAGTGCATCTTGTAGATAGTACACACTGCTGTTACTAAGCATAAGTGATGGAGAAAGCGGAAGCTTGTGGATGTGGTGCCAATCAAGTGGGGCCGCTTTGTCCTGAATGGTGTCAAATTTCTTGAATGTTGTTGGAGCGGCACTCATCCAGGCAATTTTCCACCACATTCCTGACTTATGCCTTGTAGATGGTGGACAGGCTCTGGGAGTCAGCAAGTGAGTTAACTCACTTCAGAATTCCTAGCTTCTGAATTGCTTTTGTTGCCACTGCGTTTATGTGGTGAGACCAGTTGTATTTCTGATCAATGATAACACCCAGGACGTTGATAGCAGGGTATTCAGTGATGGTAACACCATTGAGTGTAACGGGGCAGTGATTAGATTGTCTCTAATTGGTGATGGTCATAGCCTGGCATTTGTGTGGTGCAAATGTTAATTGGCACTCGTCAGGCCAAGCCTGGATATTGTCCGGATCTTGTTGCATTTACACACAACTGCTTCAGAGTCTGAGGAGTCGTGAATGGTGCTGAACATTGTGCAACAATTGACGAACATCCCCACTACTGACCTTATGATGGAGGGAAGGTCATTGATGAACCAGCTGAAGATGATCGGGCCTAGGACACTACCATGAGGAACTCCTGCAGAGATTCCCAGAACCAGTCACTGTCCCTTGAGGGAGAAAGTGAGGACTGCAGATCAGAGTAGAAGAGTGTGGTGCTGGAAAAGCACAGCCGGTCAGGCAGCATCTGAGGAGCAGGAGAGTCGACATTTCGAGCATTAGCTCTCCTTGCTCGAAGCGTAAATTCTCCTACTCATTGCCTGACCGGCTATGCTTTTCCAGCACCACACTCTTCAACACTGTGCCTTGAAGCACCATCTTTATGGTGATATAAAAAGCTCTCCTGAATACATTTCAAGAAATCTATTTTGTCTAACCTTTTATTGTATGATTATTGCAATTAATATTGGGGTGGTTGAAATCCCCTAATATAATTTTGCATACCTTCGCAAATTGCCTACCTATCTCCTGCTCAATTGCTGCTGACTTGGGTCTGGAATACACCTGACACTGTGACTGAATGGAATGTTGGCCTTTATTCCAAAGGAAATGGAACATAAAAGTGCAGAGGTTTTGTGAAAAAATGTACAAGGCACAACCTCTGAATGGCTTTGGCTCCCTTATCTACGAAAAGATATACTGGCTACTGGAGACCATGCAGACAAGGTGAACTGAGTTCTTACTCAGTTTGGAGGAACTGTCTTATGAGGAGAGTGTGAGTAGTTTTGAGTCTGTAACCACTTACATATCAAAACTTAGAGGCAATGTTATTGGAAGATGCAAGATTCTTGGACAACTTGACAGAGGGTTTTTTTTCCCTTGTGGGAGAATATGGACCAGAGGCTATAATTTCTGAACAAGGATCACACATTTAAGACAAAGATGAGGAGGAATTTATTCGATCAGATGATTATGAATGCTTGGCGAGGGAGCGGCGGTGAAGGAGGCCCAGGACCTCCATGTCCTTGGCAGAGTGGGAGGGGGAGTTGAAATGTTGGCCACAGGGCGGTGTGGTTGATTGGTGCGGGTGTCCAAGACTCCTGGGCCTCCTTCACCACTGCTCCCTCACCACCAGATGCATGGAGGAAGAACGCCTCATCTTCCGCTTTGGAAAACTTCAACCCAGGGCATCAATGTGGACTTCACCAGTTTCCTCAGTTCCCTTTCCCCCACCTCACCTCAGTTCCAAACTTCCAGCTCAGCACTGTCCCCATGACTTGTCCTACCTGCCTATCTTCTTTTCCACCTATACACTCCACCCTCCCCCTGACCTATCACCTTCATCCCCTCCTCCACTCACCTATTGTACTCTATGCTACTTTCTCCCCACCCCCACCCTCCTCTCATTTATCTCTCCACCCTTCAGGCTCTCTGCCTGTATTCCTGATGAAGGGCTTTTGCCCAAAACATCGATTTTACTGCTCCTCGGATGCTGCCTGAACTGTTGTGCTTTTCAAGCGCCACTCTAATCTAGACTCTGGTTTCCAGCATCTGTAGTCATTGTTTTTACCTAGAAGCCCAGACTGCACCCCGACATATCTAACCATGATGGTATGACCAACCATCTCACCTGTGAGATGTGACGAGCTCCACAACCTAACTGACTGATTCCAGATGGATTAGTCTTACCCCAGAGGGAACCAGGCCACCTGACCTGACTGTCCATCCATCCCCTCACCTACCTGCCACTGCATCCACCTACCCTCTCACCTACTTCTCAACTCAGTCACCCACCTGCACCTCGACCTTCCTGCCAACTCCCCCCCCCCCCATTACCTGACACACATACCAACTCATTCAGCTGTCAGCCTACCAGCCCACCCATTCACACCTTCACTCATATAATCCCGAAAAACAGATAGAGGATACTTGGCAATCCCCTATTATTGCACTCAGCTATTCAGAGGCTGAAGTGCTGAATGTGGACTCAATCTGTTCCCATTGTAGTGACTTGGTATTGTGAATGGAAAACTGTAGCACAAAGGGAAGCATGAATGTTGGGGTCCCTGATAAAGTTGGAGAGTGGAGAAATCTGTCACATTTATAATTGTATCGATGACAGTGAATTTGCTCCTGAAGATTACATGAAATTAGTAAATGAACTGATTCCAGCTTCATTACTGAGATAATCCCAAGCAATAGCTTCTGGACCATGAAATAGTTGTTCTCCATTCACCACATCAGAGGTGAATCTGGTGAGTAATGTGTTTGTTCAATTACTTGTAAATAATCTAAATGAACAGGTGAATAACAATGTCAGTGGAGATTTATTCTTCATATAAAACCTATCAGAGTGGATCAGCGTGAGATCTTGTCAGAGTCTTGGACACAAACCAATAGAAATCAGTGTCTTTCACAGAAATGGGCTATTCTGTATTATGGGAGATAAGACGTGTTTATTATCCTTTAATTTCAGCTGTTGGAGTTCCTGGTAAGATGTTATCACATTTAATAGTGTTGTAAATCTATTGTTGGCTGTTCCTGACATTACATTTGACTGTTTTAGACAGCCATCTGGTCTGTCCAACAGTTGGATGATAACATATATGCTGCTGTTTCAATTTTGACAGGACCACGCCATATTGATAGTTGTCTTTGCTGATTAAAGTTTGGTATTATTGCAGGGTCCTTCTCTCCCTGAACGTATTGGAATTACATATCTGTGTTAAGAGCAGGAATCAGACCACCAGGAAGTGTTAATAATTTCACTTTGTGGGGTTAACCGCAGTGTAAGTTTTTAAATCAGCGATATTTTAAAGAATGATGAGGCACCACCTCTTATACGGATTTATCAAAACACCTGTTCTCTGTGATAAAGTGTTCTGATAAGTGAATTTTCTGCTGTTTATAATGGAGGAGGTGGGCATTGGGCATTGTTGAGCTGGATATGTTTTCTGAGGGTGAGGTTTGTCCTGATATATGGAACAGAAGTGATTGATAACTTTTCCATCATTATTGATCATGCATTATATTGCAGGTTATGTCGATTTCTGTAAGAAACATTGGGCTGAAATATTCACAGGCCCTGGTGTGTGTGAGTTCAGAGCAAAGGGTCGAAAAACCCAACATTCCTGTGCTAGGGAAGGTGTGTAATATGGATCCCTGAAAGTGGTTTTTGCAAGGGAAGAAGATGGTGATGTAATTGGAAAATGAGAATCGAAGGCTGGCTGTTGGAGTGGGTGATATGCAAGTCAAAGTTTTCACTGTTTCTGTTACTTTCAAACAAATGAGAGCTGTGAATTGGCCCACAGTGCATAATGTCTCCACTGACAGTTCGGAAAAAGGAAGTCTCAATTGATGTATGCAGCCAAGAGTGAAGGGGAGTCGACTCACAGCCTCTGTGAAATGTACCATTGTGTCAAAGAAAGTACACATGGAACACCTTTTAATTTAGATCTGGTCTTTGGGAAACCATATCTTGCAAGGAAAGGCACTGAAGTTAGAGTCTTAAATATACAGGCAGTAGGCCAGAAGAACACAGTAGGCCAGGCAGCATTAGGAGGTGGAGAAGTCGACATTTCGGGTGTAACCCTTCTTCAGGACTGTCTTGACAGACATTAAGGCTGTAATTTGTCACATACATGCTGAGTTGTCTACCTGTTAACCATTAACTTACTGCAATTTGCCATGAATTCATGTTTAATATATATTGACTTTGCTTTGGATATTAGTATAAAAGTTAGATAAAGGAAACTTTGTCCATTGGTTTTCCTTTCCCCTTGAACAGTTTGGTATGTTTGGAGCTTTGTTTTTGTTTCTTCTCAACAGGGACATTACACAGTACACTGTAAAATTTGAGGAGCGTTAGTTTATTGGGTTGATATCTAGAAGACAGTTTAGATTGTCTTCATTCCATGCGTGCAGATTAAATGAAAATTGTGCCGGCAGAGGTGGAAGCTTGGAGCATCTGGAGAAGCACTGAAACATTGATGGAGACTTCACTGTTCGGCTGGATTTGGTTATTAGACTGGTGAACAGGGTGCAGGATGTGAAGACAAAATTAAATGTGTAGCTGCTGATTGATCTTTTCCTCTCTCCTTCTCTCTGATAGTTAACCTGGTGGCCATTGTAATCCTATGCCGAGGCAAGTGTGGTCTCTCGCCATGTATCACTTGCTACCTTGTGGGAATGGCAGCTACCGATCTTCTTGTTGTTATCACCGATCCCTTATTGAGGTGGTCAGCCTCAATTTATTTTGCAGATTCCTTCATTTTCATTACTCCTCTCTGCATTGTCATTTATTTTTCAGCCGTGGCAGCCACTGTTGTTTCTGTGTGGCTCACAGTTGCTTTCACCGTGGATCGATTTGTGGCCATTTGTTGCGAGAATCTGAAAACAAAATATTGCACCAAGAAAACCGCGGCTGTGGTTATAGCAACAGTGACCCTGCTGGGCTGTTTGGAGTCTGTCCCTTGGTGCTTTGTAAAGGAACCAGAATATGTAATTGGTAATGTTCCCTGGAATTGTATCACAAAACCAAGCTTCCACACATCCCCTGGATGGGCTGCATTAGAACTGATTCGTTACATTTTAACACCTTGTATCCCTTTCTTTTTAATTCTGCTGCTCAATGTTTTGACAGTCAGACACATTTCAGTAGCAAGTAAAGTTCAAAGAGGACCTCGGGGCAAAAGCTACAGAGATGAGCACAATGATCCAGAGATGAAGAGTCGCAGGTAATCCATTATTTTACTCTTGAGCATTTCAGGCAGTTTCATCCTGTTATGGGTGTTACACATTGTGTACATCATTTACCGGCGAATTGCAGATATGATACCGTATTACTCCTATACTGACCCGAACGACACCAGATACCGCACATCAAAGATGTTGCAAGTACTCAGTACTTGCACTAACACAGGTATTTATGTTGTGACCCAGACTAAATTCAGAGAGGAGCTGAAGAACGGGGTGAAATACCCATTTAATCTCATTGTTAAAGTTCTGTCAACAGTCACAGGGACAAGCTTGTAGCCTTCTCCCTTGTTTTTCTCCCTCTCAGCAATGAACAGCTTAGATCCAACAGGGAGAAGAAACATGCTCCATTGGAATGTCTGCACCATGTGTGTTCACACACACTCCCTCTCTCAAACACACTCCCTCTCTCACACACACTCCCTCTCTCTCACACACACTCCCTCTCACACACACACACACACACTCTCCCTCTCACACACACTCCTCACACACACACACACACACACTCTCCCTCTCACACACACTTCTCACACACACACTCTCCTCACTCACACACACACAGAGTCCCTCTCTCACACACACACACTCTCTCACACACACAAACTCCCTCTCACACACACAAGCTCCTCTCTCTCACACACACACACACACTCCCTCTCTCACACACACACTCTCTCTCTCACGCACACACTCTCTCCCTCACACACACTCCTCACACACACACACTCCTCTCACACACACACACACACACTCCCTCTCTCACACACACACTCTCTCTCTCACACACACACACAAACTCCCTCTCACACACACACAAACTCCCTCTCTCTCTCACACACAGTTACTACCTCTCTCACACACAAAGAGACGCACACACTTTCTCTCTCTCACACACACACACATTCAGATTCAGATACAAACACACATATTCACAAAATATTGCAGAATAGCATATGGATTGAACACAGCACAAATATAATGGGAGCAGGAGTAGGCCAGTCAGCTTTTCAAGCCTGCTCCACCATTCAAGATAATTATGGCTGAACATCCACCTCAGTCCCCTGTTCTTGCTTTCTACCCCATAACCTTTGATCCCTTTAGCCCACAGAACTATATCTATCCTTTTCCTGAAACAGTCGCTGTTTTGGCTTTGACTGTTTTGGTTTTGAGGCAAAGAACTCCACAGGCTCTCTCCTGTCTGGTTGAAGAAATTTCTCCTCATCTCAGATGAAATTATGATGGAAATGAGGAAAGTGAAGAGAATTGCTGTGGAAGACATTTCCACTGAAAGGTATGAACAACACAAAGATGTCTCCTCAATGTCAGGGGTCAAACCTTCCAGTTTCAAGATCGTTAGTTTGGGTGTGGGCCAGAGGTAGGCATTGGGATCCTGTGGAGGTTGTGATATTGATCAGACCAATCACAATCTGGGGATCATTGCTGCTGCTGAGAAGATCCAGGTGATTGCCCCAAATCTTCCACCCTCAGGATCATTGGAAATCAGATACATGACTCAAACTTTGAATTGGATGTCATTAGGATAATCTCCTGTCCCTCAGCCAACTTTTGGGAAGAGTTCAAAACAGCTGATTGCTACTTTCTCGGTCACATCTCTTTTGAAGCAACTGTTTTAACTGAAGCTCGCAGAGTTCCTGAGTTCGGTCACTGCTCGTTCAATTGTTGTCCTGTTTCCCCAGAAAACACTTCCTGCTCAACACAAGACATCGATTCCTTCTCCCCTGCTCACTCTCCCCATTTAAACAAAACAGAGGGACTTGTTGGGGTGGGCGAGTGGCCGTATTTGGCTCTCGAGCATTTCCTACCTACCTTGGGGATACCCTGAGTAGACAATCTCACTCGTTTTCCCAATGGACACTGATGGCTTCTGCTGTTGCTGATGTCTGCTTTGGTTCCAAACTGGAAAATGTGAGGCCGGAGTTTGGGGGATCTGCTCAGGCACAGGGCAAGAGAAAAAGAGGACTGCAAGAACCACAAATATGTAACAGGAGAGAGAGAGGCAGGAAGAGAGATAATAAGTGATAGAAAGACAAAAGAAACAGATAAGAGAAACAGAAAGGAGGAGAGAAAAGTAAAGAGTGATACAAAGGCACAGAGATAGCTAGAGGGAGAAAGGGAGAGAGACTGATTTAGAGGAATGGAAAGGAAGATAAACATATAGTGAAGGACAGAAAGGCAGAGAGACAGATAAAGAGATAAAGACATACAGATTGAGAGAAATGAAGAAAGATGGTTACAGCAAGATAGAACAGAGAAATAAGAAGACAGAGAGATTGAAAAGCAGAGACTCAGCCAAAGAGAGAGAATGGCAGACAGCCTGCTACAGAGATGGAAAAGCAGAGAGAGGTAAAGAGATAGGCATGTATGGGATAGGTAAAGAGGGATAGAAAGGCAATGAGACAGATAAAGATAAAAAGACAGAGAGAATGATAAATAGAGAGAGAAATGTACAGAGACAGAGAATGCAGAATATAATGGGATGAACAGAGAGAGATAGCGAGAAGATAAAAGCGAAAGGAGCTGAGTTGTGAAGTGATGGAGAAATTTCTCAAACTTGTTTCCCTCCTGTTTTGGACGTGTTAAAACACTGCCCTCTGTTGGTGACTGGAGGGACGGACCCGATGGCAACGACACAAGCAGAGGGCAGCGTCGCCTAGTGTTCAATCCACAATGGTACATACAATAACACATCCTCAGGCTCAATGTGGACATTGTGAAATGAGAGGTAATCAGCAACAAGACATATTGCCAGAATCTTAACTTGTTTTTAAACATTTGCTTTTGCACACGGGCAGCTTCATGTGGCTGTTTTATTTTCCGTCCAGAACGAGACGCTTTGCTTGTGATAAAATGTGTCATACAACTATGACTCAAAAACTTTGGTAAAAGCACATTGGAAATCCAAAACTCCCATTACCTTAAATACGCTTAAATGTTGAAATGTTGTATTGATTATAGAAACATACAGTACAGATAATGCCCTTTGGTTTCTGTTTTTCTGTCTCTCTTATCAATGTGCCTGCCTTTATAACTCTCCGAGGCGAGGGCTGTTTTCCCTGGAGCGTCGTACGAGAGGGGTGACCTTATAGAGCTTTATAAAATCATGAGGGGTATGGATAGGATAAATAGACAAAGTCTCTTCCCTAGGGTGGGGAGTCCAGAAGTGGAGGGCATAGGTTTAGGGTGAGAAGGGAAAGATATAAAAGACACCTAAGGGGCAACTTTTTCACGCAGAGGGTGTTCCGTGTATGGAATGAGCTGCCAGAAGAAGTGTGGAGGCTGGTACAATTGCAAGATTTAAAAGGCATTTGGATACGTTTATGAAGAGGAAAGGTTTGGAGGGATATGGGCCGGGTGTTGGCAGGTGGCACTAGATTGGGTTGGGATATCAGGTCGGCTGTACATCACAATGACTCCATATAACTGTCTTTTTTTCTGTTTGCCTTTCTATCTATCCTTATTAATCTCTCTGCCTTTCGATCTCGCCTTTCTACCTCAGTTTCTATTTTTATATATATATATATATATATATATATATATATATATCACTCAGGCTGTCCTCTCTTTCTCTCGCTTACACTGCTGGAACACATCATCAAGTCTGTCCTGCCAAAACTACATGACTACCTACATTACTCCCACTTCCCAGCTGAAGGCCCGAAGCCTTGAATGTTGCATCGTTCAAGTGCTCAGCTAAATGATAATTTAAAGTTTGCGAGGTTCCCCACCTCAACTCCCCTCCCAGGCAGTGCATTACAGACCCCACTCCAACTGTTTAGATGTAAAACATTCCCGAAGCTCTCTTCCTGCTCGCTCTCAAAAGTAAACTTGGATTCAGGAATCTAAATTACATTTTCCCAAAATGAGACTTTACCAAAATGAGATTTACCATGTTAACTATTAATTAAAGATTAACAATCCAACAAGACTTTTGGTTCACTAAAGCTTCTGTCCCAAGTTGTGAAATGGTATCTTATCATTGACTTCAGGAAGAAAGGCGGACACACACTCGTCTACATCAATGGAACGGAGGTTGAGAGCATCAATTTCCTCAGAGCGATGATAACCGACAACCTGTCCTGGACCTACCACATAGATGTGACGGTCAAGGAGACACAATCACATCTCCTCTTCCTCAGGTGGCTTAGGAAATTCGGCATGTCCATAATGACCCTCACTAACATTTACAGATGCCCCATCGAAAGCACACTGTCTGGGTGTGTAGTGGCCTGGTACGGCAACTGCTCTGTCCATGACCTGAAGATTGTGATCACAGCCCAGACCATCATGGAATCCAACCTCCTATCCATGGACTCCATTTACACTTCACGTTGTCAGGGAAAGGCTGCCAACGTCATCAAATCTCCCTCCCAACCCAGTAACGCTCTCCTACAATGTGAAGTATGGAGGGGGCAGCATCTCTGCTATAGTGGGGGAATGGGTCTTGGAGTGCTGGGGGAGAAAGGGTGTTAATAATTCAGATTGAGTGGTGGGAATGTGAGAATGGCACAACCCAGACTGGGATGGAGTAGACAGTTCCACTGGGATGGGGACTGAGGAGAGAGGACATGGGGACTGTGAGAGGTAATTTCGGTTTAAACTTTAAGAATTTCAGGAGGGAGATGAAGGGTCTACTAGAGGACCCCATGGGACTTGCTGAACAATTGGATCAGTTCCTGGGTCCGAATACTTACACGCGGGAAGAGATGTGTTCCATCATGAAAACATTGTTCTCTAGCCAGGAGCGTCAGATGATACGACAAGCTGCGCTCTTGGTCTGGGAGAGAGAGGGGGGAGAAGGAGGGGAGCAGAAGTTTCCCCTCACCGACCCCGAGTGGGATAAGAACACGGAGGGAGGACGGCGCAACATGAGAGACATGCGGGAATATTGGATAAAAGGAATAAGACACGCAGCCCCGAAGGGGCGCAATTTTACCAAGGCCTTTGGTAATCATCAAAATCCGGAGCAAACCCCTACGGACTTCCTAGACAGGATTAGGAAGAATGTGCAGCAGTTTGCTGGGGTGGACCCTGAGACGGACGTGGGGCAATAACTCATACGGGTAGAGTTTGTATCAAAGGCCTGGCCGGACATACGAAAGAAGTTAGAGAAAATGGATGATTGGGATAGTAAATCTTTAAGTGAATTACTACGAGAGGCGCAAAAGGTGTTTGTGAGAAGGGACGATGAGAAGCAAAGGAAGGCGACAAAGATAATGATGCAAACGGTGCAACAAATGACAGCTGGAAGAAAGGAAAAGGGAGAGCCGTGGCAGAAACAGGAAAGGGGAGAGTCGTGGCAAGAGCAGAGGAAAAGAGAACCATGGCCGGAACAAAGGAAGAGTGGAGGAACGCGAGACCGCGACAGGGAAACGAAGAGGACACTCAGATGTTACTATTGTAATGAAGAGGGACATTTTAAACGGGAGTGCTCCCGCTACAAACGGGAGGTGAGGTCGTACGCCCTGATGGAGGAAGATTAGGGAGGTCGGGGGTTCCTACCCTTGGGGCAAAAGGACTATCGACAGGAACCCCTGGTAAACTTGAAAGTAGGGCCCCAAGGATCGGAGATCACATTTATGGTGGACTCGGGAGCCGAAAGATCAAGTATAATCCAAATACCCCCCGGCACCCGAGCAGGAGGAAAAGTTATGGGGGTATCTGGAATTGGAGGACAGAAATTACAAGTCCCAGTGGTAGAGGACGTGGAAATTGGATATGAAAACAGAACTACTAAACGAGACCTCCTTCTACTGCCATCGGCGGGATTTAATTTGTTAGGAAGAGACTTGCAGGTCAAACTAGGGATCGGAACGGTACCAAGTAACGGGGAAATGGTGGTAAGGTTGTTCGCCCTCACCGAAGAAGATGATCAACAAATAGACCCGGAAGTTTGGTACCGAGAGGGGAACAGAGGGGGTCTAAACATCAAACCTCTCCAAATCACCATGTTACCAGGAAGAGGCCCGGTAAGAAGGAAACAATACCCGATTGCTATGGAAGGACGGGAGGGGTTACAACCTGTGATAGAAAGATTAATCACAGATGGACTACTGGAGGAATGCATGTCCCCTTTCAATACTCCAATACTCCCTGTGAGGAAGCCGGACGGGACATACAGGCTGGTGCAAGACCTGCGGGGGTTGAATGAAGTAGTCCAGGCTAGATACCCGGTGGTACCTAATCCCTACACGTTAATGAGTAAAATTCCCCCCGAACATGAATGGTTCAGCGTAATAGATCTGAAGGATGCTTTTTGGAGTTGCCCCCTTGATGAAGAAAGTCGGAACCTTTTTGCCTTTGAATGGGAGAATCCCTTCACAGGACGAAAGCGACAGTTAAGATGGACGGTCTTGCCGCAGGGATTCACGGAGTCACCCAATTTGTTTGGACAAATACTGGAGCAGATCTTAGAAGGATTTCAGTGTAACGCGGAGAATCAATTGCTCCAATATGTCGATGATCTCTTACTCTCAGGACCAAGAGAAGAGGAGGTACGAGCAGACACCGTTGCCCTGTTGAACTTCCTGGGGAAACAGGGTCTACACGTCTCCAGGACAAAACTCCAGTTTGTGGAGCGAGAAGTAAGATATCTGGGCCATCAAGTCAGTAAGGGGCACCGCCGTATCACGCCAGAACGAATATCAGGAATTACGGGTATGCCAATACCCAGGACGAAGAAGGAAGTCAGACAATTCCTGGGACTAGTAGGGTATTGCCGGATATGGATTGAAAGTTACACCACTTTAGTAAAATTTTTGTACGACAAACTGGGACAAGAAGGACAAAAGGTGGACTGGTCAGATGAGGAGGAGCAGCGATTTAATATTATTAAAAATAAACTGATTCGAGCTCCGGTATTGGCTTTACCCACCCTGAAGGAACCGTTCCAGTTATATGTTAATAGCGCCGGCGGAATTGCCCAGGGTGTGCTCACTCAGCTGCGGGCAGGGAAACGTCAGCCGGTTGCATTTTTGTCAAAAATGTTAGACCCTGTGTCATGTGGATGGCCGACCTGTATACAGGCAGTGGCAGCTACGGCAATGTTAGTAGAAGAGGCCCGAAAACTTACCTTTGGAGGAAGGATCACAGTATACTCCCCACATTCGGTTAGTGCCATACTGGCTCAGAAGGCTCACCGCTGGTTAACAGACTCTCGCATCCTAAAGTATGAGACGATTTTGATGACCGGGAACGATCTCAATTTTGCAAAAGATCTCAGTTGCAACCCAGCCCAGTTTCTGTACGGACGTCCTGCAGACGGGGAACAGGAGCATGATTGTGTGGAATTTGTGGACTTGCAGACCAAAAGCCGAGAGGACCTGCAAGAAGCCCCGCTGGGTGAGGGACAGGAACTGTATATCGACGGGTCCTCCCGGTGCATCAGTGGAGTACGATACAGTGGCTATGCTGTTATAGATGGTGCAACGAAACGGACGATTGAGTCTGGACGACTGCCCGGGAAGTGGTCAGCCCAATCCTGTGAGTTGTACGCCCTCCAGAAGGCCCTGAAGCTGTTGGAAGGGAAAGTGGGGACCATATATACTGACTCAAAGTATGCATACGGAGTCGTTCATACTTTCGGGAAAATCTGGAAAGAGCGAGGATTGATAACTTCCCGGGGAAAGGAATTAGCTCACGAACAAATGATCAGCCTAACGTTGGAAGCCCTGGCGTTACCTACGGAACTTGCAGTAGTCCATGTACCCGGTCACCAGAAGGGGTCGACACCGGAAGCGGTGGGAAACCGGCTGGCAGACGAGGAAGCCAAGCGGGCAGCGGTCGAAAAATCCGTCCAATTGTTAACGTTAACACCGTTGAGGGAGGGCCTCGCTAAACAACCCGTCTTCACCCAGGGGGAGATTGATAAAATGGATCAATTGGGTGCCCGGCTAGATACTAACGGGAAGTGGACGGTTCCTGATGGGAGACAAGTACTGAACAAACAGATCACCCGGGGTATTCTGCACCGATTACACCATCAGACCCACTGGGGGGTGCAAGCCATGTGTGACACAATCCTGAGAGACTATGTATGCAAGGGGATATACACATTAGCCCAACAAGAGGTAGTCGGATGCCCCACTTGCCGGCGTATTAATCAGAAAGCCATGCGTTCTATGCCAGCTGGTGGTCAGCCCCTAGCGATTAGGCCATTTCAGAGGATCCAAGTTGACTTTACAGAATTACCCCCAGTACAGAGATGGAAATATCTGCTAGTAATAGTAGACCATTTCACTCACTGGGTAGAGGCTTTCCCAACTGCCAAAGACGATGCACCAACCGTGGCCCGACTGTTGTTAGAGAACATAATCCCGAGATATGGCATAATGGAATCTATTGACTCCGATTGCGGGACGCATTTTATTTCTAAGCTACACCATTTGATCTGTAATGCCCTGGGTATCCAATGGAAATTCCACACACCCTGGCATCCTCAGAGTTCGGGTCGAGTTGAGAGAATGAATGGCACGCTCAAGACCCAATTGACTAAGCTGATGTTAGAAACTAAGTTACCCTGGCCAAAGTGCCTGCCCATTGCCCTAATGAGGATACGTACGGCACCTCACCGAGATGTCGGGGTTTCCCCCTATGAAATGCTCTTCGGATTACCGTATTGGAGTAAGGTTGATGGATGTCCCACTCTACAAGGGGGGGATGTATTTATCCGAACCTATTTACTGGCCTTATCCCGTTCTTTTGCAGAACTCCGAAGGAAAGGTCTCCTGGCTCAGACTCCGCCGCTCGACTTCCTCCTGCATAAGGTGGAGCCCGGAGATTGGATACTTGTTAAGACCTGGAAGGCCGAAAAGCTCCAGCCGCGGTGGGAAGGACCGTTCCTGGTTCTGTTAACAACTGAGGCAGCTGTTCGAACGAAAGAAAAAGGGTGGGTCCACGCATCAAGGATAAAGGGGCCCGTTCCGCCTGAAGAAGAAAGCACCTGGACATGCGAGCAAGGGGACAAGCCGTTGTCGGTAAAACTGAAAAGACAGCAATAATGAACTCTACTTGGACTGTATTGGTGGGGATATTGATCAGTTTACTCCTGTATGTGGGGGAGGGTGAGGGGAGATGTGACAAATGTCGAACTACAGTAAGACTTGGGATTCGAATCTATTCGGGATCATTTGTGTCCCATTCCTATGTGGCCGATAGGTGTTACGATGTGAGTGCACGCCATGAATGTTGGGAGGATGGGAGACCCTATTATCAGGTATATAATAAAGGATACGGTGGCAAAATCCATGGATGCCCTATAAATGACCGCTGGGTGTGTATTAGCAAAACTGGGAGGTGGGACCTATCCTCCGTGTTGCTCAGGGAGCAGGTTGACAGAGTCAAGGAGACCAAGATACAGATCCCTGATGGGGGGTTGGGGAAAGAGCAAGACCGTCAGGGAACGGTCGTGCTCCCTAAAGTGCCATCTGTATACGAAGAGGTAGAAGGACAGATTGAACTCCCTGATGTTACACAAAACCTGTTTATTGATCTCACCTCTAGAATAGCCACTGTTTTAAATGTTAGCAATTGCTGGGTCTGTGGGGGGCCGCATATGTCGGAACAATGGCCGTGGACTGGTCAAAGCTTAGACATAGGGGAATTGCTGCAAACCACTTGGACTCATGACAACGACAGAAAAAGCCAGGGGTGGAGACTGACAAACAGCCCTGAGGGCCAGTTCTGTATTGAAGGCAAGGGGACCATGAAGGTAGGGATTAGCCCCTGTCAGAATATATTGGATGCAACCACGCGAGTATGGTGGCCTGAGAATATTGCTTGGTACATTGCAAACCGAGATCATCAAAATTGCATTCGGTTACGTTCTGATCCCTCCTCTTACGAGCTCAGTGCGGACCCTTCCGATGGCATGAAAAGAGTGTGGAGCGGTGGTTGTCAGGGGAATCAATGCTGGAATAATCCTGTCCAGACTCTGCCACGGGGTCAACAATCCGAATACTGGAATTGCAGTGGTCCTGGTCCTTATGAGGGCGTCCCTGGGGTAAAGGAGTTGTGGGATGACGTTGTGAGGCAGGGAGGGCCTGCTCCAGATGGCCTATTTTGGATATGCGGTAATCAGGCATACTCCAAACTGCCCATGGGATGGGCTGGGGTATGCTTCCTGGGTCTAATACGACCTGCGTTCTTCCTATTACCCCGGGAGGAAGGCGATGATTTGGGAGTTAAACTCTTTGACTCCCTGCGTAGGTCGCCAAGGGATATCCAAGTCGGTGATTGGGGGGATGAGTGGCCACCGGCCCGGATTATTGAATACTATGGGCCGGCTACTTGGGCACAGGACGTATCATGGGGATATCGTACTCCTATCTATATGCTAAATCGAATTATCAGGCTCCAAGCAGTCGTAGAGGTCATTACTAACCGGACTGCCCTGGCCCTAGAGCTGTTGGCTCAACAGCAGGATCAGATGAGGGCTGCTATATATCAAAACCGACTTGCCTTGGATTATCTGTTGGCCTCGGAGGGGGGTGTGTGCGGGAAATTTAACCTGACAAACTGCTGTCTAGAAATTGATGATAATGGTAAAGCGGTTTTGAAAATTTCCGATGAAATTCGGAGATTGGCCCATGTGCCAGTACAATCTTGGCGTCCTCTTAGTGGCATCGGATGGTGGGATGGTCTCCTAGGTGGTAGCTGGTGGCGCATGGCGTTGCTGGTGGTTGGGGGCGGCATGATTCTTCTTCTCGTATTACCCTGCCTAACTCCCTGTATTCAGTTTTTAATTCAGAAAAATAATTCCCGACTCCAGGCAGTGGTGGTTCCACAACATGGGACACGGGAACTTAAAGTGATGTTGCTGCGAAAGACCAAGGATTTCCCGGGCCCTTGAGGGAAGGGGGGGGGGCTTATCTTGGTCAGGCACATCTTAAAGAAAGAAAAGGGTGGAATTGTGAGAGGTAATTTCGGTTTAAACTTTAAGATGTGCCTGGACCACAGACTGATCTATAATAAAAGACAAAACCTTTGTTTCTTTTCTAACAACCATTTTATATACTCAAAAGTAGAGTAGTTTAAATTGTGCAGAATGCTGACAATTTGTGAGCGATAGTAAAAGCAAGCAGGCTCTTGATTAATGAAGGGGAGAAAGTGAGGTCTGCAGACGCTGGAGATCAAAGCTGAAACTTTATTGCTGGAACAGCACAGCAGGTCAGGCAGCATCTAGGGAACAGAAGATTCGACGTTTCGGGCACATGCCCTTCTTCAGGAATGAGCAGAGAGTGTTCAGCAGGAGAAGATAAAAGGTAGGGAGGAGGGACTTGGAGGAGGGGCGTTGGAAATGTGATAGGTGGAAAGAGGTCAAGGTGAGGGTGATAGGTCGGAGTAGGGTGGAGGCGGAGAGGTCAAGAAGAAGACTGCAGGTCAGGAAGGCGGTGCCGGGCTGGAGGGATTCGGCTGAGACAAGGTGGGGGGAGGGGGGATGAAGAAACTGGTGAAGTCCAAGTTCATCCCCTGTGGTTGGAGGGTTCCCAGTCGGAAGATAAGACGCTCCTCCTCCGACCGTCGCGTTGTTGTGGTTTGGCAGTGGATGAGTCCAATGACCTGCATATCCTCGGTGGAGTGGGAGGGGGAGTTGAAATGCTGTGCTACAGGGTGATTGGGTTGGTTCGTCCGGGTGGCCCAGAGGTGCTCTCTGAATCGCTCCGCAAGTAGGCGGCCTGTCTCCCCAATATAGAGGAGGCCACACCGGCTGCAGCGGATGCAGTAGATAATGTGGGTGGAGGTGCAGGTGAATCTGTGGCGGATATGGAAGTTTCCTTTGGGGCCTTGGAGAGAAGTGAGGAGGGAGGTGTGGGCGCAAGTGTTGCACCTCCTGCGGTTGCAAGGGAAGGTGCCGAGAGTGGAGGTTGGGTCGGTGGGGGGTGTGGATCTGACAAGGGAGTCGCGGAGGGAGTGGTCTCTACGGAAAGCTGATAGAGGAGGGGAGGGAAATATATCCTTGGTGGTGGGGTCCGTTTGGAGGTGGCGGAAGTGACGGCGGATGATGCGCTGTACATGGAGATTGGTGGGGTGGTAGGTGAGGACCAGTGGGGTTCTGTCCTGGTGGCGGTTGGAGGGGCGGGGCTCAAGGGCGGAGGAGCGGGAAGTGGAGGAGATGCGGTGGAGGGCACCGTCGACCACGTCGGGGGGGAAATTGCGGTCCTTGAAGAAGGAGGCCGTCTGTGTTGTGCGGATTTTGAACTGGTCCTCCTGGGAGCAGATGCGGCGGAGACGAAGGAATTGGGAGAATGGGATGGCGTTTTTACAGGGGGCGGGGTGGGAGGAGGTGTAGTCCAGGTAGCTGTGGGAGTCGGTCGGTTTGTCGTAGATGTCCGTGTTGATTCGGTCGTCTGAGATAGAAACAGAAAGGTCTAGGAAGGGGAGGGAGGAGTCCGAGACTGTCCAGGTGAATTTGAGGTCGGGGTGGAAGGTGTTAGTGTAGTGGATGAACTGTTCAACCTCCTCGTGGGAGCACGAGGTAGCGCCGATACAGTCATCAATGTAGCGGAGGAAAAGATGGGGGGTGGGGCCACTGTAGTTGCGGAAGATGGATTGTTCCACATACCCTACGAAGAGGCAGGCATAGCTGGGGCCCATGCGGGTGCCCATGGCTATTCCTTTTGTTTGGAGAAAGTGGGAGGATTGGAAAGAAAAGTTGTTCAGGGTGAGGACCAGTTCAGTCAGTCGAAGGAGGGTGTCGGTGGAAGGGTACTGGGTGGTACGGCGGGAAAGGAAGAAGCGGAGTGCTTTGAGTCCTTCGTGATGGGGGATGGAGGTGTACAGGGACTGGATGTCCATGGTGAAGATGAGGCGTTGGGGACCGGGGAAGCGGAAATCCTGGAGGAGGTGGAGGGCGTGGGTGGTGTCACGGACGTAGGTGGGGAGTTCTTGGACTAATGGGGACAGGACCGTGTCGAGGTAGGAGGAGATGAGTTCGGTGGGGCAGGAGCAGGTGGAGACAATGGGTCGGCCGGGGCAGTCAGGTTTGTGGATTTTGGGCAGGAGGTAGAAACGGGCGGTTCGGGGTTGTGGTACTATGAGGTTGGAGGCGGTGGATGGGAGGTCCCCTGAGGTGATGAGGTTATGGATGGTCTGGGAGATGATGGTTTGGTGGTGGGGGGTGGGGTCATGGTCAAGGGGGCAGTAGGAGGAGGTATCTGCGAGCTGG
Organism: Chiloscyllium plagiosum; assembly: GCF_037043375.1. NCBI lineage: Eukaryota > Metazoa > Chordata > Chondrichthyes > Orectolobiformes > Hemiscylliidae > Chiloscyllium > Chiloscyllium plagiosum. Next base: position 22,987,272 of record NW_028270176.1, on the reverse strand, counting down.
CGTTTGGCCTCAGCGGTGTAGAGGTCGGTGCGCCAAACTACTACTGCGCCTCCCTTGTCAGCTGGTTTGATGGTGAGGTTGGGGTTGGAACGGAGGGAGTGGAGGGCTGTGCGTTCCGAGGGTGAGAGGTTGGAGTGGGTGGGAGGGGTGGGGGAGTTCAGGTAGCGGTTACTATCGCGGCGGCAGTTTGCAATAAAGAGGTCGAGGGCAGGTAGGAGGCCAGCACGGGGTGTCCAGGTGGACGGGGTGTGTTGGAGGTTGGAGAAGGGGTCGTCAGAGGGTGGGTGAGGGTCTTGATTGAAAAAGAAGGCACGGAGGCGAAGGCGGCGGAAGAATCGTTCAATGTCACTCCGTGTATTGAATTCATTGACCCGAGAACGTGTGGGAACGAAGGTGAGACCCCTCCTGAGGACTGATCTCTCATCCTCAGAGAGGGGCAGGTCCGGAGGGATGGTGAACACACGGCAGGGCGGGGAGCTAGGACCTGGTGTGGGGCTGGAGCTGGATGTGGGGGCGGGGTTAGGCCTGGGGGCGGGGACAGAGGTCGGCGGGGGGGCGGGGTTAGGCGCGGTGACGGGACTCGTCCGGGGGGGGGGGGGGTAGGAGCGGTGACGGAACTGGGCCGGGGGGCGGGGTTAGGCGCGGTGACGGAACTCGGCCGGGGGGCGGGGTTAGGCGCGGTGACGGAACTCGGCCGGGGGGCGGGGTTAGGCGTGGTGACGGAACTGGGCCGGGGGGCGGGGTTAGGCGCGGTGACGGAACTCGGCCGGGGGGCGGGGTTAGGCGTGGTGACGGAACTCGGCCGGGGGGCGGGGTTAGGCGTGGTGACGGAACGCGGCCGGGGGGCGGGGTTAGGCGTGGTGACGGAACGCGGCCGGGGGGCGGGGTTAGGCGTGGTGACGGAACGCGGCCGGGGGGCGGGGTTAGGCGTGGTGACGGAACGCGGCAGGGGGGTGGGGTTAGGCGTGGTGACGGAACGCGGCGGGGGGGCGGAGACACATGCGGCGATGTCCGAATGCAGGTCGCTGACGTCACTGGGGGCGGAAGTAGCTGCGGCGACCACGGAGACAGAGTTCTTCCCCGTAGCCGCGGAGGTTGCCAATCTGTTGGCGATTGTCTTCATGACGATCGCAGAGCAGGTTGTCTGTGCGGCGATCCCGGAGGCGGGTGTTTGGGCCGCGATCATGAAGTCTGTGCGGCGATTAATGAAGCCATTCACACAGCAGAGAAGGATGAGTCCTTGGCTGATAAGACTCCAGGATGGGAGTACGACTTGAGACATCTGTTTCAAGATTAAAGCTTTTGACTGATAAGACTACAGGGTGAGAAAAACAACAAACTTTGGAGACTCTGGAGCCTTTTGTTGCAGACTTTGTGATAAAAATAATGATGTTTTTAAGAATGTGAACCTCATGGCTTGTTGGAGCCAAGGAGAGGAGGGACTTGTCCTATAAATAATGGAGACTTTGTAAGCCTCAGCGCGCCTTTTCTTTAAGGGTGCCCGACTCTGCAGACTTGACTTGTTAATAAAATTTTGTTTTCCTGAATTTGTCTAGAGCGATTATTGAGAAGCGATTTTCGTTTCTAACAGGGACTGAGGAATGTAACAAGGAAAGCTGAAAGAAAGGAAAGGGATGGGAGTGAGTTCACAATTTGAAGGTGTTGAACTCAATACTAAGTCCAGAAGTTTGTAAAGTGTCCAACCTGAAGATGGGATGCTGTTCCTCCAGATTTCAGCAGAGGTTTGTGACGTCACCACATACTGGGGTTCCCACCCTCTGCTCGTGAGTTTGTGATGTATTCACCAATAGAGAGGGAGAGAAACGTTGACTGATAGCAGAATTAACCAATAGAAAGGGAGAGGACAGATGACTGAAGGCGAGATTTGCCAATAGTGTGTTGGCATACCTGTGACTGAGGGCACTCTTGACCAATAGAAACAGGGAAAGGTCGATTTATGGTCCACCTAAAGGTCAGGTTTGACCAATCGATAGAGAGGACTGACGACGGTGAGTACATTGACCTTTCGAAACATCGGACCAGCGACTTAAAGCAGCACTGACCAATAGAGAGGGAGAGTGTTGATGACTGAAGGCACGTCTCACCAATAGACTGGAGAAAGGATGGTGATTGAAGGCAGGACTGACCAATAAAGAGGAAGAATACTGTTGACTGAAGGAAGGCCTGACCAATAGAATGAGGGAAAGGTGGTGACTGAAAGCATGGCTGATCAATAAAATGAGGAAAGGGTGGTGATTGAAGGCAGGAATGACCAATACAGTGAGAGGCAATAAGTGTCTGAAGGCAGGATTTGCCAACAGATTGGAAGAGAGGTGCTAATTAAAGACAAATCCGACCAATAGAGAGGACATACCGGTAACTGAATTAAGCTCTGACCATTAGAGAGGCAGAGCCCCAGTGACTGAGGGCCGATCTGACCATTGGAGAGTGAGTGTTCAAGTTCAATTTAAAGATTAGATTATTTGCAGTGTGGAAACAGGCCCTTCGGCCCAACAAGCCCACACCGACCCATTCCAATCTTCACCTAACACTACGGCAATTCAGCATAGCCAATTCACCTATCCTGCACATGTTTGGACTGTGGGAGGACACCAGAGCACCCAGAGGAAGCCGTTTTCTGCTCGGATCTGCTGTCCGTGCGCAGACTCATGTGCATATGTGACCAGTTCGAACGGGTCTCGGGGAAACCCATGCAGACATGGGGAGAATGTGCAAACTCCACACAGGCAGTTGCCCAAGGATGGAATTGAACCCAGGTCCCGTGAGGCAGTAGTGCTAACCACCGTGCCACCCAAAGTCCTCCTGATCAATAGGTGTATGATAAGTGTCTGGTCTGTTAGTTCAAGATTCCTGACCAGGGAATCAGTGGGAATGTTGCTGTTGACAAGAGTTGAAGCATCAGCTGAAAGAAGATGGCTCGATAACGTCATCTCAGGCTGACGTCATGAGGATCAGTAAATCCTTCTATGCCAGTCTGTATGACGCGAAGCCGACCGACAGCACAGCCTCCCAGTCGTTCCTGTCCTCTATCACGGAGATCTTAGACAACAGAGCACGGGAGAGGCTGGACCAGCCGCTATCTCTGGACGAGCTGACCAAGGCCCTCGGGTCCTTCGAAAAGAATAAAACTCCCGAAAGCGACGGCTTACCGGTCGAGCTCTATTCCGCTCTGTGGGACTTGATTGGCCAGGACCTGCTGGAGGTGTATGTCAGTATGCTTCGTCAGGTACCATGAGTGAATCCATGAGGAAAGGCATCATCACCCTCATCTACAAGCGGAAGGGGGAGAGGGAGGAATTCAAAAATTGGAGACCAATCTCACTGTTGAATGCGGATTACAAAATTCTGTCAAAGGTAATCGCCAACCGGGTCAGGTCTGCTCTGGGGTCGGTGATTCACCCTGAGCAAACTTGTGCTGTGCCGGGCAGGAAGATTGCTGAGAGTCTCGCACTCCTCAGGGATACGATCGCCTACGTTCAGGACAGAGGGTTGGACACCTGCCTGATCAGCCTGGACCAGGAGAAAGCCTTTGACAGGATATCACACAGGTATATGAGAGATGTTCTCTCCAAAATGGGCTTTGGGGATGGAATCTGCAATTGGATCAGACTGCTCTACATTGTCAGTGCAGTCTCAATCAATGGGTGGGAATCAGATAGCTTCCCAGTCAGATCTGGAGTCAGGCAGGGCTGCCCTCTCTCTCCTGCCTTGTTTGTGTGTTGCATAGAGCCATTTGCCGAGTCCATCAGGAAGGATGCGAGCCTGAGAGGGGTGACTATTCCTGGCAGCGGGGGCCTGCAGGTTAAGGCCTCCCTGTACATGGATGACGTCGTCGTTTTCTGCTCGGATCAGTTGTCCGTGAGCAGACTCATGTGCATTTGTGACCAGTTCGAACGGGCCTCGGGGGCCAAGGTAAACCGAGGCAAGAGCGTGGCCATGCTCTTTGGGAACTGGGCCGACCAATCCTCGATCCCCTTCACCATCAGGACCGACCACCTGAAGGTGCTGGGTATTTGGTTCGGGGGGGCTGGGGTGTGCGCCAAGTCTTGGGAGGAGCGTATCAGCAAAGTGAGGCAGAAACTGGGCAGATGGAAGCTACGGTTGCTCTCCATCGCGGGAAAAAACCTGGTCATCAGGTGAGAGGCACTGTCATTGCTAATATACGTGGCACAGGTCTGGCCTATTCTCAGAACCTGTGCCGCTGCAGTCACCCGGGCCATGTTTCAGTTCATATGGAGGTCAAAGATGGACCGGGTCCGAAGGGATTCGCTGTACAAAGATCTGGGCAACGGGGGAAAAAATACACCCAATGCCACCCTCACCCTGATGGCCACCTTTGTGTGTGGCTGCATCAAGCTGTGCGTGGATCCCCGGTACGCAAACACCAAATGTCACTACGTACTGAGGTTCTACCTGTCCCCGGTGTTGCGAAGGATGGGTCTGGCCTCGCTGCCGCGGAACGCTCCGAGTAGTTGGACCGTTCCGTATCACCTGTCCTTCATGGAGAAGTTTATGAAGAAAAACACCTTTGACCACAAGTCCATCAGGAAGTGGTCAGCACGTAGTGTCCTTGAGACCCTTCGGGAAAAAGAGAGGGCAGATCCTATCGAGCGGTTCCCTGAACAGACTGTCAAAGCCATTTGGCAGAATGCCTCATCGCCAGAACTTTCCAACAAGCACCAAGACATGGCTTGGCTGGTGGTGAGAAGGGCTCTGCCTGTGAGATCCTTTATGCACGCCCGGACTCTCAGCCGCACCGCACGCTGCCCTCGAAGCGGCTGCGGGTGGGACAAGACTGTCACACACCTCCTTCTGGAATGTGCCTATGCAAATTCCAGAGAGGAATGCAGTGGTGTTTGTCGAGGTTCATCCCGAGCAGCGCTGTGACGCGGGACTCCGTGCTCTACGGCCTGTTCCCCGGGACACACACCGAGACGAACATCAACTGTGCCTGGAGGATCATCAACTCGGTGAAGAACGCTCTCTGGGTGGTCCGAAACCTGCTGATCTTCCAGCTGAAGGAGTTGACCCCGACTGAGTGTTGCAGACTGGCACATTCCAAGGTCCAAGACTACGTGTTGAGGGACGCGCTGAAGCTTGGAGCAGCTGCCGCTAAGGCGCGGTGGGGAAAGACCACTGTGTAAAGTCTGCCTGCCTAACGAAGAACAGGGGGCCCATGCAGTCATTTGGGCTCTGCTGACGCCTCAGCCAATTATATGGGCATATGATTGAAAAATGTACAGACCTGTATAAAAATGATCAATTCTGATCTCTGTATGTACATGTTTACAGATGTATGGCATGACCAACTGTACAGACCATCAAATTATTTTATGAATAAAGTATATTTATGATATAAAAAAGCAAGTCGTGTATTGGATTTTCCTGGGACAGGCTACTTTGATGTGACCTTCAGGAGTGTGAAGCAGTGCGAATAGCTCCTGAAGGTCTTCAAGGAGAAGGAAGGGGAGCCGCTGTTTTCCATCTTGTCAACAACCCCATTGTGTGTGCTTCCTGCACAGAGGAGTCGGGTTGTTACAATCCATATGTACAACCCCTATGTTCCAGCGGCTGATGTCCTGACCTTCCTGGGAAGGTACGTCCAAGTTGAAGGAGAAGCCATCGATGTGATCGACCCCTTTGGGATCTGGACCAGTAAGCGGCAGGTCAGGGTAACCCTGAGGGTCGATGACAATGGGAACATTCTCCACCCACCCTCGAGCTTCGCAATTGGAGGGAACAGAGGCTACCTGACATATGCAGGGCAGCCGAAAGTGTGCCGAACCTGCGGGAAGTCGGGACGCGTGGCGGCGGACTGCAAGGGGACCATCTGCAGGAACTGTAAACAGGAGGGTCACCTGACTAAGGACTGTCAGGAAGCAAAGAGCTGCAACCTGTGCGGAGAGGCGGGCCACATGTACAAGACCTGCCCAAGACAGGGGGGCCTCACTTACGCACAGATGGCTGGAGGTGGCAATGTGAGCCGTGGACCCCCAAAGACCAATAATGTGCACCCAGACAGCAGGGAAACAGAGTCTGGTGGCACCCAGAAAGAAGAACAGGCCGGAGTGGAGGAGGCGGCAGCCAGCGGAGAGACACAGCAGCTGATCCTAGCTCTCGCTGAGCAGGTGGAAGCAATGGAGGAGAAGGTCATCGAGCAGGCAGAGGAGTGGATACCTGTTAAAAACAGGAAGAGAAAATCCGGCCAGGCTCCCAAAGCCTCCCAGCAAAGGGGGAAAAGACAGCTGCACGAGGGAGGGACGGCCAGCTCTTCGGATGGGGAAGACGGGCACAAAGAACATCATCACCACCAGAAGAAGAGACAGAGCGCCGTAGACAAAGAGGAGGGCATTTCCTCCCAACCAGGAAACAACGGACCCCCTGAAGTCCACCCTCCACCCAGTGGGAACCAGGGGGTACCCATTGCCCCACACCACAGACAACTGAGAGCTGCGATCCTCTGACAGTCCCATTGTCAGACACAGAACTGGATGGTGCGGACCCTTGCCTTGGCTCAATGACACCAGAGCGGGTAAATGACCCCAGTGAGGAGCTGGATAGCTACCTCAGCCCAGCAAGGGTCCAGCAGTTCGTGCTCACCATGGGGATGCAGACAGCTCCCCCAGAGACAGGACAGTCAAATGGACAACGATAACCCCATACACTGGGATTAAAAAAGGTTCATTTGCTATAGTATAACAGGGCACCCACTCAGTAGGTGGGTTCTGCTGAAGCCACAGCTAAATAATAAGAGACTGGATGGTTAATAAAGGGAATTGTAAATAGGATAACTGTAAATTCGAGTAATTCAATCTGTTCTTTGTAATGTTAATACATGCAATGTATATATCTATGAACGACATGACAAATTGTACAAGTACCAAAGATTTATTTCTATGAATAAAGTATATTTTGAAATAAAAAAAATCAGCTGAATTTGAAAATTAGCAATGTATTCATTCACCAGACATGGGCATCGCTGGCTGGGCCCAGCATTTCTTGCCGATCCCTAGTTGCACCTTGAGAAGATGGCGGTGAGCTGCCTTCTTGAACCAATGGAGTCCATGTAATGTCGGTGGACCCACAGTGCCCTTAAGGGAAGGATTTCCAGCATTTTGAACCAGAGAAATTGAAGAAACTGCAACATACCTCCGATTCAGGATAGCGTACCAGTACCAGATTTGAAACATTAACTTTGTTTCTCTCTGCACAGATGCTGCCAGACCGGCAGCATTTCTCCAGTAGTTTGTTATAGATGGTCAAGTTGTTTGAGGATTGTCACAGTCAAGTTTGACATCTTTCCGTATTGACAATGAATGTGAGAATCAAAAGTATTCTGTCCAAAGTTAATTGATAAACACACTGCTTTAATGCCTGTATGTCACAGCTACCAAAGTGTCAGCTCCGTCCTTTCTGTTTGCTTTCATCTGGTTGGATTTTGATTTGGACTTGAGTACAGGAATACAGTGAAAATTGTACAAAGTTGCTATACTCCAGCAACATCATACTCCCCAAAGGTCAGGATGAAAAACGGAGACAGAAATAAAATACACACAAAATGGGCAGTATCGAGTGGCATCATTCAGAAAATCGCAGATTCCTCACATTAAACATTCACACAGCAGGCTCCTGTCAGACTACCTGAAGGCTCCTAGACTGATTTCTGGAATGAGAGATGCTAGGAACTATGTTACGTTGACACAAATGGTATATTGGTCCTCGGAGTGAGGGAATTCAAGTCCAAGAGCAGGGATGTCTTGCTGCAACTGCACGGTGCCTTAGTGAGACCACAATAGGAAATTTGCGTGTGGATTTTGTCTCCTCATCTGAGAAAGAATGTTCTGGCAATGGAGGGAGTGCAGCAAAGATTTACCAATCTGCTTCCTGGGATGGCAGAACTGACATTTAAGGAGAGATTACATTGGTTTGGACTATATTCACTGGAGGTAAGAAGAATCAGGGGAGATCTAAGGGGAGTTATAGGGAGCGGCTGAGTCGGTTCGGATGTTTTACCCTGGAAATTCGGAGGCTGAGGGTTGATCTTACAGGGGTTTATAAACTGATGAAGGGTATGGATAGGGTGAATAGCCAATGGCCTTTTCCTTAGCTGGGGTGTCTAAAGCCAGAGGGGATAGGTTTATGGTGAGAGGGGAGATATTTGAAAGGGACCTCACAGTGAACCTCTTCATACAGAGATTGGTAAATGTATGGAATGAGCAGCCAGAGGAAGTTGCAGAGGCTGATAAAATTACAATTTTTAAAAGGTATCTCAATTGGTGTATGAATAGGAAGGTTTTAGAGGGATATGGGCCAAATGCTGTCAAATAGATCTCGGTATGATTAGCGTAGATGAGTTGTACCGAAGTGTCTGTTTCCATGCTGTATGACTCTATCTCAGAAAATTTAAACAGAATTAGAATTGTAGATGCAGGAAAGATGTTTTTGATACAAAAACATAAATTGCGGGATTAAAGGGAGAAAGTAGCAAGAAGGGACTGATTTGCAAGATCAGCCGTGACCATATTGAATGAAATGACCTCATCCTGTTCTTATATTCAATGTTTCTTCTCTGAGGAAGAGTTGAGCAGATTGGGTTTATACACACTGGCATTTTAAGAACAACGTATAAGATCTTAAGGCAGCTCGACAACGAAGAATCTGAGAGGGTGCTACCTCCGCGAAACTAGAATGATGGGGTACAGTTAAAAACAAAGGTTCTTTCAATGAAGACTTGTCTTTCTCTGCAATTGAATCACCATTGCACTTCTGTTCCCCAAAGGGCTGGGCCATTGCATACACTCAAGGTTGAGTCAGGTTTATGATTTAGGGTGGCATGGTGGCTCAGTGGTTAGCACTGCTGCCTCACAGCACTAGGGATCCAGGTTCAATTCCAGCCTCAGGCTATTGTGTTGAGTTTGCACATTCTTCCAGTAGTCTGTGTATGTTTTCTCCCACAACCTAAAGATGTGCAGGTTAGGTGGATTCTACTGTCACTATCATGCATCCCTCTTTTACGTTTTATCCACTCCTGAATATTCTGAAACACCCAGCGTTCTCCGGGCTTGTTGCTCCCACATTTCACCCTGAGGGAACATGTTGGGCCTGTCTCTTGCCCAATAACCCGAACTGCTGTGCTGCAGATTTACACTCAGCTAGCTGTTTTCAGTCTATTTTGGCTAGATCCTGCCTTATTTTAAGAGAATCTGTCTTCCCCCAATCCAACACCTGGATATCCAACAACAAGGAAGATAGAGGGCTTGGTAACGTGGCGCAATGAGAACAACCTCTGTCTCCATGTCGGCAAAACTGAAGAAGTGATAATTGATTTCAGAAAATAAAGGAGAATATGTCCGCCAATCAATGGAACTGAGGTTGAAAGGGTGGAGCGCGTTAAGTTCCTCGGAGTGATGATAACTAACAATCTGTCCTGGACTGCCCACGTAGATGTGACGGTCAAGAAGGCACCACAACATCTGTTCTTCCTCAGGTGGCTCAGGAAATTTGTCATTTCCATCAAGAAATTCACCAACATCTACAGATGCACGACTGAAACCATATTGTCCAGGTGCATAATGGGCTGGTACAGCAATTGTTCTGCCCAAGAGCAGAAGAAACTACAGAAGTTTGTGTGCACAGCTCAGGCCATCACAAAGCCAACGTTCCATCCATGGATTCCACTTACATAGCTCACTGCCACAGAAAGGCTGCCAACATCATCAAACATACATCGCACCCTGGTAATGATATCCTACAGTCTCTTATGTCAGGCAGAAGCCTGAATACATTCACCAGCAGGTTCAGGAACAGCTTCTTCCTAGCTGTCTTTGACTGATGAACAGAATGTCTATCCTCAAATAATATTGATCTTGCTGACTTTGATGCTGCCCCGTGCGCGGCCTGTGCAATATAACCTGTATGTCTCTGTCTAGGTCTTTTTGATTTGTGCATCTTTGCCTACTATGATCTGACTATACAGCATGTTAACAAAGCTTTTCTCTGTATTTTGCTACACATGACAACAAATCAATCAATGCTGTTTGAAGATCTCTGAATTTCTGCAGTGCATCTTGTAGATAGTACACACTGCTGTTACTAAGCATAAGTGATGGAGAGAGCAGAAGCTTGTGGATGTGGTGCCAATCAAGTGGGCTGCTTTGTCCTGAATGGTGAACTGAGTTCTTACTCAGTTTGGAGGAACTGTCTTATGGGGAGAGTTTGAGTAGTTTTGAGTCTGTAACCACTTACATATCAAAAATTAGAGGCAACGTTATTGGAAGATACAAGATTCTTGGACAACTTGACAGAGGGGTTTTTTTCCCCTTGTGGGAGAATATGGACCAGAGGCTATAATTTCTGAACAAGGATCACACATTTAAGACAAAGATGAGGAGGAATTCCTTTGATCAGATGATTATGAATGTGTGGTGAGGGAGCGGCGGTGAAGAAGGCCCCGGACCTCCATGTCCTCGGCAGAGTGGGAGGGGGAGTTGAAATGTTGGGCCACAGGGCGGTGTGGTTGATTGGTGCGGGTATCCCAGAGTCCTGGGCCTCCTTCACCGCTGCTCCCTCACCACCAGACACCTGGAGGAAGAACACCTCATCTTCCGCCTTGGAAAACTTCAACCCAGGGCATCAATGTGGACTTCACCAGTTTCCTCAGTTCCCTTTCCCCCACCTCACCTCAGTTCCAAACTTCCAGCTCAGCACTGTCCTCATGACTTGTCCTACCTGCCTATCTTCTTTTCCACCTATCCACTCCACCCTCCCCCTGACCTATCACCTTCATCCCCTCCCCCACTCACCTATTGTAGTCTATGCTAATTTCTCCTCGCCCCCACCCTCCTCTAATTCATCTCTCCATCCTTCAGGCTCTCTTTCTGTATTCCTGATGAAGGGCTTTTGCCCGAAACATCGATTTTACTGCTCCTCGGATTCTGCCTGAACTGCTGTGCATTTCAAGCACCACTCTAATCCAGACTCTGGTTTCCAGCATCTGTAGTCATTGTTTTTACCTAGAAGCCGAGACTGCACCCCGACATATCTAACCATGATGGTATGACCAACCATCTCACCTGTGAGATGTGACGAGCTCCACAACCTAACTGACTGACTCCAGATGGATTAGACTCACCCCAGAGGGAACCAGACCACCTGACCTGACTGTCCATCTATCCCCTCACCTACCTGCCACTGCATCCACCTACCCTCTCACCTACTTCTCAACTCACCTACATCTCAACCTTCCTGCCAACTCCCCCCCCCCATTACCTGACACACGTACTAACTCATTCAGCTGTCAGCCTACCAGCCCACCCATTCACATCTTCACTCATATAATCCCGAAAAACAGATAGAGGATACTTGGCAATCCTCTATTATTGCACTAAGCTATTCACAGGCTGAAGTGCTGAATGTGGACTCAATCTGTTCCCATTGTAGTGACTTGGTATTGTGAATGGAAAATTGTAGCACAAAGGGAAGCACAAATGTTGGGGTCCCTGGTAAAGTTGAAGAGTGGAGAAATCTGTCACATTTATAATTGTATCGATGACAGTGAATTTGCTCTTGTAGATTACATGAAATTAGTAAACGAACTGATTCCTGCTTCTTTACTGAGATAATCCCAAGCAATAGCTTCTGAACCATGAAATAGTTGTTCTCCATTCACCACATCAGAGACGAATCTGGTGAGGTAATGTGTTTGTTCAATTACTTGTAAATAATTTAAATGAACAGGTGAATAACAATGTCAGTGGAGATTTATTCTCCATATAAAACCTATCAGAGTGGATCAGCGTGAGATCTTGTCAGAGTCTTGGGCACAAACCAATAGAAATCAGTGTCTTTCACAGAAATGGGCTATTCTGTATTATGGGAGATAAGACGTGTTTATTATCCTTTAATTTCAGCTGTTGGAGTTCCTGGTAAGATGTTATCACATTTAATAGTGTTGTAAATCTATTGTTGGCTGTTCCTGACATTACATTTGAATGTTTTAGACAGCCATGTGGTCTGTCCAACCATTGCATGATAACATATTTGCTGCTGTTTCAATTTTGACAGGACCACGCCATATTGATAGTTGTCTTTGCTGATTAAAGGTTGGTATTATTGCAGGGTCCTTCTCTCCCTGAACGTATTGGAAATACATATCTGTGTTAAGAGCAGGAATCAGACCACCAGGAAGTATCAATAATTTTACTTTGTGGGGTTAACTGCAGTGTAATTTTTAAAATCAATGATTTTTTCAGAGATTGATGAGGCAGCACGTCTTATATGGATTTATCAAAACACCTGTTCTCTGTGATAAAGTGTTCTGATAAGTGAATTTTCTGCTGTTTATAATGGAGGAGGTGGGCATGGGGCATTGTTGAGCTGGATATGTTTTCTGAGGGTGAGGATTGTCCTGATATATGGAACTGAAGTGATTGATAACTTTTCCATCATTATTGATCATGCATTATATTGCAGGTTATGTCGATTTCTGTAAGAAACGTTGGGCTGAAATATTCACAGGCCCTGGTGTGTGTGAGTTCAGAGCAAAGGGTCTAAAAACCCAACATTCCCGTGCAAGGGAGGGTGTGTAATATGGATCCCTGAAAGTGGGTTTTTGCAAGGGAAGAAGATGGTGATGTAATTGGAAAATGAGAATCGAAGGCTGGCTGTTGGAGTGGGTGATATGCAAGTCAAAGTTTTCACTGTTTCTGTTACTTTCAAACAAATAAGAGCTGTGAATTGGCCCACAGTGCATAATGTCTCCACTGACAGTTCAGAAAAAGGAAGTCCCAATTGATGTATGCAGCCGAGAATGAAGGGGAATAGACTCACAGCCTCTTTGAAATGTACCATTGTGTCAAAGAAAGTACACATGGAACACTTTTTAATTTAGATCTGGTCTTTGGGAAACCATATATTGCAAGGAAAGTTAGAGTCTTAAATATACAGGCAGTTGGCCGGAAGAACACAGCAGGCCCGGCAGCATTAGGAGGTGGAGAAGTCGACATTTCGGGTGTAACCCTTCTTCAGGACTGTCTTGACAGACATTGTGGCTGTAATTTGTCACATACATGCTCAGTTGTCTACCTGTTAACCGTTAACTTACTGCAATTTGCCATGAATTCATGTTTAATATATATTGACTTTTCTTTGGATATTAGTATAAAAGTTAGATAAAGGAAACTTTGTCCATTGGTTTTCCTTTCTCCTTGGACAGTTTGGTATGTTTGGATCTTTGTTTTTGTTTCTTCTCAACAGGGATCATACACAGTACACTCTAAAATTTGAGGAGTGTTAGTTTATTGGGTTGATATCTAGAAGACAGTTTAGATTGTCTTCATTCCATGCGTGCAGATTAAATGAAAATTGTGCCAGCAGAGGTGGAAGCTTGGAGCATCTGGAGAAGCACTGAAACATTGATAGAGACTTCACTGTTTGGCTGGATTTGGTTATTAGACTGGTGAACAGGGTGCAGGATGTGAAGACAAAATTAAATGTGTAGCTGCTGATTGATCTTTTCCGCTCTCCTTCTCTCTGATAGTTAACCTGGTGGCCATTGTAATCCTATGCCGAGGCAAGTGTGGTCTCTCGTCATGTATCACTTGCTACCTTGTGGGAATGGCAGCTACCGATCTTCTTGTTGTTATCACCGATCCCTTATTGAGGTGGTCAGCCTCAATTTATTTTGCAGATTCCTTCATTTTCATTACTCCTCTCTGCATTGTCATTTATTTTTCAGCCGTGGCAGCCACTGTTGTTTCTGTGTGGCTCACAGTTGCTTTCACCGTGGATCGATTTGTAGCCATTTGTTGCGAGAATCTGAAAACAAAATATTGCACCAAGAAAACTGCGACTGTGGTTATAGCAACAGTGACCCTGCTGGGCTGTTTGGAGTCTGTCCCTTGGTGCTTTGTAAAGGAACCTGATTATGTAATTGGTAATGTTCCCTGGAATTGTGTCACTAAACCAAGCTTCCACACATCCCCTGGATGGGCTGCGTTAGAACTGATTCATTACATTTTAACACCTTGTATCCCTTTCTTTTTAATTCTGCTGCTCAATGTTTTGACAGTCAGACACATTTCAGTAGCAAGTAAAGTTCGAAGAGGACTTCGGGGCAAAAGCTACAGAGATGAGCACAATGATCCAGAGATGAAGAGTCGCAGGAAATCCATTATTTTACTCTTGAGCATTTCAGGCAGTTTCATCCTGTTATGGGTGTTACACATTGTGTACATCATTTACCGGCGAATTGCAGATATGCAAATGTCTTACTCTGACACTGACCTTAACTTCATCATAGACCGCACATCAAAGATGTTGCAAGTACTCAGTACTTGCACTAACACAGGTATTTATGTTGTGACCCAGACTAAATTCAGAGAGGAGCTGAAGAACGGGGTGAAATACCCATTTAATCTCATCATTACATTTCTGTCAACAGTCATGGGGACACGCTTGTAACCTTCTCCCCTGTTTTTCTCCTTCTCACCAACGAACAGTTTAGATCCAACAGAGAGAAGAAACTCCCTCCATTGGAATGTGCGTTCACACACACACACATACACACACACACTCCCTCTCCCACACACAGTTACTACCTCTCTCACACACACACACTCATACACACAGTTGTTACCTCTCTCACACACAAAGAGACACACACAAACTTTCTCTCTCTCCCTCTCTCACACAGACATTCAGATTCAGACACACACACATACGTTCACAGAGAGTTGCAAAATAGCATATGGATTGAACACAGCACAAATATAATGGGAGGAGGAGTAGGCTATTCAGCCCTTCAAGCTTGCTCCAACATTCAACATAATTATGGTGAACATCCACCTCAGTCCCCTGTTCTTGCTTTCTACCCCATAACCTTTGATCCCTTTAGCCCACAGAACTATATCTATCCCCTTCCTGAAACAGCCGCTGTTTTGGCTTTGACTTTTTTTTGAGGCAAAGAACTCCACAGGCTCTTTCCTGTCTGGTTCAAGAAATTTCTCCTCATCTCAAATGAAATTATGAAGGAAATGAGGAAAGTGAAGAGAATTGCTGTGGAAGACATTTCCACTGAAAGGTATGAACAACACAAAGATGTCTCCTCAATGTCAGGGGTCAAACCTTCCAGTTTCAAGATCGTTAGATTGGGTGTGGGCCAGAGGTAGGCATTAGGATCCTGTGGATGTTGCGATATTGATCAGACCAATGACAATCTGGGGATCATTGCTGCTGCTTAGAAGATCCAGGTGATTGCCCCAAATCTTCCACTCTCAGGATCATTGGAAATCAGATACATGACTCAAACTTTGAATTGGATGTCATTGGGATAATCTCGTGTCCCTCAGCCAACTTTTGGGAAGAGTTCAAAACAGCTGATTGCTGCTTTCTCGGTCACATCTCTTTTGAAGCAACTGTTTTAACTGAAGCTCGCAGAGTTCCTGAGTTCGGTCACTGCTCGTTCAATTGTGGTCCTGTTTCCCCAGAAAACACTTCCTGCTCAACACGAGACAGCGATTCCTTCTCCCCTGCTCACTCTCCCCACTTAAACAAAACAGAGGGACTTGCTGGGGTGCGCGAGGGGCCATATATGGCTCCCTAGCATTCCCTACCTACTTTGGGGATACCCTGAGTAGACAATCTCACTCGTTTTCCCAATGGACACTGATGGCTCTGCTGTTGCTGATGTCTGCTTTGGTTCCAAACTGGAAAACGTGAGGCCGGAGTTTGGGGGATCTGCTCAGGCACAGGGCAAGAGAAAAAGAGGATTGCAAGAACCACAAATATGTAACAGAAGAGAGAGAGAGGCAGGAAGAGGGATAATAAGTGATAGAAAGACAAAAGAAACAGATAAGACAAACAGAAAGGAGGAGAGAAAAGTAAAGAGTGATACAAAGGCACAGACATAGCCAGAGGGAGAAAGGGAGAGAGACTGATTTAGAGAGATGGAAAGGAAGATAACCACATAGTGAAGGACGGAAAGGCAGAGAGACAGATAAAGAGATAAAGACATATAGATTGAGAGAAAGGAAGAAAGATGGTTACTGCAAGATAGAACAGAGAAATAAGAAGACAGAGAGATTGAAAAGCAGAGACTCAGCCAAAGAGAGAGAATGGCAGAGAGCCTGCTACAGAGATGGAAAAGCAGAGATAGGTAAAGAGATAGGCATGTATGGGATAGGTAAAGAGGGATAGAAAGGCAATGAGACAGATAAAGATAAAAAGACAGAGAGAACGATAAATATAGAGAGAAATGTACAGAGACAGGGAATGCAGAATATAAAGGGATGAACAGAGAGAGATAGCGAGAAGATAAAAGCGAAAGGAGCTGAGTTGTGAAGGGATGGAGAAATTTCTCAAACTTGTTTCCCTCCTGTTTTGGACGTGTTAAAACACTGCCCTCTGTTGGTGACTGGAGGGACGGACCCGATGGCAACGACACAAGCAGAGGGCAGCGTCGCCTAGTGTTTAATCCACAATGGTACATACAATAACACAGCCTCAGGCTCCATGTGGACATTGTGAAATGAGAGGTAATCAGCAACAAGACATATTGCCAGAATCTTAACATTGTTTTTAAATATTTGCTTTTGCACATGGGCAGCTTCATGTAGCTGTTTTATTTTCCTTTCAGAACGAGAAGCTTTGCTTGTGATAAAATGTATGACACAACTATGACTCAAAATCTTTGGTAAAAGCACATTGGAAATCCAAAACTCCCATTACCTTAAATACTCTTAAATGTTTAAATGTTGCATTGATTATAGAAACATACAGTACAGAGGATGCCCTTTGGTTTCTGTTTTTCTGTCTCTCTTATCAATGTGCCTGCCTTTATAACTCTCTGAGGCGAGGGCTGTTTTCCCTGGAGCGTCGGAGCGAGAGGGGTGACCTTATAGAGCTTTATAAAATCATGGATAGGATAAATAGACAAAGTCTCTTCCCTGGGGTGGGGAGTCCAGAACTGGAGGGCATAGGTTTAGGGGGAGAGGGGAAAGATATAAAAGAGACCTAAGGGGCAACTTTTTCACGCAGAGGGTTGTCCGTGTATGGAATGAGCTGCCAGGGAAGTGGTGGAGGCTGGTATAATTGCAACATTTAAAAGGCATTTGTATATGTATGTGAATAGGAAAGGTTTGGAGGGAAATGGGCCAGGTGCTGGCAGGTGGGACTAGATTGGGTTGGGATATCAGGTCGGCATGGACATATTGTCCGAAAGGTCCGTTTCTGTGCTGTACATCACAATGACTCCATATAACTGTCTTTTTTTCTGTTTGCCTTTCTATCTATCCTTATTAATCTCTCTGCCTTTCGATCTCTCCTTTCTACCTCAGTTTCTATTTTTATATAAATATATACATATATATGTCACTCAGGCTGTCCTCTCTTTCTCTCACTTACACTGCTGGAACACATCATCAAGTCTGTCCTGCCAAAACTACATGACTACCTACATTACTCCCACCTCCCAGCTGAAGGCCCGAAGCCTTGAATGTTGCGTCGTTCAAGTGCTCAGCTAAATGATAATTTAAAGTTTGCAAGGTTCCCCACCTCAACTCCCCTCCCAGGCAGTGCATTACAGACCCCACTCCAACTGTTTAGATGTAAAACATTCCCGAAGCTCTCTTCCTGCTCGCTCTCAAAAGTAAACTTGGATTCAGGAATCTAAATTACATTTTCCCAAAATGAGACTTTACCAAAATGAGATTTTACCATGTTAACTATTAATTAAAGATTAACAATCCAACAAGACTTTTGGTTCAATAAAGTTTCTGTCCCAAGTTGTGAAATGGTATCTGATCATTGACTTCAGGAAGAAAGGAGGACACACACTCGTCTACATCAACGGAACGGAGGTTGAGAGCATCAATTTCCTCAGAGCGATGATAACCGACAACCTGTCCTGGACCTACCACATAGATGTGACAGTCAAGGAGACACAATCACATCTCCTCTCCCTCAGGTGGCTTAGGAAATTCGGCATGTCCATAATGACCCTCACTAACATTTACAGATGCCCCCTCGAAAGCACACTGTCTGGGTGTGTAGTGGCCTGGTATGGCAACTATTCTGTCCATGAGCCGAAAATTGTGATCACAGCCCAGACCATCATGGGATCCAACCTCCTATCCATGGACTCCATTTACACTTCTCGTTGTCAGGGAAAGGCTGCCAACGTCATCAAATCTCCCTCCCAACCCAGTAACGCTCTCCTACAATGTGAAGTATGGAGGGGGCAGCATCTCTGCTATAGTGGGGGAATGGGTCTTGGAGTGCTGGGGGAGAAAGGGTGTTAATAATTCAGATTGAGTGGTGGGAATGTGAGAATGGCACAACCCAGACTGGGATGGGGGAGACAGCCCCACTGGGATGGGGACTGAGGAGAAAGGACATGGTGACTGAGGAATGTAACAAGGAAAGCTGAAAGAAAGGAAAGGGATGGGAGTGAGTTCACAATTTGAAGGTGTTGAACTCAATACTAAGTCCAGAAGTTTTTAAAGTGTCCAATCTGAAGATGGGATGCTGTTCCTCCAGATTTCAGCAGAGGTTTGTGACATCACCACATGCTGGGGTTCCCATCCTCTGCTCGTGAGTTTGTGATGTATTCACCAATAGAAAGGGAGAGAAACGTTGACTGATAGCAGGATTAACCAATAGAGAGGGAGAGGACAGATGACTGAAGGCGAGATTTGCCAATATTGTGTTGGCATAACTGTGACTGAGGGCACTCTTGACCAATAGAAACAGGGAACGGTCGATTTACGGTCCACCTAAAGGCCAGGTTTGACCAATCGATAGAGAGGACTGACGACGGTGAGTACATTGACCTGTCGAAACATCGGACCAGCGACTTAAAGCAGCACTGACCAATAAAGAGGGAGAGGGTTGATGACTGAAGGCACCTCTCACCAATAGACTGGAGAAAGGATGGTGATTGAAGGCAGGACTGACCAATAGAGTGAGAGGCAATAAGTGTCTGAAGGCAGGATTTGCCAACAGATTGGGAGAGAGGTGCTAATTAAAGACAAATCCGACCAATAGAGAGGACGTACCGGTAACTGAATTAAGCTCTGACCAATAGAGAGGCAGAGCCGCAGTGACTGAGGGCCGATCTGACCATTGGAGAGTGAGTGTTCAAGTTCAATTTAAAGATTAGATTATTTGCAGTGTGGAAACAGGCCCTTCGGCCCAACAAGCCCACACCGACCCATTCCAATCTTCACCTAACACTACGGGCAATTCAGCATGGCCAATTCACCTATCCTGACCTTCTTTAGACTGTGGGAGGAAACCGGAGCACCCAGAGGAAACCCACGCAGACACGGGGAGAATGTGCAAACTCCACACAGACAGTTGCCCGAGGCTGGAATTGAACCCAGGTCCCGTGAGGCAGTAGTGCTAACCACCGTGCCACCCAAAGTCCACCTGATCAACAGGTGTATGTTAAGTGTCTGGTCTGGTAGTTCAAGATTCCTAACCAGGGAATCAGTGGGAATGTTGCTGTTGACAAGAGTTGAAGCATCAGCTGAATTTGAAAATTAACATTGTCTTCATTCACCAGACATGGGCATCGCTGGCTGGGCCCCGCATTTTTTGCCAATCCCGAGTTGCACCTTGAGAAGATGGTGGTGAGCTGCCTTCTTGAACCAATGCAGTCCATGTAATGTCTCATGGACCCACAGTGCCCTTAAGGGAAGGAATTCCAGCATTTTGAACCAGAGAAATTGAAGAAACTGCAACATACCTCCGATTCAGGATAGCGTACCAGTACCAGATTTGAAACGTTAACTCTGTTTCTCTCTGCACAGATGCTGCCAGACCGGCAGCATTTCTCCAGTAGTTTGTTATAGATGGTCAATTTGTTTGAGGATTGTAACAGTCAAGTTTGACCTCTTTCCGTATTGACAATGAATGTGAGAATCAAAAGTATTCTGTCCAACGTTAATTGATAAACACACTGCTTTAATGCCTGTATGTCACAGCTACCAAAGTGTCAGCTCCGTCCTTTCTGTTTGCTTTCATCCGGTTGGATTTGAATTTGGACTTGAGTACAGGAATACAGTGAAAATTGTACAAAGTTGCTATACTCTGGCAACATCATACTCCCCAAAGGTCAGGATGAAAAATAGAGACAGAAATAAAATCCACACAAAATGGGCTGTATCGAGTGGCATCATTCAGAAAATCGCAGATTTCTCACATTAAACATTCACACAGCAGGCTCCTGTCAGACTACCTGAAGGCTCCTAGACTGATTCCTGGAATGAGGGATGCTGGGAACTATGTTACGTTGACACAAATGGTATATTGGTCCTCGGAGTGAGGGAATTCAAGTCCAGGAGCAGGGATGTCTTGCTGCAACTGCACGGTGCCTTAGTGAGACCACAATAGGAACTTTGCGTGTGGATTTTGTCTCCTCATCTGAGAAAGAATGTTCTGGCAATGGAGGGAGTGCAGCAAAGATTTACCAATCTGCTTCCTGGGATGGCAGAACTGACATTTGAGGAGAGATGACATTGGCTTGGATTATATTCACTGGAGGTTAGAAGAATCAGGTGAGATCTAAGGGGAGTTAGAGGGAGCGACTGAGTAGGTTCGGATGTTTTACCCTGGAAAATCGGAGGCTGAGGGTTGACCTTACAGGGGTTTATAAAATCATGAAGGGTATGGATAGGGTGAATAGCCAATTGCCTTTTCCTTGGCTGGGGATGTCTAAAGCCAGAGGGGATAGCTTTATGGTGAGAGGGGAGATATTTGAAAGGGACCTCACAGTGAACCTCTTCATACAGAGGTTGGTACATGTATGGAATGAGCAGCCAGAGGAAGTTGCAGAGGCTGATATAATTACAATTTTTAAAAGGCATCTCAATTGGTGTATGAATAGGAAGGTTTTAGAGGGATATGGGCCAAATGCTGTCAAATAGATCTCGGTATGATTAGCGTAGATGAGTTGTACCAAAGGGTCTGTTTCCATGCTGTATGACTCTATCTCAGAAAATTTAAACAGAATTAGAATTGTAGATGCAGGAAAGATGTTTTTGATACAAAAACATAAATTGTGGGATTAAAGGGAGAAAGTAGCAAGAAGGGACTGATTTGCAAGATCAGCCGTGACCATATTGAATGAAATGACCTCATCCTGTTCTTATATTCAATGTTTCTTCTCTGAGGAAGAGTTGAGCAGATTGGGTTTATACACACTGGCATTTTAAGAACAACATATAAGATCTTAAGGCAGCTCGACAACGAAGTCTCTGAGAGGGTGCTTCCTCTTCGAAACTAGAATGATGGGGCACAGTTAAAAACAAAAGGTCTTTCATTGAAGACTTGTCTTCCTCTGCAATTGAATCACCATTGCACTTCTGTTCCCCAAAGGCTGGGCAATTGCATACACTCAAGGTTGAGTCAGGTTTATGATTTAGGGTGGCACGGTGGCTCAGTGGTTAGCACTGCTGCCTCACAGCACGAGGGATCCAGGTTCAATTCCAGCCTCAGGCTATCGTGTAGAGTTTGCACATTCTTCCAGTAGTCTGTGTATGTTTTCTCCCACAACCTAAAGATGTTCAGGTTAGGTGGATTCTACTGTCACTATCATGCATCCCTCTTTTACGTTTTATCCACTCCTGAATATTCTGAAACACCCAGCGTTCTCCGGGCTTGTTGCTCCCACATTTCACCCTGAGGGAACATGTTGGGCCTGTCTCTTGCCCAATAACCCGAACTGCTGTGCTGCAGATTTACACTCAACTAGCTGTTCTCAGTCTATGTTGGCTAGATCCTGCCTTATTTTAACAGAATCTGGCTTCCCCCAATCCAACACCTGGATATCCAACAACAAGGAAGATAGAGGGCTTGGTAACATGGCGCAATGAGAACAACCTCTGTCTCCATGTCGGTAAAACTGAAGAAGTGATCATTGATGGACCAGAGGCTATAATTTCTGAACATGGTTCACACATTTAAGACAAAGATGAGGAGGAATTTCTTTGATCAGATGATTATGAATGCATGGTGAGGGAGCGGCGGTGAAGGAGACCCAGGACCTCCATGTCCTCGGCAGAGTGGGAGGGGGAGTTGAAATGTTGGGCCACAGGGCGGTGTGGTTGATTGATGCGGGTATCCCAGAGTCCTGGGCCTCCTTCACTGCTGCTCCCTCACCACCAGACACCTGGAGGAAGAACACCTCATCTTTCGCCTTGGAACACTTCAACCCCAGGGCATCAATGTAGACTTCACCAGTTTCCTCATTTGTCTTTCCCCCACCTCACCTCAGTTCCAAACTTCCAGCTCAGCACTGTCCCCATGACTTGTCCTACCTGCCTATCTTCTTTTCCACCTATCCACTCCACCCTCCCCCTGACCTATCACCTTTATCCCCTCCCCCACTCACCTATTGTAGTCTATGCTACTTTCTCCCCACTCCCACCCTCCTCTCATTTATCTCTCCACCCTTCAGGCTCTCTGCCTGTATTCCTGATGAAGGGCTTTTGCCCGAAACATCGATTTTACTGCTCCTCGGATTCTGCCTGAACTGCATTGCTTTTCAAGCACCACTCTAATCTAGACTCTGGTTTCCAGCATCTGTAGTCATTGTTTTTACCTAGACGCCCAGAGTGCACCCCGACATATCTAACCATGATGGTATGACCAACCATCTCACCTGTGAGATGTAACGAGCTCCACAACCTAATTGACTGACTCCAGATGGATTAGACTCACCCCAGAGGGAATCAGGCCACCTGACCTGACTGTCCATCTAACCCCTCACCTACCTGCCACTGCATCCACCTACCCTCTCACCCATTTCTCAACTCAGTCACCTATCTGCACCTCGACCTTCCTGCCAACTCACCCCCATTACCTGACACACGTACCAACTCATTCAGCTGTCAGCCTACCAGCCCACCCACTCACACCTTCACTCATATAATCCCGAAAAACAGATAGAGGATACTTGGCAATCCTCTATTATTGCACTAAGCTATTCACAGGCTGAAGTGCTGAATGTGGACTCAATCTGTTCCCATTGTAGTGACTTGGTATTGTGAATGGAAAACTGTAGCACAAAGGGAAGCATGAATGTTGGGGTCCCTGATAAAGTTGAAGAGTGGAGAAATCTGTCACATTTATAATTGTATCGATGGCAGTGAATTTGCTCCTGAAGATTACATGAAATTAGTAAATGAACTGATTCCAGCTTCATTACTGAGATAATCCCAAGCAATAGCTTCTGGACCATGAAATAATTGTTCTCCATTCACCACATCAGAGACGAGTCTGGTGAGGTAATGTGTTTGTTCAATTACTTGTAAATAATTTAAATGAACAGGTGAATAACAATGTCAGTGGAGATTTATTCTCCATATAAAACCTATCAGAGTGGATCAGCGTGAGATCTTGTCAGAGTCTTGGGCACAAACCAATAGAAATCACTGTTTTTCACAGAAATGGGCTATTCTGTATTATGGGAGATAAGACGTGTTTATTATCCTTTAATTTCAGCTGTTGGAGTTCCTGGTAAGATGTTATCACATTTAATAGTGTTGTAAATCTATTGTTGGCTGTTCCTGACATTACATTTGACTGTTTTAGACAGCCATCTGGTCTGTCCAACAGTTGGATGATAACATATATGCTGCTGTTTCAATTTTGACAGGACCACGCCATATTGATAGTTGTCTTTGCTGATTAAAAGTTGGTATTATTGCAGGGTCCTTCTCTCCCTGAACGTATTGGAATTACATATCTGTGTTAAGAGCAGGAATCAGACCACCAGGAAGTGTTAATAATTTTACTTTGTGGGGTTAACCGCAGTGTAAGTTTTTAAATCAGCGTTGTTTCAAAGATTGATGAGGCACCACGTCTTATATGGATTTATCAAAACACCTATTCTCTGTGATAAAGTGTTCTGATAAGTGAATTTTCTGCTGTTTATAATGGAGGAGGTGGGCATCGGGCATTGTTGAGCTGGATATGTTTTCTGAGGGTGAGGTTTATCCTGATATATGGAACCGAAGTGATTGATAACTTTTCCATCATTATTGATCATGCATTATATTGCAGGTTATGTCGATTTCTGTAAAAAACATTGGGTTGAAATATTCACAGGCCCTGGTGTGTATGAGTTCAGAGCAAAGGGTCTGAAAACCCAACATTCCCGTGCTAGGGAAGGTGTGTAATATGGATCCCTGAAAGTGGGTTTTTGCAAGGGAAGAAGATGGTGATGTAATTGGAAAATGAGAATCGAAGGCTGGCTGTTGGAGTGGGTGATATGCAAGTCAAAGTTTTCACTGTTTCTGTTACTTTCAAACAAATGAGAGCTGTGAATTGGCCCACAGTGCATAATGTCTCCACTGACAGTTCGGAAAAAGGAAGTCTCAATTGATGTATGCAGCCAAGAGTGAAGGGGAGTAGACTCACAGCCTCTTTGAAATGTACCATTGTGTCAAAGAAAGTACACATGGAACACCTTTTAATTTACATCTGGTCTTTGGGAAACCATATCTTGCAAGGAAAGGCACTGAAGTTAGAGTCTTAAATATACAGGCAGTAGGCCAGAAGAACACAGCAGGCCAGGCAGCATGAGGAGATGGAGAAGTCAACATTTCGGGTGTAACCCTTCTTCAGGACTGTCTTGACTGACATTATGGCTGTAATTTGTCACATATATGCTGAGTTGTCTACCTGTTAACCATTAACTTACTGCAATTTGCCATGAATTCATGTTTAATATATATTGACTTTGCTTTGGATATTAGTATAAAAGTTAGATAAAGGAAACTTTGTCATTGGTTTTCCTTTCCCATTGAACTGTTTGGTATGTTTGGATCTTTGTTTTTGTTTCTTCTCAACAGGGATCATACACAGTACACTCTAAAATTTGAGGAGCGTTAGTTTATTGGGTTGATATCTAGAAGACAGTTTAGATTGTCTTCATTCCATGCGTGCAGATTAAATGAAAATTGTGCCGGCAGAGGTGGAAGCTTGGAGCATCTGGAGAAGCACTGAAACATTGATAGAGACTTCACTGTTTGGCTGGATTTGGTTATTAGACTGGTGAACAGGGTGCAGGATGTGAAGACAAAATTAAATGTGTAGCTGCTGATTGATCTTTTCCTCTCTCCTTCTCTCTGATAGTTAACCTGGTGGCCATTGTAATCCTATGCCGAGGCAAGTGTGGTCTCTCGCCATGTATCACTTGCTACCTTGTGGGAATGGCAGCTACCGATCTTCTTGTTGTTATCACTGATCCCTTATTGAGGTGGTCAGCCTCAATTTACTTTGCAGATTCCTTCATTTTCATTACTCCTCTCTGCATTGTCATTTATTTTTCAGCCGTGGCAGCCACTGTTGTTTCTGTGTGGCTCACAGTTGCTTTCACCATGGATCGATTTGTGGCCATTTGTTGCGAGAAGCTGAAAACAAAATATTGCACCAAGAAAACCGCGGCTGTGGTTATAGCAACAGTGACCCTGCTGGGCTGTTTGGAGTCTGTCCCTTGGTGCTTTGTAAAGGAACCAGAATATGTAATTGGTAATGTTCCCTGGAATTGTATCACAAAACCAAGCTTCCACACATCCCCTGGATGGGCTGCGTTAGAACTGATTCATTACATTTTAACACCTTGTATCCCTTTCTTTTTAATTCTGCTGCTCAATGTTTTGACAGTCAGACACATTTCAGTAGCAAGTAAAGTTCGAAGAGGACTTCGGGGCAAAAGCTACAGAGATGAGCACAATGATCCAGAGATGAAGAGTCGTAGGAAATCCATTATTTTACTTTTGAGCATTTCAGGCAGTTTCATCCTGTTATGGGTGTTACACATTGTGTACATCATTTACCGGCGAATTGCAGATATGATACCGTATTACTCCTATACTGACCCGAACGACACCATATACCGCACATCAAAGATGTTGCAAGTACTCAGTACTTGCACTAACACAGGTATTTATGTTGTGACCCAGACTAAATTCAGAGAGGAGCTGAAGAACGGGGTGAAATACCCATTTAATCTCATCGTTAAATTTCTGTCAACAGTCACAGGGACAAGCTTGTAGCCTTCTTCCTTGTTTTTCTCCCTCTCAGCAATGAACAGTTTAGATCCAACAGAGAGAAGAAACACGCTCCATTGGAATGTCTGCACCATGTGTGTTCACACACACACTCCCTCTCTCACACACACTCCCTCTCTCTCACACTCATCATACCCACACACACTCCTCACACACACTCTCCCTTTCTCACACACACACACTCTCTCTCACACACACACACAAACTCCCTCTCTCCCACACACACAGTTACTACCTCTCTCACACACAAAGAGACACACACACTTTCTCTCTCTCTCTCACACAGACATTCAGATTCAGACACAAACACATACATTCACAAAATATTGCAGAATAATATATGGATTGAACACAGCACAAATATAATGGGAGCAGGAGTAGGCCATTCAGCCTTTCATGCCTGCTCCACCATTCAAGATAATTATGGCTGAACATCCACCTCAGTCCCCTATTCTTGCTTTCTACCCCATAACCTTTGATCCCTTTAGCCCACAGAACTATATCTATCCCTTTCCTGAAATAGTCGCTGTTTTGGCTTTGACTGTTTTTTTTGAGGCAAAGAACTCCACAGGCTCTCTCCTGCCTGGTTGAAGAAATTTCTCCTCATCTTAGATGAAATTATGAAGGAAATTAGGAAAGTGAAGAGAATTGCTGTGGAAGACATTTCCACTGAAAGGTATGAACAACACAAAGATGTCTCCTCAATGTTAGGGGTCAAACCTTCCAGTTTCAAGATCGTTAGATTGGGTGTGGGCCAGAGGTAGGCATTGGGATCCTGTAGAGGTTGTGATATTGATCAGACCAATGACAATCTGGGGATCATTGCTGCTGCTGAGAAGATCCAGATGATTGTCCCAAATCTTCCACCCTCAGGATCATTGGAAATCAGATACATGACTCAAACTTTGAATTGGATGTCATTGGGATCATCTCCTGTCCCTCAGCCAACTTTTGGGAAGAGTTCAAAACAGCTGATTGCTACTTTCTCGGTCACATCTCTTTTGAATCAACTGTTTTAACTGAAGCTCACAGAGTTCCTGAGTTCGGTCACTGCTCGTTCAATTGTCCTGTTTCCCCAGAAAACACTTCCTGCTCAACACGAGACATCGATTCCTTCTCCCCTGCTCACTCTCCCCATTTAAACAAAACAGAGGGACTTGTTGGGGTGGGCAAGGGGCCGTATTTGGCTCCCGAGCATTCCCTACCTACTTTGGGGATACCCTGAGTAGACAATCTCACTCGTTTTCCCAATGGACACTGATGGCTTCTGCTGTTGCTGATGTCTGCTTTGGTTCCAAACTGGAAAATGTGAGGCCGGAGTTTGGGGGATCTGCTCAGGCACAGGGCAAGAGAAAAAGAGGACTGCAAGAACCACAAATATGTAACAGGAGAGGGAGAGGCAGGAAGAGGGATAATAAGTGATAGAAAGACAAAAGAAACAGAGAAGAGAAACAGAAAGGAGGAGAGAAAAGTAAAGAGCGATACAACGGCACAGACAAAGCGAGAGGGAGGAAGGGAGAGAGACTGATTTAGAGAGATGGAAAGGAAGATAAACATATAGTGAAGGACGGAAAGGCAGAGAGACAGATAAAGAGATAAAGACATACAGATTGAGAGAAAGGAAGAAAGATGGTTACAGAGAAATACAAGATAGAACAGAGAAATAAGAAAACAGAGAAACTGAGATTGAAAAGCAGAGACTCAGCAAGAAAGAGAGAATAGCAGAGGGCCTGCTAAAGAGATGAAAAAGCAGAGATAGGTAAAGAGATAGGAATGTATGGGATAGGTAAAGAGGGATAGAAAGGCAATGAGACAGATAAAGATAAAAAGACAGAGAGATCGATAAATAGAGAGAGAAATGTAGAGACAGGGAACGCAGAATATAAAGGGATGAACAGAGAGAGATAGCGAGAAGATAAAAGCGAAAGGAGCTGAGTTGTGAAGTGATGGAGAAATTTCTCAAACTTGTTTCCCTCCTGTTTTGGAAGTGTTAAAACACTGCCCTCTGTTGGTGACTGGAGGGACGGACCCGATGGCAACGACACAAGCAGAAGGCAGCGTCGCGTAGTGTTCAATCCACAATGGTACATACAATAACACAGCCTCAGGCTCAATGTGGACATTGTGAAATGAGAGGTAATCAGCAACAAGACATATTGCCAGAATCTTAACTTGTTTTTAAATATTTGCCTGTGATAAAATGTGTGATACAACTATGACTCAAAATCTTTGGTAAAAGCACATTGGAAATCGAAAACTCCCATTACCTTAAATAGGCTTAAATGTTTAAATGTTGCATTGATTATAGAAACATACAGTATAGATAATGCCCTTTGGTTTCTGTTTTTCTATCTCTCTTATCAATATGCCTGCCTTTATAACTCTCCGAGACGAGGGCTGTTTTCCCTGGAGCGTCGGAGGGAGAGGGGTGACCTTATAGAGCTTTATAAAATCATGAGGGGCATGGATAGGATAAATAGACAAAGTCTCTTCCCTGGGGTGGGGAGTCCAGAACTAGAGGGCATAGGTTTCGGGTGAGAGGGGTAAGATATAAAAGAGACCTAAGGGGCAACTTTTTCACGCAGAGGGTGGTCCGTGTATGGAATGAGCTGCCAGAGGAAGTGATGGAGGCTGGTATAATTGCAACATTTAAAAGGCATTTGGATACGTATATGAATAGGAAAGGTTTGGAGGGATATGGGCCAGGTGTTGGCAGGTGGATCTAGATTGGGTTGGGATATCAGGTCGGCATGGCCATATTGTCCGAAAGGTCCGTTTCTGTGCTGTACATCACAATGACTCCGTATAACTGTCTTTTTTTCTGTTTGCCTTTCTATCTATCCTTATTAATCTCTCTGCCTTTCGATCTCGCCTTTCTACCTCAGTTTCTATTTTTATATATACATATATATATATCACTCAGGCTGTCCTCTCTTTCTCTCGCTTACACTGCTGGAACACATCATCAAGTCTGTCCTGCCAAAACTACCTACATTACTCCCACCACCCAGTTGAAGGCCCGAAGCCTTGAATGTTGCGTCGTTCAAGTGCTCAGCTAAATGATAATTTAAAGTTTGCGAGGTTCCCCAATCTCAACTCCCCTCCCAGGCAGTGCATTACAGACCCCACTCCAACTGTTTAGATGTAAAACATTCCCGAAGCTCTCTTCCTGTTCGCTCCCAAAAGTAAACTTGGATTCAGGAATCTAAATTACATTTTCCCAAAATGAGACTTTACCAAAATGAGATTTTACCATGTTAACTATTATTTAAAGATTAACAATCCCACAAGACTTTTGGTTCATTAAAGTTTCTGTCCCAAGTTGTGAAATGGTATCTGATCATTGACTTCAGGAAGAAAGGAGGACACACACTCGTCTACATCAACGAAACGGAGGTTGAGAGCATCAATTTCCTCAGAGCGATGATAACTGACAACCTGTCCTGGACCTACCACATAGATGTGACGGTCAAGGAGACACAATCACATCTCCTCTCCCTCAGGTGGCTTAGGAAATTCGGCATGTCCATAATGACCCTCACTAACATTTACAGATGCCCCATCGAAAGCACACTGTCTGGGTGTGTAGTGGCCTGGTACGGCAACTGTTCTGTCCATGAGCTGAAGATTGTGATCACAGCCCAGACCATCATGGAATCCAACCTCCTATCCATGGACTCCATTTACACTTCTCGTTGTCAGGGAAAGGCTGCCAACGTCATCAAATCTCCCTCCCAACCCAGTAACGTTCTCCTACAATGTGAAGTGTGGAGGGGGCAGCATCTCTGCTATAGTGGGGGAATGGGTCTTGGAGTGCTGGGGGAGAAAGGGTGTTGATAATTCAGATTGAGTGGTGGGAATGTGAGAATGGCACAACCCAGACTGGGATGGAGGAGACAGTCCCACTGGGATGGGGACTGAGGAGAGAGGACATGGTGACTGAGGAATGTAACAAGGAAAGCTGAAAGAAAGGAAAGGGATGGGAGTGAGTTCACAATTTGAAGGTGTTGAACTCAATACTAAGTCCAGAAGTTTGTAAAGTGTCCAACCTGAAGATGGGATGCTGTTCCTCGAGATTTCAGCAGAGGTTTGTGACGTCACCACATGCTGGAGTTCCCACCCTCTGCCAGTGAGTTTGTGATGTATTCACCAATAGAGAGGGAGAGAAACGTTGACTGATAGCAGGACTAACCAATAGAGAGGGAGAGGACAGATAACTGAAGGTGAGATTAGCCAATAGCGCGTATACCTGTGTTTGAGGGCATTCTTGACCAATAGAAATAGGGAACGGTCGATTTACGGTCCACCTAAAGGCCAGGTTTGACCAATCGATAGAGAGGACTGACGACGGTGAGTACACTGACCTGTCGAAACATCGGACCAGCGTCTTAAAGCAGCACTGACCAATAGAGAGGGAGAAGGTTGAAGACTGAAGGCACGTCTCACCAATAGACTGGAGAAAGGATGGTGACCGCAGGCAGTACTGACCAATAAAGAGGAAGGGGGCTAGTGACTGAAGGTACGTCTTACCAATAGAATGAGGAAACAGCGGTGATTGAAGGCAGGACTGACCAATAGAGTGAGAGGCAATAAGTGTCTGAAGGCAGGATTTGCCAACAGATTGGGAGAGAGGTGCCAATTAAAGACAAATCCGACCAATAGAGAGGACGTACCGGTAACTGAATTAAGCTCTGACCAATAGAGAGGCAGAGCCGCAGTGACTGAGGGCCGATCTGACCATTGGAGAGTGAGTGTTCAAGTTCAATTTAAAGATTAGATTATTTGCAGTGTGGAAACAGGCCCTTCGGCCCAACATGCCCACACCGACCCATTCCAATCTTCACCTAACACTACGGGCAATTCAGCATGGCCAATTCACCTAACCTGCACATCTTTGGTCTGTGGGAGGAAACCAGAGCACCCGAAGGAAACCCACGCAGACACGGGGAGAATGTGCAAACTCTACACAGGCAGTTGCCCGAGGCTGG
Source organism: Chiloscyllium plagiosum (assembly GCF_037043375.1). Taxonomy (NCBI): domain Eukaryota; kingdom Metazoa; phylum Chordata; class Chondrichthyes; order Orectolobiformes; family Hemiscylliidae; genus Chiloscyllium; species Chiloscyllium plagiosum. The sequence goes on along the minus strand of NW_028270176.1, from coordinate 22,956,188 downwards.
AATTGAACCCAGGTCCCGTGAGGCAGTAGTGCTAACCACCGTGCCACCCAAAGTCCACCTAATCAACAGGTGTATGATAAGTGTCTGGTCAGGTAGTTCAAGATTCCTAACCAGGGAATCAGTGGGAATGTTGCTGTTGACAAGAGTTGAAGCATCAGCTGAATTTGAAAATTAGCATTGTCTTCATTCACCAGACATGGGCATCGCTGGCTGGGCCCCGCATTTCTTGCCAATCCCTAGTTGCACCTTGAGAAGATGGTGGTGAGCTGCCTTCTTGAACCAATGCAGTCCATATAATGTCGGTGGACCCACAGTGCCCTTAAGGGAAGGATTTCCAGCATTTTGAAGCAGAGAAATTGAGGAAACTGCAACATACCTCTGATTCAGGATAGCATTCCAGTACCAGATTTGAAACATTAACTCTGTTTCTCTCTGCACAGATGCTGCCAGACCGGCAGCATTTCTCCAGTAGTTTGTTATAGATGATCAAGTTGTTTGAGGATTGTCACAGTCAAGTTTGACCTCTTTCCATATTGACAATGAATGTGAGAATCAAAAGTATTCTGTCCAACGTTAATTGATAAACACACTGCTTTAATGCCTGTATGTCACAGCTACCAAAGTGTCAGCTCCGTCCTTTCTGTTTGCTTTCATCCGGTTGGATTTTGATTTGGACTTGAGTACAGGAATACAGTGAAAATTGTACAAAGTTGCTATACTCCAGCAACATCATACTCCCCAAAGGTCAGGATGAAAAGCAGAGACAGAAATAAAATACACACAAAATGGGCTGTATCGAGTGGCATTATTCAGAAAATCTCGGATTCCTCACATTAAACATTCACACAGCAGGCTCCTGTCAGACTACCTGAAGGCTCCTAGACTGATTCCTGGAATGAGGGATGCTGGGAACTATGTTACGTTGACACAAATGGTATATTGGTCCTCGGAGTGAGGGAATTCAAGTCCAGGAGCAGGGATGTCTTGCTGAAACTGCACGGTGCCTTAGTGAGACCACAACAGGAAATTTGCGTGTGGATTTTGTCTCCTCATCTGAGAAAGAATGTTCTGGCAATGGAGGGAGTGCAGCAAAGATTTACCAATCTGCTTCCTGGGATGGCAGAATTGACATTTGAGGAGAGATTACATTGGTTCGGATTGTATTCACTGGAGATTAGAAGAATAAGGGGAGATCTAAGGGGTGTTATGGGGAGTGGCTGAGTAGGCTCGGATGTTTTACCCTGGAAATTCAGAGGCTGAGGGTTGATCTTACAGGAGTTTATAAAATCAAGAAGGGTATAGATAGGGTGAATAGCCAAGGGCCTTTGCCTTGGCTGGGGAGTCCAAAACTAGAGGGGATAGGTTTAAGGTAAGAGGGGATAGACTTGAAAGGGACCCCACAGGGAACTTTTTCACACGGAGGTTGGTGCATGTATGGAATGAGCAGCCAGAGGAAGTTGTGGAGGCTGATAAAATTACAATTTTTAAAAGGCATCTAGATTGGTGTATGAATAGGAAGGTTTAGAGGGATATGGGCCAAATGCTGACAAATAGATCTCGGTAGGATTAAGATGTCTGGTTGGTGCAGATGGGTTGTAGCAAAGGGTCTGTTTCCATGCTGTATGACTCTATCTCATAGTAAATTCAAACAAGATTAGAAAGAGTAGATCTAGGAAAGATGTTTTTGATACAAAAACATAAATCGTGGGATTAAAGGGAGAAAGTAGCAAGAGGAGACTGATTTGCAAGATCAGCTGTGACCATATTGAATGGAATGGCCTCATCCTGTTCTTACAGTCAATGTTTCTTCTCTGAGGAAGAGTTGAGCAGATTGGCTTTATACACACTGGCATTTTAAGAACAACATATAAGATCTTAAGGCAGCTCGACAACGAAGACTCTGAGAGGGTTCTTCCTCCTCGAAACTAGAATGATGGGGCACAGTTAAAAACAAAAGGTCTTTCAATGAAGACTTGTCTTTCTCTGCCATTGAATCACCATTGCACTTCTGTTCCCCAAAGGGCTGGGCCATTGCATACACTCAAGGTTGAGTCAAGTTTATGATTTAGGGTGGCATGGTGGCTCAGTGGTTAGCACTGCTGCCTCACAGCACTAGGGATCCAGGTTCAATTCCAGCCTCAGGCTATTGTGTAGAGTTTGCACATTCTTCCAGTAGTCTGTATGTTTTCTCCCACAACCTCATGATGTGCAGGTTAGGTGGATTCCACTGTCACTATTATGCATCCCTCGTTTACGTTTTATCCACTCCTGATTATTCTGAAACATCCAGTGTTCTCTGGGGTTGTTGTTCCCACATTTCGCCCAGAGGGAACATGTTGGGCCTGTCTCTTGCCCAATAACTCGAACCGCTGTGCTGCAGATTTACACTCAACTAGCTGTTCCCAGACTATTTTGGCTAGATCCTGCCTTATTTTAACAGAATATGGCTTCTCCAAATCCAACACCTAGATATCCAACAACAAGGAAGATAGAGGACTTGGTAACATGGCGCAATGAGAACAACCTCTGTCTCCATGTCGGCAAAACTGAAGAAGAGGTGGAATTTCTTTGATCAGATGATTATGAACGCGTGGTGAGGGAGCGGCTGTGATGGAGGCCCAGGACCTCCATGTCCTCGGCAGAGTGGGAGGGGGAGTTGAAATGTTGGGCCACAGGGCGGTGTGGTTGATTGGTGCGGGTATCCCAGAGTCTTGGGCCTCCTTCACCGCTGCTCCCTCACCATCAGACACCTGGAGGAAGAACACCTCATCTTCCACCTTGGAAAACTTCAACCCAGGGCATCAATGTGGACTTCACCAGTTTCCTCATTTCCCCTTCCCCCACCTCACCTCATTTCCAAACTTCCAACTCAGCACTGTCCCCATGACTTGTCCTACCTGCCTATCTTCTTTTCCACCTATCCACTCCATCCTCCCCCTGACCTATCACCTTCATTCCCTCCCCCACTCACCTATTGTAGTCTATGCTACTTTCTCCCCACCCCCACCCTCCTCTCATTTATCTCTCCATCCTTCAGGCTCTCTGCCTGTATTCCTGATGAAGGGCTTTTGCCCGAAACATCGATTTTACTGCTCCTCTGATGCTGCCTGAACTGCTGTGCTTTTCAAGTACCACTCTAATCTCGACTCTGCTTTCCAGCATCTGTAGTCATTGTTTTTACCTAAAAGACCAGACTGCACCCCGACATATCTAACCATGATGGTATGACCAACCATCTCACCTGTGAGATGTGATGAGCTCCACAACCTGACAGCCACCTGACCTGACTGTCCATCTATCCCCTCACCTACCTGCCACTGCATCTACCTACCCTCTCACCTACTTCTCAACCCAGTCACCCACCTGCACCTCAACCTTCCTGCCAACTCACCCCCATGACCTGATACACGTACCAACACATTCAGCTGTCAGCCTACCAGCCCACCCATTCACACCTTCACTCATATAATCCCGAAAAAGAGATAGAGGACACTTGGCAATCCTCTATTATTGCACTCAGCTATTCAGCCACTGAAGTGCTGAATGTGGACTCAATCTGTTCCCATTGTAGTGACTTGGTATTGTGAATGGAAACCTGTAGCACAAAGGGAAGCATGAATGTTGGGGTCCCTGATAAAGTTGGAGAGTGGAGAAATCTGTCACATTTATAATTGTATCGATGATAGTGAATTTGCTCTTGTAGATTACATGAAATTAGTAAATGAACTGATTCCAGCTTCATTACTGAGATAATCCCTAGCAATAGCTTCTGGACTGTGAAATAGTTGTTCTCCATTCACCACATCAGAGACGAGTCTGGTAAGGTAATGTGTTTATTCAATTTCTTGTAAATAATCTAAATGAACAGGTGAATAACAATGCCAGTGGAGATTTATTCTCCATATAAACCTATCAGAGTGGATCAGCGTGAGATCTTGTCAGAGTCTTGGGCACAAACCAATAGAAATCACTGTTTTTCACAGAAATGGCTCTTCTGTATTATGGGAGATAAGGCGTGTTTATTATCCATTAATTTCAGCTGTTGGAGATCCTGGTAAGCTGTTATCACATTTAATAGTATTGTAAATCTATTGTTGGCTGTTCCTGACATTATATTTGACTGTTTTAGACAGCCATCTGGTCTGTCCAACAGTTGGATGATAACATATTTGCTGCTGTTTCAATTTTGACAGGACAACTGTATTGATAGTTGTCTTTGCTGATTAAAGGTTGGTATTGTTGCAGGGTCCTTCTCTCCCTGAACATATTGGAATTACATATCTGTGTTAAGAGCAGGAATCAGACCACCAGGAAGTATTAATAATTTCACTTTCTGGGGTTAACCGCAGTGTAACTTTTTAAATCAACCTTTATCACAGAGAACAGGTGTTTTGATAAATCCATATAAGACGTGGTGCCTCATCAATCTCTGAAAAAACTGTTCTGATAAGTGAATTTTCTGCTGGAAGAAGATGGTGATGTAATTGGAAAATGAGAATCGAAGGCTGGCTGTTGGAGTGGGTGATATGCAAGTCAAAGTTTTCACTGTTTCTGTTACTTTCAAACAAATGAGAGCTGTGAATTGGCCCACAGTGCATAATGTCTCCACTGACAGTTCAGAAAAAGGAAGTCTCAATTGATGTATGCAGCCAAGAGTGAAGGGGAATAGACTCACAGCCTCTGTGAAATGTACCATTGTGTCAAAGAAAGTACACATGGAACACATTTTAATTTAGATCTGTTTTTTGGGAAACCATATCTTGCAAGGAAAGGCACTGAAGTTAGAGTCTTAAATATACAGGCAGTAGGTCGGAAGAACACAGCAGGCCAGGCAGCATTAGGAGGTGGAGAAGTTGACATTTCGGGTGTAACCCTTCTTCAGGACTGTCTTGACAGACATTATGGCTGTAATTTGTCACATACATGCTGAGTTGTCAACCTGTTAACCATTAACTTACTGCAATTTGCCATGAATTCATGTTTAATATATATTGACTTTTCTTTGGATATTAGTATAAAAGTTAGATAAAGGAAACTTTGTCCATTGGTTTTCCTTTCTCCTTGGACAGTTTGGTATGTTTGGATCTTTGTTTTTGTTTCTTCTCAACAGGGATCATACACAGTACACTAAAATTTGAGGAGCATTAGTTTATTGGGTTGATATCTAGAAGACAGTTTAGATTGTCTTCATTCCATGCGTGCAGATTAAATGAAAATTGTGCAGGCAGAGGTAGAAGCTTGGAGCATCTGGAGAAGCACTGAAACATTAATAGAGACTTTATTGTTTGGCTGGATTTGGATATTAGACTGGTGATCAGGGTACAGAATGTGAAGACAAAACTAAATGTGTAGCTGCTGATTGATCTTTTCCGCTCTCCTTCTCTCTCTGATAGTTAGCCTGGTGGCCATTGCGATCCAATGCCAAGGCAAGTGTGGTCTCTCGCCATGTATCACTTGCTACCTTGTGGGAATGGCAGCTACCGATCTTCTTGTTGTTATCACCGATCCCTTATTGAGGTGGTCAGCCTCAATTTATTTTGCAGATTCCTTCATTTTCATTACTCCTCTCTGCATTGTCATTTATTTTTCACCCATGGCAGCCACTGTTGTTTCTGTGTGGCTCACAGTTGCTTTCACCATGGATCGATTTGTGGCCATTTGTTGCGAGAATCTGAAAACAAAATATTGCACCAAGAAAATCACGACTGTGGATATAGCAACAGTGACCCTGCTGGGCTGTTTGGAGTCTGTCCCTTGGTGCTTTGTAAAGGAACCAGAATATGTAATTGGTAATGTTCCCTGGAATTGTGTCACTAAACCAAGCTTCCACACATCCCCTGGATGGGCTGCGTTAGAACTGATTCATTACATGTTAACACCTTGTATCCCTTTCTTTTTAATTCTGCTGCTCAATGTTTTGACAGTCAGACACATTTCAGTAGCAAGTAAAGTTCGAAGAGGACTTCGGGGCAAAAGCTACAGAGATGAGCACAATGATCCAGAGATGAAGAATCGTAGGAAATCCATTATTTTACTCTTGAGCATTTCAGGCAGTTTCATCCTGTTATGGGTGTTACACATTGTGTACATCATTTACCGGCGAATTGCAGATATGATACCGTATTACTCCTATACTGACCCGAACGACACCAGATACCGCACATCAAAGATGTTGCAAGTACTCAGTACTTGCACTAACACAGGTATTTATGTTGTGACCCAGACTAAATTCAGAGAGGAGCTGAAGAACGGGGTGAAATACCCATTTAATCACATCATTACATTTCTGTCAACAGTCATGGGGACACGCTTGTAACCTTCTCCCTTGTTTTTCTCCTTCTCACCAACGAACAGTTTAAGATCCAACAGAGAGAAGAAACTCCCTCCATTGGAATGTGCGTTCACACACACACACACTCCCTCTCCCACACACAGTTACTACCTCTCTCTCACACACACACACTCATACACACAGTTGTTACCTCTCTCACACACAAAGAGACACTCACACACTTTCTCTCTCTCTCTCTCTCACACAGACATTCAGATTCAGACACACACACATACGTTCACAGAGAGTTGCAAAATAGCATATGGATTGAACAGAGTACAAATATAATAGGAGGAGGAGTAGGCTATTCAGCCCTTCAAGCTTGCTCCAACATTCAACATAATTATGGTGAACATCCACGTCAGTCCCCTGTTCTTGCTTTCTACCCCATAACCTTTGATCCCTTTCGCCCACAGAACTATATCTATCCCCTTCCTGAAACAGCCACTGTTTTGGCTTTGACTGTTTTGGTTTTGAGGCAAGGACCTCCACAGGCTCTCTCCTGTCTGGATGAAGAAATTGCTCCTCATCTCAGATGAAATTATGATGGAAATGAGGAAAGTGAAGAGAATTGCTGTGGAAGACATTTCCACTGAAAGGTATGAACAACACAAAGATGTCTCCTCAATGTCAGGGGTCAAACCTTCCAGTTTCAAGATCGTTAGATTGGGTGTGGGCCAGAGGTAGGCATTGGGATCCTGTGGAGGTTGTGATATTGATCAGACCAATGACAATCTGGGGATCATTGCTACTGCTGAGAAGATCCAGGTGATTGCCCCAAATCTTCCACTCTCAGGATCATTGGAAATCAGATACATGACTCAAACTTTGAATTGGATGGCATTGGGATAATCTCCTGTCCCTCAGCCAACTTTTGAGAAGGGTTAAAAACAGCTGATTGCTGCTTTCTCGGTCACATCTCTTTTGAAGCAACTGTTTTAACTGAAGCTCACAGAGTTTCTGAGTTCGGTCACTGCTCATTCAATTGTTGTCCTGTTTCCCCAGAAAACACTTCCTGCTCAACACGAGACATCGATTCCTTCTCCCCTGCTCACTCTCCCCATTTAAACAAAACAGAGGGACTTGTTGGGGTGGGCGAGGGGCCGTATTTGGCTCCCCAGCATTCCCTACCTACCTTGGGGATACCCTGAGTAGACAATCTCACTCATTTTCCCAATGGACACTGATGGCTTCTGCTGTTGCTGATGTCTGCTTTGGTTCCAAACTGGAAAATGTGAGGCCGGAGTTTGGGGGATCTGCTCAGGCACAGGGCAAGAGAAAAAGAGAACTGCAAGAACCACAAATATGTAACAGGAGAGAGAGAGGCAGGAAGAGGGATAATAAGTGATAGAAAGACAAAAGAAACAGATAAGACAAACAGAAAGGAGGAGGGAAAAGTAAAGAGTGATACAAAGGCACAGAGATAGCTAGAGGGAGAAAGGGAGAGAGAAATGATTTAGAGAGATGGAAAGGATGATAAACACATAGTGAAGGACGGAAAGGCAGAGAGACAGATAAAGAGATAAAGACATACAGATTGAGAGAAATGAAGAAAGATGGTTACTGCAAGATAGAACAGAGAAATAAGAAGACAGAGAGATTGAAAAGCAGAGACTCAGCCAAAGAGAGAGAATGGCAGACAGCCTGCTACAGAGATGGAAAAGCAGAGAGAGGTAAAGAGATAGGCATGTATGGGATAGGTAAAGAGGGATAGAAAGGCAATGAGACAGATAAAGATAAAAAGACAGAGAGAACGATAAATAGAGAGAGAAATGTAGAGAGACAGGGAATGCAGAATATAAAGGGATGAACAGAGAGAGAAAGCGAGAAGATAAAAGCGAAAGGAGCTGAGTTGTGAAGGGGTGGAGAAATTTCTCAAACTTGTTTCCCATCTGTTTTGGAAGTGTTAAAACACTGCCCTCTGTTGGTGACTGGAGGGACGGACCCGATGGCAACGACACAAGCAGAGAGCAGCGTCGCCTAGTGTTCAATCCACAATGGTACATACAATAACACAGCCTCAGGCTCCATGTGGACATTGTGAAATGAGAGGTAATTAGCAACAAGGCGTATTCCCAGACTCTTAACATTGTTTTTAAATATTTGCTTTTGCACACGGGCAGCTTCATGCAGCAGTTTTGTTTTGCTTTCATTCCAGAACGAGAAGCTTTGCTTGTGATAAAATGTGTGACACAACTATGACTCAAACTCTTTGGTAAAAACACATTGGAAATCCAAAACTCCCATTACCTTAAATACGCTTAAATGTTTAAATGTTGCATTGATTATAGAAACATACAGTACAGAGGATGCCCTTTGGTTTCTGTTTTTCTATCTCTCTTATCAATGTGCCTGCCTTTATAACTCTCCGAGGCTAGGGCTGTTTTCCCTGGAGCGTCGGAGGGAGAGGGGTGACCTTATAGAGTTTTATAAAATCATGAGGGGCATGGATAGGATAAATAGACAAAGTCTCTTCCCTGAGGTGGGGAGTCCAGAACTAGAGGACATAGGTTTCAGGTGAGAGGGGAAAGATATAAAAGAGACCTAAGGGGCAACTTTTTCACGCAGAGGGTGGTTTGTGTATGGAATAAGCCGCCAGAGGAAATGGTGGAGGCTGGTATAATTGCAACATTTAAAAGGCATTTGGATACGTATATGAATAGGAAAGGTTTGGAGGGATATGGGCCGGGTGCTGGCAGGTGGGACTAGATTGGGTTGGGATATCAGGTCGGCATGGACATATTGTCCGAAAGGTCCGTTTCTGTGCTGTACAGCACAATGACTCCATATAACTGTCTTTTTTTCTGTTTGCCTTTCTATTTATCCTTATTAATCTCTCTGCCTTTCGATCTCGCCTTTCTACCTCAGTTTCTATTTATATATATATAAATAGATATATATATATCACTCAGGCTGTCCTCTCTTTCTCTCACTTACACTGCTGGAACACATCATCAAGTCTGTCCTGCCAAAACTACATGACTACCTACACTACTCCCACCTCCCAGCTGAAGGCCCGAAGCCTTGAATGTTGCGTCGTTCAAGTGCTCAGCTAAATGATAATTTAAAGTTTGCGAGGTTCCCCACCTCAACTCACTTCCCAGGCAGTGCATTACAGACCCCACTCCAACTGTTTAGATGTAAAACATTCCCGAAGCTCTCTTCCTGCTCGCTCTCAAAAGTAAACTTGGATTCAGGAATCTAAATCACATTTTCCCAAAATGAGACTTTACCAAAATGAGATTTTACCATGTTAACTATTAATTAAAGATTAACAATCCAACAAGTCTTTTGGTTCAATAAAGTTTCTGACCCAAGTTGTGAAATGGTATCTGATCATTGACTTCAGGAAGAAAGGAGGACACACACTCGTCTACATCAACGGAACGGAGGTTGAGAGCATCAATTTCCTCAGAGCGATGATAACCGACAACCTGTCCTGGACCTACCACATAGATGTGACGGTCAAGGAGACACAATCACATCTCCTCTCCCTCAGGTGGCTTAGGAAATTCAGCATGTCCATAATGACCCTCACTAACATTTACAGATGCCCCATCGAAAGCACACTGTCTGGGTGTGTGGTGGCCTGGTACGGCAACTGCACTGTCCATGACCCGAAGATTGTGATCACAGCCCAGACCATCATGGAAGCTAACCTCCTATCCATGGACTCCATTTACACTTCTCGTTGTCAGGGAAAGGCTGCCAACGTCATCAAAGCCCCCTCCCAACCCAGTAACGCTCTCCTACAATGTCTTTCGTCAGGCAGAAGATAGGGACGTCTGTACTCAGTTCCCAGCAGGTTCAGGAACAGTTTCTCCCCTGTGATTATTAGACTGATGAATTCATGCTCTAAATTCAAATAATATTGATTTTGCTCATGTTGATCTTGCTTTGTGAATCTCCTGTGCAGTGTAACCTTGTATTCCTCGCTCTGTCTAAGCACTGTATGATCTGTATGTCCTTGTACGCATTGATCTGCCTGTACTGCTCACAAAACAAAGCTTTTCACTGTACTTAGGTGCATGTGACTACAACAAATCACATCAAGGTGTCATAGAAGATTTGCACATTCTTTCTGTATACCTGCCTGTCTTTCTCTCTGTGTAACTCACTGTCGTTTTCTCTCTGTGTTACTCTGTCTGTCTGTCTCCCTCTCTCACTCTCAACGGAACTCACTGTCTGTCTGTATTTCTGTGTAACTCACTGTCTTTCTCTATCTTTCTCTTTGTGGATCTCACTATCACTCCCTCTCTGTGTAACCCACTGTCTTGCTCTCTCTCTCTTTCTGTAATTCACTGTCTCTCTCTCTCTCTCTCTGTAATTCACTGTCTCTCTCTCTCTATAATTCACTGTTTCTCTCTCTCTGTAATCCACTGTTTCTCTCTCTCTGAAATTCACTGTTTCTCTCTCTGAAATTCACTGTTTCTCTCTCTCTGAAATTCACTGTTTCTCTCTCTCTGAAATTCACTGTTTCTCTCTCTCTATATAATTCACTGTTTCTCTCTCTCTCTCTCTCTCTGTAACTATCACTCTCTCTCAGTAACTCACTGGCTTTCTCTTCCTCTCCCTGTGTCACTCACCATCATTGTCTCTCTCTGTGTAACACTCTCTCTCTCTCTCTCTCTCTCTCTCTCTCTAACTCTAACTCACTGTCACTCTCTCTCTCTCTCTCTCTCTCTCTCTCTCTCTCAGTTTAGTCCAGAGACTTTCTTCCAAACCCAAGTGTTTTGGTAGATTCCTCCTCTTAAAAGTAAAACCACCCACTGGTCCAAGAGGAGGGAGGTAGAAAATATAAGTCAGTCCGTTCAGCCCATTAAGGTGGTGCCTGCCACTCAATTGGGATCACGTGATGATACTTCCATTTGCTCACAGGTGCCGTGATTTCTCTCTCCATCCTGGTAGCTGTTGTCATGGCGACATGGTTGTGAATGGGGACCAGGTGCTCACACATCCCTCAGGGACAGCAGTTGTCACGTCCCCAATTTTGGCAAGATTCAGCCACAGGCCCAAATAAAACAAAAACAAACCAAACAACAAACAATGTGCCACCGCTCTGGCCTTTTCCTAACCCCCCTGTTGTGTGTTTTCATTCCATTGGGTCACTTGGAATTGGGTCGCACTCAGAATGAAAGTGTATTGTAATTAATAAATAAACCATTACAGGTTCACTTACAGTTGGGGCTTCACTGAGTAAATCTGGGGAGGGGGCACTCACTTTGAAGGGTCGCTCCGTTTCTTGTCACCCCAAATGTTCGACGTGTCGGTGGAGACTTGTGACGGCAAATTACTGCAGATGCTGGAATCTATGCTGAAAACAACAAATGCTGGAGGTCACAGCATCCGTGGAGAGAGTACCAGCTGACTTTTCGAGACTAGATGACTCCTCATCATCACTGAGGTGATGTGTGGAGGGGTCAGCATCTATGCTATAGTGGGGGAATGGGTCTTGGAGTGCTGGGGGAGAAAGGGTGTTGATAATTCAGACTGAGTGGTGGGAATGTGAGAATGGCACAACCCAGACTGGGATGGGGGAGACAGCCCCACTGGGATGGGGACTGAGGAGAGAAGACATGGTGACTGAGGAATGTAACGAGGAAAGCTAAAAGAAAGGAAAGGGATGGAAGTGAGTTCACAACTTGAAGGTGTTGAACTCAATACTAAGTCCAGAAGTTTGTAAAGTATCCAATCTGAAGATGGGATGTTGTTCCTCTAGATTTCAGCAGAGGTTTGTGACGTCACCACATGCTGGGGTTCCCTCCCTCTGCCAGTGAGTTTGTGATGTGTTCCCCAACAGAGAGGGAGAGAAATGTTGACTGATAGCAGTATTAACCAATAGAGAGGGAGAGGACGGATGACTGAAAGTGAGATTAACCAATAGTGCATTGGCATATCTGTGACTGAGGGCAGCCTTGACCAATAGAACGAGAGAATGGCCAATTTAGGTCCACCTAAAGAGCAGACTTGACCAATCGAGAGAGAGGATTTTGGATTAGTGGTACTGGAAGAGCACAGCAGTTCAGGCAGCATCCGAGGAGCAGCAAAATTGACGTTTCGGGCAAAAGCCCTTAATCAGGAATAAAGGCAGAGAGGCTGAAGGGTGGAGAGATAGGCTAGAGGAGGGTGGGGGTGGGGAGAAAGTAGCATAGAGTACAATAGGTGAGTGGGAGTGGAGATGGAGGTGATAGGTCAGGGAGGAGGGTGGAGTGGATAGGTGGAAAGAAAGATAGGCAGGTAGGACAAGTTATGGGGGCAGTGCTGAGCTGGAAGTTTGGAACTAGGGTGAGGTGGGGGGAAGGGGAAATGAGGAAACTGGTGAAGTCCACATTGATGCCCTGGGGTTGAAGTGTTCCGAGGCGGAAGATGAGGCATTCTTCCTCCAGGCGTCTGGTGGTGAGGGAGTGGCGGTGAAGGAGGCCCAGGATCTCCATGTCCTCGGTAGAGTGGGAGGGGGAGTTGAAATGTTGGGCCACAGGGCGGTGTGGTTGATATTGGTGCGGGTGTCCCGGAGATGTTCCCTGAAGCGCTCTGCTCGGTGGCGTCCAGTCTCCCCAATGTAGAGGAGACCACATCGGGAGCAACAGATACAATAAATGATATTGGTGGATGTGCGGATCAGCGACTTAAAGCAGCACTGACCAATAGAGAGGGAGAGGGCTGGTGACTGACAGCACGTCTTACCAATAGAATGAGGAAAAGGTCGTGACTGAAGGCAGGACTGACCAATAGAGTAAGAGGCAATAAGTGTCTGAAGGCAGATTGGGAGAGAGGTGCAAATTAAAGACAAATCCGACCAATAGAGAGGACGTACCAGTAACTGAATTAAGCTCTGACCATTAGAGAGGCAGAACCCCAGTGACTGAAGGCAGATTTAACCAATAACCACCGTGGGCGGCACGGTGGCACAGTGGTTAGCACTGCTGCCTCACAGCGCCAGAGACCCGAGTTCAATTCCTGCCTCAGGCGACTGTGTGGAGTTTGCACATTCTCCCCGTGTCTGCGTGGGTTTCCTCCGGGTGCTCCGGTTTCCTCCCACAGTCCAAAGATGTGCAGGGCCAGGTGAATTGGCCATGCTAAATTGTCCGTAGTGTTAGATAAGGGGTAAATGTAGGGGTAGGGGTATGGGTGGGTTGGGCTTCGGCGGGTCGGTGTGGACTTGTTGGGCCGAAGGGCCTGTTTCCACACTGTAAAGTAATATAATCTAAAATCTAATCTAAAAAAAAAAATCTTAATCTAATCTAATAGACAGAGAGAGTCCCAATGACTGAAGGCAGGTCTAACCAATACAGAGGAAAGGACACAGTGATTGAAGGAAGGTCCAACCATTCGATAGGCAGAGCCCCCATGACTGAAGGTAGATCCAACCAATAGAAAGGCAGATCCCCAGTGACTGAAGGCAGATCTGACCATTGGAGAGTGGGTGCGAAGACAAGTTCTCTTTAGATTAGGTTACTTCCAGTGTGGAAACAGGCCCTTTGACCCAACAAGCCCACACAGACCCATTCCCCTCACACTGCGGGCAATTTAGCATGGCCAATTCACCTAATCTGCACATGTTTGGACTGGGAGAGGGAACTGGAGCACCCGGAGGAAACCCACGCAGATACGGTGAGAGTGTGCAAACTCCACACAGACAGTTGCCCAAGGTGAGAATTGAACCCAAGTCCCTGTGAGGCAGTAATGCTCACCACTGTGCCATCATGCCGCCCAAAGTCCACCTGACTCACAGGTGTATGATAAGTGTCTGGTCAGGTTGTTCAAGATTCCTAACCAGGGAATCAGTGGGAATGTTGCTGTTGACAAGAGTTGAAGCATCAGCTGAACTTGAAAATTAGCATTGTATTCATTCACTAGACATGGGCATCGCTGGCTGGGCCCAGCATTTCTTGCCAATCCCTAGTTGTACCTTGAGAAGTTGGTGGTGAGCTGCCTTCTTGAACCAATGCAGTCCATGTAATGTCGGTGGACCCACAGTGCCCCTAAGGGAAGGATTTCCAGCATTTTGAAGCAGAGAAATTGAGGAAACTGCAACATACCTCCTATTCAGGATGGCGTTCCAGTACCAGATTTGAAACATTAACTCTGTTTCTCTCTGCACAGATGCTGCCAGACCGGCAGCATTTCTCCAGTAGTTTGTTATAGATGATCAAGTTGTTTGAGGATTGTAACAGTCAAGTTTGACATCTTTCAGTATTGACAATGAATGTGAGAATCAAAGCTATTCTGTCCAATGTTAATTGATAAACACACTGCTTTAATGCCTGTATGTCACAGCTACCAAAGTGTCAGCTCCGTCCTTTCTGTTTGCTTTCATCCGGTTGGATTTGGATTCGGATTTGGACTTGAGTACAGGAATACAGTGAAAAGTGTACAACGACCCTCTGCTCAGGCAACATCATACTTCCCAAAGGTCAGGATGAAAAACAGAGACAGAAATAAAATACACACAAAATGGGCTGTATCGAGTGGCATCATTCAGAAAATCGCAGATTCCTCACATTAAACATTCACACAGCAGGCTCCTGTCAGACTACCTGAAGGCTCCTAGACTGATTCCTGGAATGAGTGATGCTGGGAACTATGTTACGTTGACACAAATGGTATATTGGTCCTCGGAGTGAGGGAATTCAAGTACAGGAGCAGGGATGTCTTGCTGCAACTGCACGGTGCCTTAGTGAGACCACAATAGGAAATTTGCATGTGATTTGGTTGCCTCATCTGATAAAGATTGTTCTAGCAATGGAGGGAATGCAGCAAAGATTTACCAATCTGCTTTGTGGGATGGCAGAACTGACATTGAGGAGAGATGACATTAGTTCAGATTATATTCACTGGAGATTAGAAGAATCAGGGGAGATCTAAGGGGAGTTAGAGGGAGCGGCTGAGTGGACTCGGATGTTTTATCCTGGAAATTCAGAGGCTGAGGGTTGATCTTTAAGGGGTTTATAAAATTATGAAGGGTATGGATAGGGTGAATAGCCAAGGGCCTTTTCTTTGGCTGGGGGAGTCCAAAACTAGAGGGGATAGGTTTAAGGTGAGAGGGGATAGACTTGAAAGTCACCTCACAGGGAACTTTTTCACACGGAGGTTGGTGCATGTATGGAATGAGCAGCCAGAGCAAGTTGCGGAGGCTGATAAAATTACAATTTTTAAAAGGCATCTAGATTGGTGTATGAATAGGAAGGTTTAGAGGGATATGGGCCAAATGCTGACAAATAGATCTCGGTAGGATTAGGATGTCTGGTTGGCGCAGATGGGTTGTAGCAAAGGTTCTGTTTCCGTGCTGTATGACTCTATCTCATAGAAAATTCAAACAAGATTAGAAAGAGTAGATGTAGGAAAGATGTTTTTGATACAAAAACATAAATTGTGGGATTAAAGGGAGAAAGTAGCAAGAAGGGACTGATTTGCAAGATCAGCCGTGACCATATTGAATGGAATGGCCTCATCCTGTTCTTAAATTCAATGTTTCTTCTCTGAGGAAAAGTTGAGCAGATTGGCCTTATACACACTGGCATTTTAAGAACAACATGTAAGATCTTAAGGCAGCTCGACAACGAAGACTCTGAGAAGGTGCTTCCTCCTCGAAACTCGAATGATGGGGCACAATTAAAAACAAAGGGTCTTTCAATGAAGACGTCTTTCTCTGCCATTGGATCGCCATTGCACTTCTGTTCCCCAAAGGGCTGGGCCATTGCATACACTCAAGGTTGAGTCAGGTTTGTGACTTAGGGTGGCATGGTGGCTCAGTGGTTAGCACTGCTGCCTCACAGCACTAGGGACCCAGGTTCAATTCCAGCCTCAGGCTACTGTGTGGAGTTTTCACATTCCTCCAGTAGTCTGTGTATGTTTCCTCCCACAACCTAAAGATGTGCAGGTTAGGTGGATTCCTCTTTTACGTTTTATCCACCCCCTGAACATTCTTAGACATCGAGGGTTTTCTGGGCTTGTTGCTCCCACATTTCGTCCTGAACGAACATGTTGAGCCTGTCTCTTGCCCAGTAACTCGAACTGCTGTGCTGCAGATTTATACTCAACTAGCTGTTCCCAGTCTATTTTGGCTAGATCCTGCCTTATATTAACAGAATCTGGCTTCCCCCGGTCCAAAGCCCAACTATCCAACAACATTGAGTGAAAATACAGAAGGCAGATAGAGGGCTTGGTAACACGGCGCAATGAGAACAACATCTGTCTCAATGTCGGCAAAACTAAAAAAGTGATAATTGACATAAAAAAAAAGAACAACATGCTCCCCACCCCCCCTTCCCCCAATCAGCGGAACTGGGGTTTGAAAGGGTGAAGAGCGTCACGTTCCTCAGAGTGATGATAACTGACAATCTGCCCTGGACTTCCCACATAAATGTGAAGGTCAAGAAGGCACCACAACATCTGTTCTTCCTCAGGCCACTCAAGAAATTTGGCATTTCCATCAAGAAACACAACAACATCTACAGATGCACCACTGAAAGCATAATGTCCGAGTGCATAATGGACTGCTACAGCAACTGCTCTGCCCAAGAGCATAAGAAATGACAGAAGTTTGTGTGCACAGCCCAGGCCATCACAAAACCAAGGTTCCTTCCATGAACTCCACTTACACAGCTCACTGCCATGGAAATACTGCAAACTTCATCAAAGACCCATCACACCCTGGTAATGATCTCCTATAACCTCTACTGTCAGGCAGAAGCCTGAAGACGTTCAACATAAGTTTCAGGAACAGCTTCTTCCAAGCTGTTTTTGACTGATGAACTGACCGTCTAGCCTTAAATAATGCTGATCTTGCTAACTTGGATGCTGTCTCATGTGCACTTTGTGCAATATAACCTGTATGTCTCTGTCTAGGTCTTTTTGATCTGTACATCCTTGCTTACTATGATCTGCCTTTACAGCTTGTTAACAAAGCTTTTCACTGTACTTTGCTACACATGACAACAAATCAATCAATGCTATTTGAAGATCTCTGAATTTCTGCAGTGCATCTTGTAGATGGTACATGCTGCTGTTACTGACCATAAGTGATGGAGGAGGTGGATGCTTGCGGATGTGGTGCCAATCAAGTGGGGCCGCTTTGTCCTGGATGGTGTCAAACTTCTTGAATGTTATTGGAGCCACACTCATCCAGGCTAGTGGGGAGTATTCCATCACACTCCTGACTTATGCCTTGTAGATGGTGGATAGGCTCAGGGGAGTCAGGAGGTGAGTTGCTCACTGCAGGACTCCTAGTTTCTGAATTGCTTTTGTTGCCACTGTGTTTATGTGGTGAGACCAGTTGTGTTTCTGATCAATGATAAGCCCCAAGGTGATAGTAGGGGATTCAGTGAAGGTAACTCCATTGAATGTCAAGGGGAGGTGATTAGATTGTCTCTAATTGGTGATGGTCATCGCCTGGCATTTGTGTGGTGCAAATGTTAATTGGCACTTGTCAGACCAAGCATGGATATTGTCCAGATCTTGTTGCATTTACACACAACTGCTTCAGAGTCTGAGGAGTCACGAATGGTGCTGAACATTGTGCAATGATTGGTGAACATCCCCACTTCTGACCTTATGGTGGAGGGAAGGTCAAACATCTTCAGCTGGTTTGTTTGGGCCTAGGACACTAGCCTGAGGAACTCCTGTCGAGATTCCCAGAACTAGGCACAGCACTGCACTGTCCCTTGAGGGAGAAAGTGAGGACAGCAGATCAGAGTAGAAGAGTGTGGTGCTGGAAAAGCACAGCCAATCAGGCAGCATCTGAGGAGCAGGAGAGTCGATGTTTCGAACATAAGCTGTTCTGCTCGAAATGTCGACTCTCCGGCTCCTCGGATGCTGCCTGACTGGCTGTGCTTTTCCTGCACCACACTCTTCAACACTGTCCATTGAAGCACCATCTATATGTCGATATAAAAAACTCTCCTGAATACATTTCATGAAATTTGTCTTCTCGAACCCTTTATGCTATGATTATTCCTATTAATATTAAGGAAGTTGAAATTCCTTCATTACACCTGTATTGGTTTACATACCTTACTGAATTGCCTACCACTTGATAAGGTAGATGTAGAGGGGTTTTTTTCCCTTGTGGGAGAAAATGGGACAGAGACTATAATTTCTGAACAAGGGTCACACCTTTAAGACAAAGATGAGGAGGAATTTCTTCAATCAGATGATTATGAATCTGTGGAATGTTCTACCGCAGAGGGCTGATGGGGTTTGGGGGAAAAGGCAGGAAAGTGGAGTTGAGGATTTTCAGATTAGCCATCATCTCAGTGAGTGGTGGAGCAGGTGCAATGGACTGATAGCCCATGTGCTATAAGTCTTATCCATCATATCCCCATAATCACATACACTACTGGCAAACAAGCATCAACCTGTCCCTCAATCCTTCAGATCTCCAGCAGTGGCTTGCTGTTCTCACAAACTACAGATGGGGTCTGTGTTTAAGCCATCTACAATGTTGACTTTCCTGTTCCTTAGATGCTGCCTGACCTGTGTGCTTTTCCAGCTCCACATCTATTGACCGAAAGGCACAAACTATACGATTATATGTAGGGCCTTGGGTGATGTTGTCGAACAGACAGACCTAGGGTTCAGGTAGTTAATACTTTGAAATGTAAATCACATATAGATGGGGTGGTTAGAAGGCATTTATCACACTTGCCTTCATTGCTCAGACCTTTAAGAATGGGAGTTGGGACGTCATGTTGAGGCTACACAGGTCACTGTTGGGGTCTCTTCTGAAGTATTGTGTCCAGGGTTGGTCACCCTGTTACAGGAGTGTGGGAGGTTTAGGGTGACCTTATAGCAGTTTATAAAATCATGACGGGTAGAGATAAGGTGAATGGCAGGTGTTTTTTTCCCTAGGGTGGGGGATTTCATATTTTTCAGGTGAGAGGAGGGAGATTTAAAGTAGACATGGGGGCAATTGTTTTTAGTGCAGAGAGTCATTCCTGTGTGGATTGAACTTTCAAAGGAAGTGTTGAATGCAGGTACAGTTACATTGTTTAAAAGACATTTGGATAAATTTATGAACAAGAAATGTTTGGAGGGAAAGGGCCAAGTGCAGGTGGGATTGGTTTAGTTTGAGATTATGGTCAATATAGGCTGGGTGGACCGAAGGGTTCGTTTCCGTGCTGTATGAATCTATGACTCAATTTGGCAGAAAGGAAACAGGATGTATCTTCTCAAGAAGAATTGTTAGTTCTTTTGTAGCATGTGACTTATTTTTGAAACTCACACTCCC
The DNA here is from genome assembly GCF_037043375.1 of Chiloscyllium plagiosum. NCBI lineage: Eukaryota > Metazoa > Chordata > Chondrichthyes > Orectolobiformes > Hemiscylliidae > Chiloscyllium > Chiloscyllium plagiosum. Next base: position 22,936,629 of record NW_028270176.1, on the reverse strand, counting down.
CTTTGAGGCAGGTAGGATTTGAATGCTGAGCTTCTATTCCAAAGACAGATATTACCACTTGTTAATAGAATTACAGTGTGGAATGAAGCCATTTGGCCCATTACGTCTGCACAGACTGTCTGAAAGCATCCCACTCAGACGCATAACCCCCTATTTACCATGGCTAATCCACCTCGCCTGCACATTATGGGACATTTCGTGTAACCAATTCATGTAAGCTGCACAGCTTTGGAGTGTGGGAGGAAATCAAAGCACTCAGAGGAAACCCACTCTCACACAGGGAGAACACATAAACTCCACACAGGTTAGAAACAAAGCTGGGTCCCTGATGCTGTGAGGCAGCAGTGCTAACCACTGTGCTAACCATGCCACCGTAGATCATTAAATAGCATTGGTCATAGCATTGATTTAAATATTGGACACCCAGTATCTCCTGTTTATTTGACAGGAAATTGGCATATTTCAGCTGATGACAAACACCTTGCTGGAGGAACTGCACCACAAAGCATTCTATCATCCACAAATGCCTGAATGTTCACTTTGCATCTTAAATTTAGTCTACCTTTCTCTGAAATTCAAAAGAGAGAGTGGAAATTGAAAATTCATGGGAACATAGGCTAAGTTTTTATGGTGTTGGCATTCGGAAATGTTTAAACTTTGCATGCCTTACAGTTCAGGTCAACCCATCAGCCAAAACTTCGAAATGTTATTTTTTTCCAGTGATATCATCAAGCTTGTGAACGGGAAATAGCAAACAGATTGTGGAATGGAGGATTCTCACTGTAGTGGAAACAGCCAACTGCAAAAGGACGAGGACAGTGAAAGTCACAAATAGTTCATGTGTAACAAAGAACTGAGCTCAAATATCTTTGTGCTCACAAGTCAGTATTGAGAAGGAGAAACATAGCCAAGAACTAAAAGAGTTCTGATTTGACTGGAGACAACAGTCGATGTAGAGTCATAGAGATGTACAACATGGAAACAGACCCTTTGGTCCAACTCATCCATGCCGACCAGAAATCCCAACCTAATCTAGTTCCCCATTTACCAGTACTTGACCCTATATCCCTCTCAATATTTCCTATTCTAATACTCTTCCAGATGCATTTTAAATATTGCAATTGCACCACCCTCCACCACTTTCTCTGGCAGCTCATTCCATACAGGTATCACCCTCTTCATGAAAAAGTTGTCCCTTAGGTCCCTTTTATATCTATCCCCTCTCACCTTAAACTTATACCCTCTAGTTCTGGACTTCCCCATCCCAGGGAAAATACTTTGTCTATTTATCCGACCCATGCCCCTCATAATTTTATAAACCTCTACAAGGTCATCCCTCAGCCTTCAAGACTCCATGGAAAACAGCCCCAGCCCATTCAGCCTCTCCCTATAGCTCAAATCCTCCAACCCTGGCAAGTTCCTTGTAAATCTTTTCTGAACCCTTTCAAGTTTCACAACATCCTTTCAATTGGAAGGAGACCAGAATTGTGCACAATATTCCAAAAGTGGCCTAACCAATGTCCTGTACAGCCACAACATCACCTCCCAACTCCATTACTCAATGCTCTAACCAATAAAGGAAAGCATACCAAATGCCTTCTTCACTATCCTATCTACCTGTGACTCTACTTTCAAGGAGCTATGAACCTGCACTCCAAGGTCTCTTTGTTCAGCAACACTCCCTGGGACCTTACCACTAAGTGTATAAGTTCCACTTTCCCAAAAATGCAGCACCTCGCATTTATCGAAATGAATCCATCTGTTACTCCTCAGCCCAATGCCCCATCTAACCAAGATCCCATTATAATCTGAGGCAACCTTATTTCCTGTCTATTACACTTCCAATTTTGTTGTCTTCTGCAAATTTACAAACTATACTTCCTTTGTTCAAATCCAAATCATACATGTAAATGATGAAAAGTGGTGGGCCCAGCACCGATCCTTGTGGCACTCCACTAGTTACAGGCCTCCAGTCTGAAAAACAATCCTCCACCACCAGCCTTTGTCTTCTACCTTTGAGCCAGTTCTCTATCCAAATGGCTAGTTTTCCCTGTATTCCACGATATCTAACTGATGGGGATCCTTGTCAAATGAACAGGTGATCACTTTCAGAGAAACAGGCTTGAGCAGGAGGGCAGAGGAAACACTTCCTCTATTATTACACTCAGCAGCTATTCACAGGCTGAAATGCTGAATGTTGACTTAACCTGTTCCCATTGTAGCGACTTAGTATTGTGAAAGGAACACTATAGCACAAAGGAAAGCACGAATGTTGGAGTCCCTGGTAAAGTTGAAGAGTGGAGAAATCTGTCACATTTATAATTGTATCGATGATATTGAATTTGCTCTTTAAGATTACATGAAATTGGTAAATGAATTGATTCCAACTTCATTACTTCATTAGCTTCTGAACCATGAAATGATTGTGCTCAATTCACCATACCCCTCACATCAGAGTCAACTCTGGTGAGGTAATGTGTTTGTTCAACTTCTTGGAAATAATCTCAACGAACAGGGGTATAACAATGCCAGTTGAGACTTATTCTCTATATAAAAAAATCTATGAGAGCAGATCAGCTGAGAGATCTTGTCAGAGTCTTGGGCACACAATAACAAAATAACAGTCTTTTATAGAAATGGGCTATTGTGGAGTAAAGGAGATAAGGCGTGTTTATTATCCTTTAATTTCAGCTGTTGGAGTTCCTGGTAAGATGTTATCACATTTAATAGTATTGTAACTCTATTGTTGGCTCTTCCTGCCATTACATTTGACTGTTTTAGGCAGCTATCTGGTCTGTCCAACAGTTGGATGACAACATTTTCACTGCTGTTTCTATTTTGACAGGACCATGTTATATCGGTGATGGTTTTTGCTGATCAAAGGCTGGTTTTATTTCAGGGTCATTCTTCTACGTTGAAAGTATTGGAATTGGATACTTGTGTTAAGAGCAGAAATCGGATCACCAGGAAGTGTTAATAATTTCACTTTTTGGGATTAACTTGCAGTGTAATTTTTCTTATAAACATTCTTTTAGGGATTGATGAGGCACCATGTATTACATGGATCTATCATTATTCCCATTCTCTATGGTAGTATTCAGATAAGTGTATCTTCTGCTGCTTTTGATGAAAGAACTGGACAGCTATTCTGAGGGGAAAGTTTATCCTGATTTGTGGACAGAGATTTCTGTTGGTCTTGATCATAAATTATATTGCAGATTTCTGGAAGAGGAGTTGGGTTGGAAGAATGTCAGGCCCTGGTGTGTGTGAGTTTATAGCAAAGAATCTGAAAACCCAACATTCCTGAGCAAGGAAGGGATGTAAAATGGATCTATGAAATTGGGTTTTTGCAAGGGGAGAAGATGGTGATGTAGTTGGAAAATGAGAATCGAAGGCTGAATATTGGAGTGGGTGATATGTAAGTAGAATTTTTCACTGTTTCTACTACTTCAAAACGAATGGGAGCTGTGAATTGGCCCATAGTGCATAATGTCTCCACTGACAGTTTAGATAAAGCAAGTCTAATTAATATATGCAGCCAAGAATGAAGGGGAGTAGACTCACAGCTTCTGTGAAATGTACCATTGTATCTAAGAATGTACACATGGAACACTTTTTAATTTATATATGCTCTTTGGCAAACCAAATCTTCCTAGGAAAGGAGCTGAAGTTGAAGTCTTGACAGACATTGTGGCTGTAATTTATCACATATATGCTGAGTGGTTTAACTATTAACTTACTGCAATTTGCCATGAATTCATGTTTAACTTATGTTGACTTTGCTTTGGATGTTAATATAAAAGTTAGATAAAGGAAACTTTGTCCATTGAGTTTCATTTCCCCCTTGGACAGTTTGGTATGTTTGGATCTTTGTTTTTGTTTCTTCTCAACAGGGGTCATACACAGTACACTTTAAAATTCAAAGACAGGTAGTTTATCGGGCTGATATTTAGAAGAGGATTTAGATTGTCTTCATTCCATGTGGTGCAAATTAAGTGAAAAGTGTGCAGGAACATGTGGAAAGTTGGAACATCTGGAGAAGCACTGGAATATTGACAGAAACCTCACTGTTCGGCTATGATTGGATAGTGGGCTTGTGGACAGGATGGAAGATGTGAAGGCAAAATTAAATGCACAACTGCTGATGGATCTTTTCCTCTCTCTTTCTCTCTGATAGTTAACCTGGTGGCAATTGTTATCCTATGCCGAGGCAAGTGTGGTCTTTCACCATGTATCACTTGCTACCTTGTGGGAATGGCAGCCTCTGATCTTCTTGTTGTCATCAGTGATCCCTTATTGAGGCAGACAGCCTCAATGTACTTTGCAGATTCCTTCATTTTCATTACTCCTCTCTGTATTGTAATTTATTTTTCAGCCATGGCAGCCACTGTTGCTTCTGTGTGGCTCACAGTTGCTTTCACTGTGGATCGATTTGTGGCCATTTGTTGTGAGAAGCTGAAAACAAAATATTGCACCAAGAAAACTGCAACTGTGGTTATATTAACAGTGAGTCTGCTAGGCTGTTTGGAGTCTATCCCTTGGTGCTTTGTAAAGGAACCTAAATATGTAATTGGTAATGTTCCCTGGGATTGTGTCACTAAACCGAGCTTCCATACATCCCCTGGATGGGCTACCTTAGAAATGATTCATTACGTTTTAACACCCTGCATCCCTCTCTTTTTAATTCTGCTGCTCAATGTTTTGACAGTCAGACACATTTCAGTAGCAAGTAAAGTTCGAAGAGGACTTCGGGGCAAAAGCTACAGAGATGAGCACAATGATCCAGAGATGAAGAGTCGTAGGAAATCCATTATTTTACTCTTGAGCATTTCAGGCAGTTTCATCCTGTTATGGGTGTTACACATTGCGTACATCATCTACCGGCGAATTGCAGATATGATACCGTATTACTCCTATATTGACCCGAACTACACCATATACCGCACATCAAAGATGTTGCAAGTACTCAGTACTTGCACTAACACGGGTATTTATGTTGTGACCCAGACTAAATTCAGAGAGGAGCTGAAGAATGGGGTGAAATACCCATTCAATCTCATTGGTAAATTTCTGTCAACAGTCACGGGGACACGCTTGTAACCTTCTCCCTTGATTTTCTCCCTCACTTTACAGTTTAGACCCAAACATAAATAATAAATGAAGTCTGACACACACACACACACACACACACACACAAAGTTTCAGGATTCTTCCCTCTGGTTGACTCTCTGCATCAGAACTAGGAAGCAACAATCAGACATACACTAATTCACACACACATACGCTCTCTCACGTATACACACAAACTCACTCACACTTCTTTTCACACACAAATACACTTACACACACACTTGCTACCTCTCTCACATACAGACACTCTCTCTCTTTCTCTGACATGCACACACTCTCTTTCCGTCTCTCACGTACGCAGTCACCCAATATTGCAGAATAACATATGCATTCAACAAAGCACAAATATAAACATAGATAATAGCGCAGGAGCAGGCCATTCAGCCCTTCAAGCCTGCTCCACATTCAGCATAAATATGGCTGAACATTCAACTCATTCCCACGCTGGCCTTCTTCCTCATGAAGTGGCAGATGGCACGGGGCAGGGTGACACTAGGCACACAGACACACAAGATGGCTGCTGAGCCCTAAGTTGGCCACTTGATGCACAAGATGGCCGTCGACCCACAATATGGAGAGAGACAGCTGAGCAAACACAAATACTGCCTGGGGCCACCTGAATGCCAGCACAATGCACTCACAACCAAGTTGATTCGTGTAAGATGGGTGGGGAACAGAATAAACATGTGTAGCCTATATTGCCCGCCAAAGTGCCTGGATCCAGCCAACTCCTTTGATATAAATGCTAACAATTTGATACAGACTCAATACAAAGTGCTAATAGCCAGGGCTGCAGTAATGGTCCTTCTCAGGAAGAGCAATTAGCGCCCATTACTGCAGCAATGGACTTCCGCTCACACATCGAAACTGACAATGTCCACACTGAAACTGACAACAACCACGTTGAAAGTAACAAAGGCTGCGCTGGAACTGACAATGACTGCAGCAAAACGATCAACGATTCTGCAATACTGACAATAAACTATCTTACAGAGACAATAACCTCATCACTGACCTATTTCTCACAAACTGTATAAAAGTATCTTGATATGTGCTCCGGGTTGAGAGAAGACTCACAGCCGATCACTGTGCTGTTGATATCTTTCTCTCCCCGGAGCTCTGGTATTTCCTTGTACAATAAACTCTGTCATTGAACCCCAACTCAGACTCCGAGGCTGGTGATTTTCCCCACAACAATTGGCACTGCGAGCAGGGTTCTTATTACTGGGTGCCTTGGTCGAAAGCCACGATCGGGGAGCCAGGGTATGAACCAGTTTGTCTCTGCAAACGGGAAGAGTCAGACCGGCCAAAGACACAGTTTAAAAGGTATAAGATTGCGAGATGGGATGTAGGCCAGAGGTAGGCATTGGGAGCCTGTGGAGGTTGTGATATTGATCAGACCAATCACAATCTGGGATCAATGCTGCTGCTGAGAAGATCCAGGTGATTTCCCCAATCTTCCACCCTCAGGATCATTGGAAATCAGATACATGTCTCAAACTTTGAATTGGATGGCATTGGGATCATCTCCTGTCCCTCAGCCAATTTTTGAGAAGAGCTCAAAATAGCTGATTGCTGCTTTCTCGGTCACATCTCTTTTGAAGCAACTGTTTTGACTGAAGCTCGCAGAGTTCCTGAGTTCGGTCACTGCTCGTTCAATTGTTGTCCTGTTTCCCCAGAAAACACTTCCTGCTCAACACGAGACATCGATTCCTTCTCCCCTGCTCACTCTCCCCATTTAAACAAAACAGATGGACTTGTTGGGGTGGGCGAGGGGCCGTATATTGCCCCTAAGCATTCCCCACCTACCTTGGGGATACACTGAGTAGACAATCTCACTCATTTTCCCAATGGACACTGATGGCTTCTGCTGTTGCTGATGTCTGCTTTGGTTCCAAACTGGAAAATGTGAAGCCGGAGTTTGGGGGATCTGCTCAGGCACAGGGCAAGAGAAAAAGAGGACGGCAAGAACCACAAATATGTAACAGGAGAGAGAGAGGCAGGAAGAGAGATAATAAGTGATAGAAAGGCAAAAGAAACAGATAAGACAAACAGAAAGGAAGAGAGAAAGATAAAGAGTGATGCAAAGACACAGAGATAGCTAGAGGGAGAAAGGGAGAGAGACTGATTTAGAGAGATGGAAAGGAAGATAAACATATAGTGAAGGACAGAAAGGCAGAGAGACAGATAAAGAGATAAAGACATATAGAACATAGAACATAGAACATAGAAGAATTCAGCGCAGTACAGGTCCTTCGGCCCTCGATGTTGCGCCGATCCAAGCCCACCTAACCTACACTAGCCCACTATCCTCCATATGCCTATCCAATGCCCGCTTAAATGCCCATAATGAGGGAGAGTCCACCACTGCTACTGGCAGGGCATTCCATGAACTCACGACTCGTTGAGTGAAGAACCTACCCCTAACATCTGTCCTATACCTACCCCCCCTTAATTTAAAGCTATGCCCCCTTGTAATAGCTGACTCCATACGTGGAAAAAGATTCTCACTGTCGACCCTATCTAAACCCCTAATCATCTTATACACCTCTATCAAGTCACCCCGAAACCTTCTTTTCTCCAATGAAAACAACCCCAAGTGCCTCAGCCTTTCCTCATACGATCTTTCTACCATACCAGGCAACATCCTGGTAAACCTCCTCTGCACCCGTTCCAGTGCCTCCACATCCTTCCTATAGTATAGCGACCAAAACTGCACACAATACTCCAGATGTGGCCGCACCAGAGTCTTATACAACTGCAACATGACCTCAGTACTCCGGAACTCAATTCCTCTACCAATAAAAGCCAGTACGCCATATGCCTTCTTCACCGCACTATTTACCTGGGTGGCAACTTTCAAAGATTTGTGTACATGGACACCAAGATCCCTCTGCTCATCCACACTACCAAGTATCCGACTGTTAGCCCAGTACCCCATCTTTTTATTACCCTTACCAAAGTGAATCACCTCACACTTAGCTACATTGAACTCCATTTGCCACCTTTCTGCCCAGTTCTGCAGCTTATCTATATCCCGCTGTAACCTGCCACATCCTTCCTCACTGTCTACAACTCCTCCGACTTTCGTATCATCCGCAAACTTACTCACCCAACCTTCTAACCCCTCCTCCAGGTCATTTATAAAAATGACAAACAACAATGGTCCCAAAACAGATCCTTGCGGAACACCGCTAGTGACGGCACTCCAAGATGAACCTTTGCCATCAACTACTACCCTCTGTCTTCTTCCAGCCAGCCAACTCCTAATCCAAACCTCCAACTCACCCTCAATGCCATACCTCCGTATTTTTTGCAGTAGTCTACCATGGGGAACCTTATCAAACGCCTTACTAAAATCCATATACACCACATCTCCTGCTTTCCCCTCGTCCACCTCCTTAGTCACCTTCTCAAAGAATTCAATAAGGTTTGTGAGGCACGACCTGCCCTTCACAAAACCATACTGACTATCCTTGATCACATTATTCCTATCCAGATGTTCACAAATCCTATCCCTTACAATTCTCTCTAAGATTTTGCCCACAACAGAAGTGAGACTCACCGGCCTATAGTTACTAGGGTTATCCCTACTCCCCTTCTTGAACAAGGGAACCACATTTGCTAGCCTCCAATCTTCTGGCACTACTCCTGTAGACAACGAGGACATAAAAATCAAGGCCAATGGCTCTGCAATCTCCTCCCTTGCTTCCCAGAGAATCCTAGGATAAATGCCATCAGGCCCAGGAGACTTATCTATTTTCACCCTTTCCAGAATTTCCATCACCTCTTCTCTACATACCTCAAAGCCATCCATTCTACTTAATTGTGACTCAGTATTCACATTGACAACAATGTCCTGTTCCTGATTGAATACTGACGAAAAGTATTCATTCAGTGTCTCCCCAATCTCTTCAGCCTCCACACGCATCTTCCCACTACTATCCTTGACTGGACCTATTCCTACCCAAGTCATTCTTTTATTCCTGACATACCTATAGAAAGCCTTAGGGTTTTCCCTAATCCTACCAACTAAGGACCTTTCATGACCCCTCCTTGCTGCTCTTAGCTCTCTCTTCAGGTCCTTCCTGGCTACCTTATAACTCTCAATTGCCCCAATTGAACCTTCACGCCTCATTTTACATAGGCCGCCCTCTTCCATTTAACAAGGGATTCTAATTCCTTATTAAACCACGGCTCCCTCACACGACCCTTTCCTCCCTGCCTGACGGGCACATACTTATCAAGGACACTCAATAGTTGCTCCTTGAACAAGCTCCACATATCAATTACACCCTTGCCTTGAAGCTTACTTTTCCAGGCCACACATCCTAAGTCATGCCTCACAGCATCATAATTTCCCTGCCCCCATCTATAACTCTTGCCCTGTAGTGCACACTTATCCCTCTCCATCACTAGAGTAAAGGTCACCGAATTGTGGTCACTGTCCCCAAAGTGCTCACCTACCTCTAATTCTAACACCTGGCCTGGTTCATTACCCAGAACCAAATCCAGTATGGCCTCACCTTTTGTTGGCCTATCTACATATTGTGTCAGGAAACCCTCCTGCACACATTGGACAAACACTGACCCATCTAACGAACTTGAGCTATAGCTTTCCCAATTAATATCAGGAAAGTTAAAGTCCCCCATAACAACCACCCTATTACTTTCACTCTTCTCTTGAATCATCCTCGCAATCCTTTCTTCTACGTTTCTAGGACTATTAGGAGGCCTGTAAAAAACTCCTAACAGGGTGAGCTCACCTTTCCTATTGCTAACCTCAGCCCAAACTACCTCAGATGGCGAGTCTTCATCCATCGTCCTTTCCACAGCTGTAATACTATCTTTGACAAGCAATGCCACACCTCCCCCTCTTTTACCCCCACCTCTTACCCTACTAAAACATTTAAACCCTGGAACCTGCAACAGCCAATCCTGTCCCTGTTCTACCCATGTCTCCGTAATAGCCACAGCATCGAAGTCCCAGGTACCAACCCACGCTGCAAGTTCACCTACCTTATTTCGTATACTTCTTGCATTGAAGTATACACACTTCAAACCACTTTCCTGTTTACAGGCACCCTCCTTTGAAATTGATGCCATGTTCCTAACCTCCCTACATTCCAGGTCCTGCACCCTAAAGCTACAGTCTGGGTTCCCATGCCCCTGCAGAGTTAGTTTAAACCCCCCCCAAGAGCACTAGCAAACCTCCCACCAAGGATACTGGTGCCCCTCAGGTTCAGGTGTAGACCATCCTGTTTATAGAGGTCCCACCTTCCCCAGAAAGAACCCCAGTTATCCAAATACCGGAATCCCTCCCTCCTGCACCATCCCTGTAGCCACGCATTTAACTGTTCTCTCTCCCTATTCCTCGACTCTCTATCACGTGGCACGGGTAACAAACCAGAGACAACAACTCTGTTCGTTCTAACTCTGAGCTTCCAACCTAGCTCCCTGAAAGCCTGCCTAACATCCTCAGCGCTCCTCCTACCTATGTCATTGGTGCCAATGTGGACCACGACTTCGGGCTGCTCCCCCTCCCCCTTAAGGACCCGGAAAACACGATCAGAGACATCACGTACCCTTGCACCTGGGAGGCAACATACCAAACGTGAGTCTCTCTCGTTCCCACAAAACCTCCTATCTGTGCCCCGAACTATCGAGTCCCCAATTACTATTGCTCTGCTCTTCTCCACCCTTCCCTTCTGAGTAACGGGGACAGATTCCGTGCCAGAGGCCTGAGCCCCGTTACTTGCCCCTGGTAAGTCGTCCCCCCCACAAGTATCCAAAACGGTATACTTGTTCTTGAGGGGAATGGCTGCAGGGGGTCCCTGCACTGGCTGCTTCCTCCCAGTCCCCCTCACTGTCACCCATCTATCTGCCATCTTTGGAGTTACTACTTCCCTAAAGCTCTGATCTACGACCCCCTCTGCCTCCCGAATGATCCTAAGTTCATCCAACTCCAGCTCCAGTTCCCTAACACGGTCTTAGAGGAGCTGGAGATGGGTGCACTTCCTGCAAGTGTTATCAGCAGGGACGTCCATGGCATCCCTCACCTCAAACATGTTGCAAGAGGAACATTGTACTGCCTTCACTGCTATCCCTCTGAAAGTAACCTTTTATAAAAAAAAAACTGGGTCTAAAGAATACAACAAGCAAAATGCAGCACTTACCTACTTACCAATATAGATTGAGAGAAAGGAAGAAAGATGGTTACAGCAAGATAGAACAGAGAAATAAGAAGACAGAGAGATTGAAAAGCAGAGACTCAGCCAAAGAGAGAGAATGGCAGACAGCCTGCTACAGAGATGGAAAAGCAGAGAGAGGTAAAGAGATAGGCATGTATGGGATAGGTAAAGAGGGATAGAAAGGCAATGAGACAGATAAAGATAAAAAGACAGAGAGAACGATAAATAGAGAGAGAAATGTACAGAGACAGAGAATTCAGAATATAATGGGATGAACAGAGAGAGATAGCGAGAAGATAAAAGCGAAAGGAGCTGAGTTGTGAAGGGATGGAGAAATTTCTCAAACTTGTTTCCCTCCTGTTTTGGACGTGTTAAAACACTGCCCTCTGTTGGTGACTGGAGGGACGGACCCGATGGCAACGACACAAGCAGAGGGCAGCATCGCGTAGTGTTCAATCCACAATGGTACATACAATAACACAGCCTCAGGCTCAATGTGGACATTGTGAAATGAGAGGTAATTAGCAACAAGACATATTGCCAGAATCTTAACATTGTTTTTAAATATTTGCTTTTGCACATGGGCAGCTTCATGTAGCTGTTTTATTTTCCTTCCAGAACGAGAAGCTTTGCTTGTGATAAAATGTGTGACACAACTATGACTCAAAATCTTTGGTAAAAGCACATTGGAAATCCAAAACTCCCATTACCTTAAATACGCTTAAATGTTTAAACGTTGCATTGATTATAGAAACATACAGTACAAAGGATGCCCTTTGGTTTCTGTTTTTCTATCTCTCTTATCAATGTGCCTGCCTTTATAACTCTCCGAGGCGAGGGCTGTTTTCCCTGGAGCGTCGGAGCCTGAGGGGTGACCATATAGAGGTTTATAAAATCATGAGGGGCATGGATAGGATAAATAGACAAAGTCTTTTGTCTGGGGTGGGGAGTCCAGAACTAGAGGGCATAGGTTTAGGGTGAGAGAGTAAGATATAAAAGAGACCTAAGGGGCAACTTTTTCATGCAGAGGGTGGTTTGTATATGGAATGAGCCGCCAGAGAAAGTGGTGGAGGCTGGTATAATTGCAACATTTAAAAGGCATTTGGATACGTATATGAATAGGAAGGGTTTGGAGGGATATGGGCCGGGTGCTGGCAGGTGGGACTAGATTGGGTTGGGATATCAGGTCAGCATGGCCATATTGTCTGAAGGGTCTGTTTCCGTGCTGTACATCACTATGAATCCATATAACTCTTTTTTTTCTGTTTGCCTTTCTATCTATCCTTATTAATCTCTCTGCCTTTCGATCTCTCCTTTCTACCTCAGTTTATATATATATATATATATTATATCACTCAGGCTGTCCTCTCTTTCTCTCACTTACACTGCTGGAACACATCATCAAGTCTGTCCTGCCAAAACTACATGACTACCTACATTGGTCGGGAGCTGGTCGGGAGCTGGTCGGGAAGGTAAGTGATTGATATTTGAGTGGGTGTGTTCTATACCCCAGGCCCTACATAGTAGGGCCTCCCTCCCATCCTCCTCCTCTAACCTAACTTTAAAGTTCACAGGTAAGCTACTCAGTGTTCTTGCTTTGGAGATGAAGTGTAGCGTAATGGCAGCGCAGGCAGTGGAATGTTCCTCCTGCCGGATGTTTGAGATAGGGGTGACCACAGATACTCCTGCCGACTTCATCTGCAGGAAATGCAGTCAGATTCTGCTCCTCACAGAACGAGTTAGGGAACTGGAACTGGAGTTGGATGAACTGAGGATTATTCGAGAGGCTGAGAAGGTGATAGAAAGAAGCTACAGGGACATAGTTACGCCAGTGAACAGAGGTAGCTGGGTAACAGTTAGAGGTGGGAAGGGGAGGAAGCAGGCAGTGCAGGGATCCCCTGTAGTCATTCTCGTAAACAATAGGTATACCGCTTTGGATACTGGTGGGGGGGACAGCCTAGCAGGCGTAAGCTGCAGTGACCGGGTCTGTGGCGTGAGGTCTGGCTCTGAGACTCAGAAGGGAAAGGGGGAGAGGAGGAGAGCGCTAGTTATAGGAGACTCTCTAGTTAGAGGGACGGACAGGCGATTCTGTGGACATGGGCGAAACTCTCGGATGGTTTGTTGCCTCCCGGGTGCCAGGGTCCGAGACGTCTCGGACCGTGTCTTCAGAATCCTTAAGGGGGAGGGTGTGCAGCCAGAAGTCATGGTGCACATTGGCATCAACGACATAGGTAGGAAGAGAGGTGGGGAGGTCATTCAAGAGCTCAGGGAGTTAGGCTGGAAGCTGAAAGCTAGGACAGACAGAGTCGACATCTCTGGATTGTTGCCGGTGCCATGTGACAGTGAGGCAAGGAATAGGGAGAGAGTGCAGTTGAACACGTGGCTGCAAGGATGGTGTAGGAGGGAGGGCTTCAGGTATTTGGACAATTGGACTGCGTTCTGGGGAAGGTGGGACCTGTACAAGCAGGACGGGTTGCACCTGAACCAGAAGGGCACCAATATCCTGGGGGGTAGGTTTGCTAGCTATCTTCGGGGGGGTTTAAATTAATTTGGCAGGGGGATGGAATCCGGACTTGTAGTCCAGCAAATAGGCTAGCTGTTTGTCAGGATGTCCAAATGTGTGGGGAGGCTGTGAAGAAGGTAGCACTGACAGGGAATACTTGCGGACACAGAGATGGGTTCAAGTGTGTATACTTCAACGCAAGGAGTATCAGAAATAAGGTCGGTGAACTTAAGGCGTGGATAGGTACCTGGGACTACAATGTTGTGGCCATCACGGAAACGTGGATAGAAGAGGGACAGGAATGGTTGTTGAAGGTTCCTGGTTACAGATGTTTCAGTAGGATTAGGGAGGGTGGTAAAAAAGGAGGGGGGGTGGCGTTGCTAATTAGAAATGGTATAACAGCTGCAGAAAGGCAGTTCAAGGGGGATCTGCCTTTAGAGGTAGTATGAGCTGAAATCAGAAATAGGAAAGGTGCAGTCACCTTGTTGGGTGTTTACTATAGGCCCCCCAATAGCAGCAGAGATGTGGAGAAACAGATTGGGAAACAGATTTTGGAAAGGTGCAGAAGCCACAGGGTAGTAGTCATTGGCGATTTCAACTTCCCAAATATTGACTGGAAGCTCTTTAGATCAAGTAGATTGGATGGGGCGGTGTTTGCGCAGTGTGTCCAGGAAGCTTTTCTAACACAGTATGTAGATTGTCCGACCAGAGGGGAGACCATTTTGGATTTGGTACTCGGTAATGAACCGGGACAAGTGATGGGCTTGTTAGTGGGTGAACATTTTGGTGATGGTGACCACAATTCTGTGACTTTCACCTTGGTTATGGAGAGAGATAGGTGCGTGCAACAGGGTAGGTTTTACAATTGGGGGAAGGGTAATTATGATGCTGTAAGACAGGATCTGAGGAGCATAAGTTGGGAGCATAGGCTGTCGGGGAAGGATGTCGTGGAAATGTGGAACTTTTTCAAGGAACAGATACGACGTGTCCTTGATACATATGTAGCGGCCAGGCAGGAAAGAAATGGTCGTGTGAGGGAACCTTGGTTGACGAGGGAGGTTGAATGTCTTGTAAAGAGGAAGAAGGAGGCTTACATAAGGTTGAGGAAACAGGGTTCAGACAGAGCAGTGGAGGAATCCAGGATAGCCAGAAGGGACCTGAAGAAAGGGATTAGGAGAGCCAAGAGAGGGCATGAAAAATCTTTGGCGGATAGGATCAAGGATAACCCAAAGGCATTTTATGCGTATGTGAGAAACATGAGAATGATGAGAACGAGGGTAGGTCCAATCAAGGACAGTAGTGGGAGACTGTGTATTGAGTCGGAAGAGATAGGAGAGGTCTTGAATGAGTACTTTTCTTCAGTATTTACGAATGAGAGGAACCGTATTGTTGAAGAGGAGAGTGTGAAACGGACTGGTAAGCTAGAGGAGATACATGTTAGGAAGGAAGATGTGTTGGACATTTTGAACAACTTGAGGATAGACAAGTCCCCTGGGCTTGATGGGATATATCCTAGGATTATGTGGGAAGCAAGAGAGGAAATTACAGTACCGTTGGCAATGATCTTTTCATCTTCACTGTCAACGGGGGTGGTACCAGGGCACTGGAGAGTGGCGAATGTTGTGCCCCTGTTCAAAAAAGGGAATAGGGATAACCCCGGGAATTACAGGCCAGTTAGTCTTACTTCGGTGGTAGGTAAAGTAATGGAAAGGGTACTGAGGGATAGGATTTATGAGTATCTGGAAAGGCACTGCTTGATTAGGGACAGCCAGCACGGATTTGTGAAGGGTAGGTCTTGCCTTACAAGTCTGATTGAATTCTTTGAGGAGGTGACCAAGCATGTGGATGAGGGTAGAGCAGTGGATGTAGTATACATGGATTTTAGTAAGGCATTTGATAAGGTTCCCCATGGTAGGCTTATGTGGAAAGTCAGGAGGCATGGGATAGAGGGACATTTGGCCAATTGGATAGAAAACTGGCTAACCGGCCGAAGTCAGAGAGTGGTGGTAGATGGTAAATATTCAGCCTGGAGCCCAGTTACAAGTGGAGTTCCGCAGGGATCAGTTCTGGGTCCTCTGCTGTTCGTAATTTTTATTAATGATTTGGATGAGGGAGTCGAAGGGTGGGTCAGTAAATTTGCAGATGATACGAAGATTGGTGGAGTTGTGGATAGTGAGGAGGGCTCTTGTCGGCTGCAAAGGGACTTGGATATGATGCAGAGCTGGGCTGAGGAGTGGCAGACGGAGTTCAACCCTGCCAAGTGTGAGGTTGTCCATTTTGGAAAGACAAATAAGAATGCGGAATACAGGGTTAACGGTAGGGTTCTTAGTGAGGTGGAGGAACAGAGGGATCTTGGGGTCTATGTTCATAGGTCTTTGAAAGTTGCCACTCAGGTGGATAGAGCTTGTAAGAAGGCCTAAGGTGTATTAGCGTTCATTAGCAGAGGGATTGAATTCAAGAGTCATGAAGTGATGTTGCAACTGTACAGGACTTTGGTTAGGCCACATGTGGAGTACTGTGTGCAGTTCTGGTCGCCTCACTTTAGGAAAGATGTGGAAGCTTTGGAGAGGGTGCAGAGAAGATTTACCAGGATGTTGCCTGGAATGGAGAATAGGTCGTACGAGGATAGGTTGAGAGTGCTAGGCCTTTTCTCGTTGGAACGGCGAAGGATGAGGGGTGACTTGATAGAGGTTTATAAGATGATCAGAGGAATAGATAGAGTAGACAGTCAGAAACTTTTTCCCCGGGTACAACAGAGTGTTACAAGGGGACATAAATTTCAGGTGAAGGGTGGAAGGTATAGGGGAGATGTCAGGGATGGGTTCTTTACCCAGAGAGTGGTGGGGGCATGGAATGCGCTGCCTGTGGGAGTGGTAGAGTCAGAACCTTTGGTGACCTTTAAGCGGCAATTGGATAGGTACATGGATGGGTGCTTAAGCTAGGACAAATGTTCGGCACATCATGGCCGAAAGGCCTGTTCTGTGCTGTATTGTTCTATGTTCTATGTTCTATTACTCCCACCTCCCAGGTGAAGGCCTGAAGTCTTGAATGTTGCATCGTTCAAGTGCTCAGCTAAATGATAATTTAAAGTTTGCGAGGTTCCCCACCTCAACTCCCCTCCCAGGCAGTGCATTACAGACCCCACTCCAACTGTTTAGATGTAAAACATTCCCGAAGCTCTCTTCCTGCTCGCTCTCAAAAGTAAACTTGGATTCAGGAATCTAAATCACATTTTCCCAAAATGAGACTTTACCAAAATGAGATTTTACCATGTTAACTATTAATTAAAGATTAACAATCCAACAAGACTTTTGGTTCAATAAAGTTTCTGTCCCAAGTTGTGAAATGGTATCTTATCATTGACTTCAGGAAGAAAGGCGGACACACACTCATCTACATCAACGGAACGGAGGTTGAGAGCATCAATTTCCTCAGAGCGATGAGAACCGACAACCGGTCCTGGACCTACCACATAGATGTGACGGTCAAGGAGACACAATCACATCTCCTCTTCCTCAGGTGGCTTAGGAAATTCGGCATGTCCATAATGACCCTCACTAACATTTACAGATGCCCCATCGAAAGCACACTGTCTGGGTGTGTAGTGGCCTGGTACGGCAAATGTTCTGTCCATGAGCCGAAGATTGTGATCACAGCCCAGACCATCATGGAATCCAACCTCCTATCCATGGACTCCATTTACACTTCTCGTTGTCAGGGAAAGGCTGACAATATCATCAAATCTCCCTCCCAACCCAGTAACGCTCCCCTACAGTGGGAAGTGTGAAGGGAGCAGCATCTATGCTATAGTGGGGGAATGGGTCTTGGAGTGCTGGGGGAGAAAGGGTGTTGATAATTCAGATTGAGTGGTGGGAATGTGAGAATGGCACAACCCAGACTGGGATGGGGGAGACAGTCCCACTGGGATGGAGACTGAGGAGAGAGGACATGGGGACTGAGGAATGTAACGAGGAAAGCTGAAAGAAAGGAAAGGGATGGGAGTGAGTACACAGTTTGAAGGTGTTGAACTCTATACTAAGTCCAGAAGTTTTTAAAGTGTCCAATCTGAAGGTGGGATGCTATTCCTCCAGATTTCAGCAGAGGTTTGTGACGTCACCACATGCTGGGGTTCCCACCCTCTGCTCGTGAGTTCACCAATAGAGAGGGAAAGAAACGTTGACTGATAGCAGACAGTTGCCCAAGGCTGGAATTGAACCCAGGTCCCGTGAGGCAGTAGTGCTTACCACCATGCCACCCAAAGTCCACCTGACCCACAGGTGTATGATTAGTGTCTGGTCAGGTAGTTCAAGATTCCTAACCAGGGAATCAGTGGGAATGTTGCTGTTGACAAGAGTTGAAGCATCAGCTGAATTTGAAAATTAGCATTGTCTTCATTCACCAGACATGGGCATCGCTGGCTGGGCCCAGCATTTCTTGCCAATCCCTAGTTGCGCCTTGAGAAGATGGTGGTGAGCTGCCTTCTTGAACCAATGGAGTCTATGTAATGTCAGTGGACCCACAGTGCCCCTAAGGGAAGGATTTCCAGCATTTTGAACCAGAGAAATTGAGGAAACTGCAACATATTTCCTATTCAGGATGGCGTTCCAGTACCAGATTTGAAACATTAACTCTGTTTCTCTCTGCACAGATGCTGCCAGACCGGCAGCATTTCTCCAATAGTTTGTTATAGATGATCAAGTTGTTTGGAGATTGTCACAGTCAAGTTTGACCTCTTTCCATATTGACAATGAATGTGAGAATCAAAAGTATTCTGTCCAACGTTAATTGATAAACACACTGCTTTAATGCCTGTATGTCACAGCTACCAAAGTGTCAGCTCCGTCCTTTCTGTTTGCTTTCATCCGGTTGGATTTTGATTTGGACTTGAGTACAGGAATACAGTGAAAATTGTACAAAGTTGCTATACTCCGGCAACATCATACTCCCCAAAGGTCAGGATGAAAAGCAGAGACAGAAATAAAATACACACAAAATGGGCAGTATCGAGTGGCATTATTCAGAAAATCGCAGATTCCTCACATTAAACATTCACACAGCAGGCTCCTGTCAGACTACCTGAAGGCTCCTAGACTGATTTCTGGAATGAGGGATGCTGGGAACTATGTTACGTTGACACAAATGGTATATTGGTCCTCGGAGTGAGGGAATTCAAGTACAGGAGCAGGGATGTCTTGCTGCAACTGCACGGTGCCTTAGTGAGACCACAATAGGAAATTTGTGTGTGGATTTTGTCTCCTCATCTATGAAAAAATGTTCTGGAAATGGAGGGAGCGCAGCAAAGATTTACCAATCTGCTTCCTGGGATGGCAGAACTGACATTTGAGGAGAGATTACATTAGTTTGGATTATATTCAGTGGAGATTAGAAGAATCAGGGGAGATCTAAGGGGAGTTAGAGGGAGTGGCTGAGTGGACTCGGATGTTTTACCCTGGAAATTCGGAGGCTGAGGGTTGTTCTTACAGGGGTTTATAAAATCAAGAAGGGTATGGATAGGGTGAATAGCCAAGGGCCTTTGCCTTGGCGGGGGGAGTCCAAAACTAGAGGGGATAGGTTTAAGGTGAGAGGGGATAGACTTGAAAGTCACCTCACAGGGAACTTTTTCACACGGAGGTTGGTGCATGTATGGAACGAGCACCCAGAGGAAGTTGCGGAGGCTGATAAAATTACAATTTTTAAAAGGCATCTAGATTGGTGTATGAATAGGAAGGTTTAGAGGGATATGGGCCAAATGCTGACAAATAGATCTCAGTAGGATTAGGAAGTCTGGTTGGCGCAGATGGGTTGTAGCAAAGGGTCTGTTTCCGTGCTGTATGACTATCTCATAGAAAATTCAAACAGGATTAGAAAGAGTAGATGTAGGAAAGATGTTTTTGATACAAAAACATAAATTGTGGGATTAAAGGGAGAAAGTAGCAAGAGGAGACTGATTTGCAAGATCAGCTGTGATCATATTGAATAGAATGGCCTCATCCTGTTCTTATATTCAATGTTTCTTCTCTGAGGAAGAGTTGAGCAGATTGGGTTTATACACACTGGCATTTTAAGAACAACATGTAAGATCTTAAGGCAGCTCGACAACGAAGTCTCTGAGAGGGTGCTTCCTCCTCGAAACTCGAATGATGGGGCACAGTTAAAAACAAAAGGTCTTTCATTGAAGACTTGATCTTTCTCTGACATTGGATCGCCATTGCACTTCTGTTCCGCAAAGGGCTGGGCCATTGCATACACTCAAGGTTGAGTCAGGTTTATGATTTACGGTGCCACGGTGGCTCCGTGGTTAGCACTGCTGCTTCACAGCACTCAGGATACAGGTTCAATTCCAGCCTCAGGCTACCTTGTGGAGTTTTCACATTCCTCCAGTAGTCTGTATATGTTTCCTCCCACAACCTAAAGATGTGCAGGTTAGGTGGATTCCTCTTTTACGTTTTATCCACCCCCTGAACATTCTTAGACATCCCGGGTTCTCTGGGCTTGTTGCTCCCACATTTCGTCCTGAACGAACATGTTGGGCCTGTCTCTTGCCCAGTAACTCGAACTGCTGTGCTGCAGATTTATACTCAACTAGCTGTTCCCAGTCTATTTTGGCTAGATCCTGCCTTATATTAACAGAATCTGGCTTCCCCCGGTCCAAAGCCCAACTATCCAACAACATTGAGTGAAAATACAGAAGGCAGATAGAGGGCTTGGTAACACGGCGCAATGAGAACAACATCTGTCTCAACGTCGGCAAAACTAAAAAAGTGATAATTGACATAAAAAAAAAGAACAACATGCTCCCCACCCCCCCTTCCCCCAATCAGCGGAACAGGGGTTTGAAAGGATGGAGAGCGTCACGTTCCTCAGAGTGATGATAACTGACAATCTGCCCTGGACTTCCCACATAAATGTGAAGGTCAAGAAGGCACCACAACATCTGTTCTTCCTCAGGCCACTCAAGAAATTTGGCATTT
The DNA here is from genome assembly GCF_037043375.1 of Chiloscyllium plagiosum. Lineage (NCBI taxonomy): Eukaryota > Metazoa > Chordata > Chondrichthyes > Orectolobiformes > Hemiscylliidae > Chiloscyllium > Chiloscyllium plagiosum. The sequence continues at coordinate 22,915,834 of NW_028270176.1, read as the reverse complement.
CCATCAAGAAACACAACAACATCTACAGATGCACCACTGAAAGCATAATGTCCGGGTGCATAATGGACTGCTACAGCAACTGTTCTGCCCAAGAGCATAAGAAATGACAGAAGTTTGTGTGCGCAGCCCAGGCCATCACAAAACCAAGGTTCCTTCCATGGACTCCACTTACACAGCTCACTGCCATGGAAATACTGCAAACTTCATCAAAGACCCATCACACCCTGGTAATGATCTCCTATAACCTCTACTGTCAGGCAGAAGCCTGAAGACGTTCATCATAAGGTTCAGGAACAGCTTCTTCCAAGCTGTTTTTGACTGATGAACTGACCGTCTAGCCTTAAATAATGCTGATCTTGCTAACTTGGATGCTGTCTCATGTGCACTTTGTGCAATATAACCTGTATGTCTCTGTCTAGGTCTTTTTGATCTGTACATCCTTGCTTACTATGATCTGCCTTTACAGCTTGTTAACAAAGCTTTTCACTGTACTTTGCTACACATGACAACAAATCAATCAATGCTATTTGAAGATCTCTGAATTTCTGCAGTGCATCTTGTAGATGGTACATGCTGCTGTTACTGACCATAAGTGATGGAGGAGGTGGATGCTTGCGGATGTGGTGCCAATCAAGTGGGGCCGCTTTGTCCTGGATGGTGTCAAACTTCTTGAATGTTATTGGAGCCACACTCATCCAGGCTAGTGGGGAGTATTCCATCACACTCCTGACTTATGCCTTGTAGATGGTGGATAGGCTCAGGGGAGTCAGGAGGTGAGTTGCTCACTGCAGGACTCCTAGTTTCTGAATTGCTTTTGTTGCCACTGTGTTTATGTGGTGAGACCAGTTGTGTTTCTGATCAATGATAAGCCCCAAGGTGATAGTAGGGGATTCAGTGAAGGAAACTCCATTGAATGTCAAGGGGAGGTGATTAGATTGTCTCTAATTGGTGATGGTCATAGCCTGGCATTTGTGTGGTGCAAATGTTAATTGGCACTTGTCAGACCAAGCATGGATATTGTCCAGATCTTGTTGCATTTACACACAACTGCTTCAGAGTCTGAGGAGTCACGAATGGTGCTGAACATTGTGCAATGATTGGCGAACATCCCCACTTCTGACCTTATGGTGGAGGGAAGGTCATTGATGAACCAGCTGAAGATGTTTGGGCCTAGGACACTAGCCTGAGGAACTCCTGCAGAGATTCCCAGAACTAGGCACAGCGCTGCACTGTCCCTTGAGGGAGAAAGTGAGGACAGCAGATCAGAGTAGAAGAGTGTGGTGCTGGAAAAGTACAGCCAGTCAGGCAGTATCTGAGGAGCCGGAGAGTCGATATTTCGGACATAAGCTGTTCTGCTCGAAATGTCGACTCTCCTGCTCCTCGGATGCTGCCTGACCGGCTGTGCTTTTCCTGCACCACACTCTTCAACACTGTCCGTTGAAGCACCATCTATATATCGATATAAAAAACTCTCCTGAATACATTTCAAGAAATTTGTCTTCTCGAACCCTTTATGCTATGATTATTCCTATTAATATTGAGGAAGTTGAAATTCCTTAATTACACCTGTATTGGTTTACATACCTTACTGAATTGCCTACCACTTGACAGGGTAGATGTAGAGGGTTTTTGTTTCCCTTGTGGGAGAAAATGGGACAGAGACTATAATTTCTGAACAAGGGTCACACCTTTAAGACAAAGATGAGGAGGAATTTCTTCAATCAGATGATTATGAATCTGTGGAATGTTCTACAGCAGAGGGCTGATGGGATTTTGGGGAAAAGGCAGGAAAGTGGAGTTGAGGAATTTCAGATTAGCCATCATCTCAGTGAATGGTGGAGCAGGTGCAATGGACTGATAGGCCATGTGCTATAGTCTTATCCATCGTATCCCCATAATCACATACACTACTGGCGAACAAGCATCAACCTGTCCCTCAATCCTTCAGATCTCCAGCAGTGGCTTGCTGTTCTCACAAACTACAGATGGGGTCTGTGTTTAAGCCATCTACAATGTTGACTTTCCTGTTCCTTGCCTGACCTGTGTGCTTTTCCAGCTCCACATCTATTGACCCAAAGGCACAAACTATACGATTATATGTAGGGCCTTGGTGGTGTTGTAGAACAGACAGACCTAGGATTCAGGTACTTAATACTTTGAAATGTACATCACATATAGATGGGGTGGTTAGAAGGCATTTATCACACTTGCCTTCATTGCTCAGACCTTTAAGAATGGGAGTTGGGACGTCATGTTGAGGCTACACAGGTCATTGGTGGGGTCTCTTCTGGAGTAGTGTGTCCAGTGTTGGTCACCCTGTTACAGGAGTGTGGGAGGGTTAGGGTGACCTTATAGCAGTTTATAAAATCATGATGGGTAGAGATAAGGTGAATGGCAGGTTTTGTTTCCCCTAGGGTGGGGTATTTCAAGAGTAAGGAGCATATTTTTCAGGTGAGAGGAGGGAGATTTAAAGTAGACATGAGGGCAATTGTTTTTAGTGCAGAGAGTCATTCCTGTGTGGATTGAACTTTCAGAGGAAGTGTTGAATGCAGGTACAGTTACATTGTTTAAAAGACATTTGGATAAATTTATAAACAAGAAATGCTTGGAGGGAAAGGGCCAAGTGCAGGTGGGACTAGTTTAGTTTGAGATTGTGGTCAATATAGACTGGGTGGACCGAAGGGTTCGTTTCCGTGCTGTATGAATCTATGACTCAATTTGGCAGAAAGGAAACAGAATGTATCTTCTCAAGAAGAATTGTTAGTTCTTTTGTAGCATGTGACTTATTTTTGAAACTCACACTCCCCTTTGAGGCAGGTAGGATTTGAATCCTGAGCTTCTATTCCAAAGATAGATATTACCACTTGTTAATAGAATTAACAGTGTGGAATGAAGCCATTTGGCCCATTACGTCTGCACGAAAGCATCCCACTCAGACCCATAACCCCCTATTTACCATGGCTAATCCACCTCGCCTGCACATTATGGGACATTTCGTGTAACCAATTCATGTAAGCTGCACAGCTTTGGAGTGTGGGAGGAAATCAAAGCACTCAGAGGAAACCCACTCTCACACAGGGAGAACACATAAACTCCACACAGGTTAGAAACAAAGCTGGGTCCCTGATGCTGTGAGGCAGCAGTGCTAACCACTGTGCTAACCATGCCACCGTAGATCATTAAATAGCATTGGTCATAGCATTGATTTAAATATTGGACACCCAGTATCTCCTGTTTATTTGACAGGATATCTGCATATTTCAGCTGATGACAAACAGCTTGCTGGAAGAACTGCACCACAAAGCATTCTATCATCCACAAATTCCTGAATGTTCACTTTGCATCTTAAATTTAGTCTACCTTTCTCTGAAATTCAAAAGAGAGAGTGGAAATTGAAAATTCATGGGAACATAGGCTAAGTTTTTATGGTGTTGGCATTCGGAAATGTTTAAACTTTGCATGCCTTACAGTTCAGGTCAATCCTTCAGCCAAAACTTTGAAATGTTATTTTTTTCCAGCGATATCATCAAGCTTGTGAACGGGAAATAGCAAACAGATTGTGGAATGGAGGATTCTCACTGTAGTGGAAACAGCCAACTGCAAAAGGACGAGGACAGTGAAAGTCACAAATAGTTCAAGTGTAACAAAGAACTGAGCTCAAATATCTTTGTGCTCACAAGTCAGTATTGAGAAGGAGAAACATAGCCAAGAACTAAAAGAGTTCTGATTTGACTGGAGACAACAGTCGATGTAGAGTCATAGAGATGTACAACATGGAAACAGACCCTTTGGTCCAACTCATCCATGCCGACCAGAAATCCCAACCTAATCTAGTTCCCCATTTGTCAGTACTTGACCCTGTATCCCTCTCAATATATCCTTTTCTAATACTCTTCCAGACGCCTTTTAAATGTTGCAATTGCACCAGCCTCCACCACTTCCTCTAGCAGCTCATTCCATACAGGTATCACCCTCTTCATGAAAAAGTTGTCCCTTAGGTCCCTTTTATATCTATCCCCTCTCACTTTAAACCTATACCCTCTAGTTCTGGACTTCCCCATCCCAGGGAAAATACTTTGTCTATTTATCCGACCCATGCCCCTCATAATTTTATAAACCTCTCTACAAGGTCATCCCTCAGCCTTCAAAACTCCATGGAAAACAGCCCCAGCCCATTCAGCCTCTCCCTATAGCTCAAATCCTCCAACTTTGGCAACATCCTTGTAAATCTTTTCTGAACCCTTTCAAGTTTCACAACATCCTTCCAATTGGAAGGAGACCAGAATTGTGCGCAATATTCCAAAAGTGGCCTAACCAATGTCCTGTACAGCCACAACATCACCTCCCAACTCCATTACTCAATGCTCTAACCAATAAAGGAAAGCATACCAAATGCCTTCTTCACTATCCTATCTACCTGTGACTCTACTTTCAAGGAGCTATGAACCTGCACTCCAAAGTCTCTTTGTTCAGCAACACTCCCTGGGACCTTACCACTAAGTGTATAAGTTCCACTTTCCCAAACATGCAGCACCTCGCATTTATCTAAATTAATCCATCTGTTACTCCTCAGCCCAATGCCCCATCTAACCAAGATCCCATTGTAATCTGAGGCAACCTTATTTCCTGTCTATTACACTTCCAATTTTGTTGTCTTCTGCAAATTTACAAACTATACTTCCTTTGTTCAAATCCAAATCATACATGTAAATGATGAAAAGTGGTGGGCCCAGCACCGATCCTTTTGGCCCTCCACTGCTTACAGGCCTCCAGTCTGAAAAATAATCCTCCACCACCAGCCTTTGTCTTCTACCTTTGAGCCAGTTCTCTATCCAAATGGCTAGTTTTCCCTGTATTCCATGATATCTAACCGATGGGGATCGTTGTCAAATGAACAGGTGATCACTTTCAGAGAAACAGGCTTGAGCAGGAGGGCGAAGGAAACACTTCCTCTATTATTACACTCAGCAGCTATTCACAGGCTGAAATGCTGAGTGTTCACTTAACCTGTTCCCATTGTAGGGACTTGGTATTGTGAATGGAACACTGCACAAAGGGAAGCACAAATGTTGGGGTCCCTGGTAAAGTTGAAGAGTGGAGAAATCTGTCACATTTATAATTGTATCGATGATATTGAATTTGCTCTTTAAGATTACATGAAATTGGTAAATGAACTGATTCCAGCTTCATTACTTCATTAACTTCTAAACCATGAAATGATTGTGCTCGATTCACCATACCCCTCACATCAGAGACAACTCTGGTGAGGTAATGTGTTTGTTCAACTTCTTGGAAATAATCTCAACGAACAGGGGTATAACAATGCCAGTTGAGACTTATTCTCTATATAAAAAATCAATGAGAGCAGATCAGCTGAGAGATCTTGTCAGAGTCTTGGGCACAAAATAACAGTCTTTTACAGAAATGGGCTATTGTGGAGTAAAGGAGATAAGGCGTGTTTATTATCCTTTAATTTCAGCTGTTGGAGTTCCTGGTAAGATGTTATCACATTTAATAGTATTGTAACTCTATTGTTGGCTCTTCCTGCCATTACATTTGACTGTTTTAGGCAGCTATCTGGTCTGTCCAACAGTTGGATGACAACATTTTCACTGCTGTTTCTATTTTGACAGGACCATGTTATATCGGTGATGGTTTTTGCTGATCAAAGGCTGGTTTTATTTCAGGGTCATTCTTCTACGTTGAAAGTATTGGAATTGGATACTTGTGTTAAGAGCAGAAATCGGATCACCAGGAAGTGTTAATAATTTCACTTTTTGGGATTAACTTGCAGTGTAATTTTTCTTATAAACATTCTTTTAGGGATTGATGAGGCACCATGTGTTACATGGATCTATCATTATTCCCATTCTCTATGGTAGTATTCAGATAAGTGTATCTTCTGCTGCTTTTGATGAAAGAACTGGACAGCTATTCTGAGGGGAAAGTTTATCCTGATTTGTGGACAGAGATTTCTGTTGGTCTTGATCATAAATTATATTGCAGGTTGTTTAGATTTCTGGAAGAGGAGTTGGGTTGGAAGAATGTCAGGCCCTTGTGTGTGAGTTTATAGCAAAGAATCTGAAAACCCAACATTCCTGAGCAAGGAAGGGATGTAAAATGGATCTATGAAATTGGGTTTTTGCAAGGGGAGAAGATGGTGATGGAGTTGGAAAATGAGAATCAAAGGCTGAATATTGGAGTGGATGATATGTAAGTAGAACTTTTCACTGTTTCTACTACTTCAAAACAAATGGGAGCTGTGAATTGGCCCATAGTGCATAATGTCTCCACTGACAGTTTAGATAAAGCAAGTCCAATTAATATATGCAGCCAAGAATGAAGGGGAGTGGACTCACAGCTTCTGTGAAATGTACCATTGTATCTAAGAATGTACACATGGAACACTTTTTAATTTATATATGCTCTTTGGCAAACCAAATCTTCCTAGGAAAGGAGCTGAAGTTGAAGTCTTGACAGACATTGTGGCTGTAATTTATCACATAAATGCTGAGTGGTCTAACTATTAACTTACTGCAATTTGCCATGAATTCATGTTTAACTTATGTTGACTTTGCTTTGGATGTTAGTATAAAAGTTAGATAAAGGAAACTTTGTCCATTGAGTTTCATTTCCCCCTTGGACAGTTTGGTATGTTTGGATCTTTGTTTTTGTTTCTTCTCAACAGGGGTCATACACAGGACACTTTAAAATTCAAAGACAGGTAGTTTATCGGGCTGATATTTAGAAGAGGATTTAGATTGTCTTCATTCCATGTGGTGCAAATTAAGTGAAAAGTGTGCAGGAACATGTGGAAAGTTGGAGCATCTAGAGAAGCACTGGAATATTGACAGAAACCTCACTGTTCGGTTATGATTGGATAGTGGGCTTGTGGACAGGATGGAAGATGTGAAGGCAAAATTAAATGCGCAACTGCTGATGGATCTTTTCCTCTCTCTTTCTCTCTGATAGTTAACCTGGTGGCAATTGTTATCCTATGCCGAGGCAAGTGTGGTCTTTCACCATGTATCACTTGCTACCTTGTGGGAATGGCAGCCTCTGATCTTCTTGTTGTCATCAGTGATCCCTTATTGAGGCAGACAGCCTCAATGTACTTTGCAGATTCCTTCATTTTCATTACTCCTCTCTGTATTGTAATTTATTTTTCAGCCATGGCAGCCACTGTTGCTTCTGTGTGGCTCACAGTTGCTTTCACTGTGGATCGATTTGTGGCCATTTGTTGTGAGAAGCTGAAAACAAAATATTGCACCAAGAAAATTGCAACTGTGGTTATATTAACAGTGAGTCTGCTAGGCTGTTTGGAGTCTATCCCTTGGTGCTTTTCAAAGGAACCTAAATATGTAATTGGTAATGTTCCCTGGAATTGTGTCACTAAACCGAGCTTCCATACATCCCCTGGATGGGCTACCTTAGAAATGATTCATTACGTTTTAACACCCTGCATCCCTCTCTTTTTAATTCTGCTGCTCAATGTTTTGACAGTCAGACACATTTCAGTAGCTAGTAAAGTTCGAAGAGGACTTCAGGTGATGAAGAGTCGTAGGAAATCCATTATTTTACTCTTGAGCATTTCAGGCAGTTTCATCCTGTTATGGGTGTTACACATTGTGTACATCATTTACCGGCGAATTGCAGATATGATACCGTATTACTCCTATATTGACCCGAACTAAACAATATACCGCACATCAAAGATGTTGCAAGTACTCAGTACTTGCACTAACACGGGTATTTATGTTGTGACGCAGACTAAATTCAGAGAGGAGCTGAAGAATGGGGTGAAATACCCATTCAATCTCATTGGTAAATTTCTGTCAGCAGTCACGGGGACAAGCTTGTAACTTTCTCCCTTGATTTTCTCCCCCACTGCATAGTTTAGACCCAAACATAGATAATAAATAAAGTCCGACACACACACACACACAGTTTCAGGATTCTTCCCTCTGGTTGACTCTGTATCAGAACTAGGAAGCAACAATCAGACATACACTAATTCACACACACATACGCTCTCTCACGTATACACACAAACTCACTCACACTCCTTTTCACACACAAATACACTTACACACACACTTGCTACCTCTCTCACACACAGACACTCTCTCTCTTTCTCTCACATGCACACACTCTCTTTCCGTCTCTCACGTATGCAGTCACCCAATATTACAGAATAACATATGGATTCAACAGAGCACAAATATAAACATAGATAATAGCGCAGGAGCAGGCCATTCAGCCCTTCAAGCCTGCTCCACATTCAGCATAAATATGGCTGAACATTCAACTCATTCCCACGCTGGCCTTCTTCCTCATGAAGTGGCAGATGGCACGGGGCAGGGTGACACTAGGCACACAGACACACAAGATGGCTGCTGAGCCCTAAGTTGGCCACTTGATGCACAAGATGGCCGTCGACCCACAATATGGAGAGAGACAGCTGAGCAAACACAAATACTGCCTGGGGCCACCTGAATGCCAGCACAATGCACTCACAACCAAGTTGATTCGTGTAAGATGGGTGGGGAACAGAATAAACATGTGTAGCCTATATTACCCGCCAAAGTGCCTAGATCCAGCCATCTCCTTTGATATAAATGCTAACAATTTGATACAGACTCAATACAAAGTGCTAATAGCCAGGGCTGCAGTAATGGTCCTTCTCAGGAAGAGCAATTAGCGCCCATTACTGCAGCAATGGACTTCCGCTCACACATCGAAACTGACAATGTCCACACTGAAACTGACAACAACCGCGTTGAAAGTAACAAAGGCTGCGCTGGAACTGACAATGACTGCAGCAAAACGATCAACGATTCTGCAATACTGACAATAAACTATCTTACAGAGACAATAACCTCATCACTGACCTATTTCTCACAAACTGTATAAAAGTATCTTGATATGTGCTCCGGGTTGAGAGAAGACTCACAGCCGATCACTGTGCTGTTGATATCTTTCTCTCCCCGGAGCTCTGGTATTTCCTTGTACAATAAACTCTGTCATTGAACCCCAACTCAGACTCCGAGGCTGGTGATTTTCCCCACAACAATTGGCACTGCGAGCAGGATTCTTATTACTGGGTGCCTTGGTGGAAAGCCACGATCGGGGAGCCAGGGTATGAACCAGTTTGTCTCTGCAAACGGGAAGAGTCAGACCGGCCAAAGACACAGTTTAAAAGGTATAAGATTGCGAGATGGGATGTAGGCCAGAGGTAGGCATTGGGAGCCTGTGGAGGTTGTGATATTGATCAGACCAATCACAATCTGGGATCAATGCTGCTGCTGAGAAGATCCAGGTGATTTCCCCAATCTTCCACTCTCAGGATCATTGGAAATCAGATACATGACTCAAACTTTGAATTGGATGGCATTGGGATCATCTCCTGTCCCTCAGCCAACTTTTGAGAAGAGCTCAAAACAGCTGATTGCTGCTTTCTCGGTCACATCTCTTTTGAAGCAACTGTTTTAACTGAAGCTCACAGAGTTCCTGAGTTCGGTCACTGCTCGTTCAATTGTTGTCCTGTTTCCCCAGAAAACACTTCCTGCTCAACACGAGACATCGATTCGATTCCTTCTCCCCTGCTCACTCTCCCCATTTAAACAAAACAGAGGGACTTGTTGGGGTGGGCGAGGGGCCGTATATTGCCCCTAAGCATTCCCCACCTACCTTGGGGATACCCTGAGTAGACAATCTCACTCGTTTTCCCAATGGACACTGATGGCTTCTGCTGTTGCTGATGTCTGCTTTGGTTCCAAACTGGAAAATGTGAGGCCGGAGTTTGGGGGATCTGCTCAGGCACAGGGCAAGAGAAAAAGAGGACTGCAAGAACCACAAATATGTAACAGGAGAGAGAGAGAGGCAGGAAGAGGGATAATAAGTGATAGAAAGACAAAAGAAACAGATAAGACAAACAGAAAGGAAGAGAGAAAAGTAAAGAGTGATACAAAGGCACAGACATAGCGAGAGGGAGAAAGGGAGAGAGACTGATTTAGAGAGATGGAAAGGAAGATAAACACATAGTGAAGGACGGAAAAGCAGAGAGACAGATAAATGGCAGAGAGCGTGCTGATCAGATAGAAAAACAAAGACAGGTAAAGAGATAGGAATGTATGGGATAGGTATTACAGTGGTGGAAAGGACGATGGATGAGGACTTGCCATCTGAGGTAGTCTGGGATGAGGTTAGGAATAGGAAAGGTGAGGTCACCCTGTTAGGAGTCTTTTACAGGCCTCCTAATAGTCCTAGAATCATTGAAGAAAGGATAGGGAAGGTGATTCAGGAGATGAGTGACAGTAATAGGGTGGTTGTTATGGGGGACTTTAACTTTCCTGATATTGATTGGGAAAGCTATAGCTCAAGTTCGTTAGATGGGTCAGTGTTTGTTCAATGTGTGCAGGAGTGTTTCCTGACACAATATGTAGACAGGCCAACAAGAGGTGAGGCCATACTGGATTTGGTTCTGGGTAACGAACCAGGCCAGGTGTTAGAATTAGAGGTAGGTGAGCACTTTGGGGATAGTGACCATAATTCGGTGATTTTTACTCTCGTGATGGAGAGGGATAAGTGTGTACTACAGGACAAGAGTTATAGCTGGGGTCAGGGAAATTATGATGCGGTGAGGCATGACTTAGGATATGTGGCTTGGAAAAGTAGACTCCAAGGCAAGAGTGTAAATGATATGTGGAGCTTGTTCAAGGAGCAACTATTGAGTGTCCTTGATAATTATGTACCTGTCAGGCAGGGAGGAAAGGGTCGTGCGAGGGAGCCGTGGTTTAATAAGGAATTGGAATCCCTTGTTAAATGGAAGAGGGTGGCCTATCTCAAGATGAGACGTGAAGGTTCAATTGGGGCGATTGAGAGTTATAGGGTAGCCAGGAAGGACCTGAAGAGAGAGCTAAGAGCAGCAAGGAGGGGACATGAAAGGTCCTTAGTCGGTAGGATTAGGGAAAACCCTAAGGCTTTCTATAGGTATGTTAGGAATAAAAGAATGACGAGGGTAGGAATAGGTCCAGTCAAGGATAGTAGTGGGAAGTTGCGTGTGGAGGCGGAAGAGATTGGGGAGACACTGAATGAATACTTTTCTTCAGTATTCACTCAGGAACAGGACATTGTTGTCAATGTGAGTACTGAGTCACAAATAAGTAGAATGGATGGCTTTGAGGTATGTCGAGAAGAGGTGTTGGAAATCCTGGAAAAGGTGAAAATAGACAAGTCCCCTGGGCCTGATGGCATTTATCCTAGGATTCTCTAGGAAGCAAGGGAGGAGATTGCAGAACCATTGGCCTTGATTTTTATGTCCTATTTGTCTACAGGAGTAGTGCCAGAAGACTGGAGGATAGCAAATGTGGTTCCCTTGTTCAAAAAGGGGAGTAGGGATAACCCTAGTAACTATAGGCCGGTGAGTCTCACTTCTGTTGTGGGCAAAGTCTTAGAGAGAATTGTAAGGGATAGGATTTATGCACATCTGGATAGGAATAATGTGATCAAGGATAGTCAGCATGGTTTTGTGAAGGGCAGGTCATGCCTCACAAACCTTATTGAATTCTTTGAAAAGGTGACGAAGGAGGTTGATGAGGGGAAAGCGGTAGATGTGGTATATATGGATTTTAGTAAGGCGTTTGATAAGGTTCCCCATGGTAGGCTACTGCAGAAAATACGGAGATATGGCATTGAGGGTGAGTTGGAGGTTTGGATTAGGAATTGGCTGGATGGAAGAAGACAGAGGGTAGTAGTTGATGGCAAAGTTTCTTCATGGAGTGCCGTCACTAGCGGTGTTCCGCAAGGATCTGTTTTGGGACCATTGCTGTTTGTCATTTTTATAAATGACCTGGAAGAGGGGTTAGAAGGTTGGGTGAGCAAGTTTGCGGATGATACGAAAGTCGGAGGAGTTGTTGACAGTGAGGAAGGATGTGGCAGGTTACAGCAGGATATAGAGAAGCTGCAGAGCTGGGCAGAAAGGTGGCAAATGGAATTCAATGTAGCTAAGTGTGAGGTGATTCACTTTGGGAAGAATAACAAAAAGATGGGGTACTGGGCTAATGGTCGGATACTTGGTAGTATGGATGAGCAGAGGGATCTTGGTGTCCATGTACACAGATCTCTGAAAGTTGCCACCCAGGTAAATAGTGCGGTGAGGAAGGCATATGGCGTACTGGCTTTTATTGGTAGAGGAATTGAGTTCCGGAGTCCTGAGGTCATGATGCAGTTGTATAAGACTCTGGTGCGGCCGCATCTGGAATATTGTGTGCAGTTTTGGTCGCCATACTATAGGAAGGATGTGGAGGCACTGGAACGGGTGCAGAGGAGGTTTACCAGGATGTTGCCTGGTATGGAAGGAAGATCGTATGAGGAAAGACTGAGACACTTGGGGCTGTTTTCATTAGAGAAAAGAAGGTTTAGGGGTGACTTGATTGAGGTGTACAAGATGATTAGGGGGTTAGATAGGGTTGACAGTGTGAACCTTTTCCCGCGTATGGAGTCGGGTATTACAAGGGGGCATAGCTTTAAATTAAGGGGGGGTAGATATAGGACTGAAGTTAGGGGTAGGTTCTTCACTCAGCGAGTCGTAAGTTCATGGAATGCCCTGCCAGTAGCAGTGGTGGACTCTCCCTCTTTATGGGCATTTAAGCGGGCATTGGATAGGTATATGGAGGATAGTGGGTTAGTATAGGTTAGGTGGGCTTGGATCGGCGCAACATCGAGGGCCAAAGGGCCTGTACTGCGCTGTATTCTTCTATGTTCTATGTAAATAGGGACAGAAAGGCAGTGAGATAGATAAAGATAAAAAGACAGGGATTGATAAATTGAGAGAGAGAGAGAGAGATAGCGAGACAGGGAATGCAGAATATAAAGGGATGAACAGAGAGATGACAAAAGCAAAAGGAGCCGAGTTGTGAAGGGATGGAGAAATTTCTCAAACTTGTTTCCCTCCTGTTTTGGACGTGTTAAAACTCTGCCCTCTGTTGGCGACTGGAGGGACAGACTCAATGGCAACGACACAAGCAGAGAGCAGCGTCGCCTAGTGTTCAATCCACAATGGTACATACAATAACACAGCCTCAGGCTCAATGTGGACATTGTGAAATGAGAGGTAATTAGCAACAACGCGTATTGCCAGAATCTTAACATTGTTTTTAAATATTTGCTTTTACACACGGGCCGCTTCATGTGGCTGTTTTCTTTCCCTTCCAAAACAAGAAGTTTTGCTTGCGTTAAAATCTGTGATGCAAGTATGACTCGAAATCTTTGATAAATCTAAAACTCCTATTTTCTTAAAGAAGCTTAAAAGTTTAAATGTTGCATTGATTATAGAAACATACAGGACAGAGGATGCTCTTTGGTTTCAGTTTTTCTATCTCTCTTATCAGGGTGCCTGCCTTTATATCTCTCCTATTTAACTGTCTTTTCCTGTCTGTCTTCCTATATTCTTATTAGTCTCTCTGCCTTTCTGCCGTTATCAATCTTTCTCAGTGCATCAGTTTCTTTACCTTTATCTCTCCTTCCATATGTGTCTATCACTCAGGCTGTCCTCTCTTTCTCTCACTGCCAGAACACATCATTGAATCTGTCGTGCCAAAACTACACGACTACCTACATTAGTCCCACTTCCCAGCTGAATGCCCATAGCCTGGAGTGTGGTGTCACTTCAGGTGCTCAACTAAGTGATAATGTGAAGTTAGCGTGGTTCCCCACCTCAACCCCCCCTCCCAGACAGACACTCCTACCTTTCGGATGTAAAGGTCCAGGTCCGCAATGGCCTGGTACAGCAACTGCTTTGGTATTGATGCTAAAAAAAACTACAGAGATTGTAAAGACAGCCCAGACCATCTTGGAAGCCAACCTCCCATACATGGAGTCCATTGACACTTCGTGAGGCCATGGAAAGGATGCCAACATCACCAAAGATCCCTCCAAACCCAGTATCACTCTCCTGCAATGTTTTCCATAAGTCAGAAGATAGAGAAGGTTGTACTCAGTTACTACCAGGTTCAGGAACAGCTTCTTCCCTGCTATTATTAGACTGATGAATTGACTCTCTAACTTCAAATAATGTTGATCTTGCTCATGTTGATCTTGATTTGTGAATCTCCTGTGCAGTGTAACTTTGTATTCTTCACTCTGTCTAAGCACTCTATGGTCTGTATGTCCTTGTTTGCTATGATCTTTCTGTATTACAAAACAAAGCTTTTCTCTGTACTTAGGTGCATGTGACTACGGCAAATCAAATTATATCAAGGTATCTTAGAAGATTTACTCATTCTCTTTGTGCATGGGCCTGTCTTTCTCTCTTTCTGTGTAACTCAATGTCATCTGTCTCTTTCTCTCTCTCTATGTGACTCTCTGTCTGTCTGTCTGTCTGTCTCTCTCTCTCTCTCTGTAACTCACTGTCTGTCTCTCTCTCTCACGGTACAACCATTCCCCTGGAATCACACATTGACCTGATGATACTTCCATTTGCTCACAGGCACCGTGATTTATTGCTCCATCCAGGTGGCTGTCGTTATAGCGACATGGTTGAGAATGGGGACCAGATGATAACACATCCCTCAGGGGCAGCAACTGTCACATCTCCAATTTTGGCAAGATTCAGCCACAGGCCCAAATAAAATAAAAACAAATAAAACAACAAACAATTTGACATTGCTCTGGCCTTTTCCTAACCCCCCTGTTGTGAGTTTTTGTTCTATTGGGTCACTTGAAATTGGGTCACACTCAGAATGTAAGTGCGTTGTAATTAAAAATAAACCATTACAGGTTCACTTACAGTTAGGGCTTCACTGAGTAAATCCGGGGAGGGGGCACTCACTTTGAAGGGTCGCTCCGTTTCTTGTCACCCCAAATGTTCGAAGCATCGGTGGAGACTTGTGACGGCAAATTACTGCAGATGCTGGAATCTATGCTGAAAACAGCAAATGCTGGAGGTCACAGCATCCATGGAGAGAGCACCAGCTGATGTTTCGAGACTAGATGACTCCTCATCATCACTGAGGTGAAGTGTGGAGGGGGCAGCATCTACGTTATAGTGGGGGAATGGGTCTTGGAGTGCTGAGGGAGAAAGGGTGTTGATAATTCAGATTGAGTGGTGAGAATGTGAGAATGGCACAACCCAGACTGGGATGGAGGAGACAGTCCCACTGGGATGGAGACTGAGGAGAGAGGACATGGGGACTGACAATGTGACAAGGAATGTTAAAAGAAAGGAAAGTGATGGGAGTGAGTTAACCAATAGAGAGGGAGTAGACCAATGATTGAAGGGTGTATTGACCAATAGAGCTTGGGAGAACCGGTGAATGTGGGTAGGCTTGACCATTGGAATAAGAGAACTGTCAACTGGGATAGGACTGACGACGGTGGGCCGATTTAACCAATTAAAACAGCGGACTGGTGACTGAAAGCAGAAATAACCAATACATTGGGAGAGGGCCTGTGACTGAAGTCTAGATCAGAGTGGTGCTAGAAAAGCATAGCAGGTCAGGCAGCGTTGGAGGAGCAGGAAAATCGTGTTTCAGGCAAAAGTCCTTCATCAGGAATGTGAATAGCCAAGGGCTTTTACCTTGACTAGGGGAGTCCATAGCTAGAGGGCATAGGTTTAAGGTGAGAGGGGAAAGATTTGAAAGGTATACCACAGGCAACATGGCCTGTGACTGAAGGCAAGTCTGACCAATAGAGTGGGAGAAGAAAGATGTCTGTGGACAACTCTGACCGTTAGAGTGAGAGACTGTGGTGACTGAAGGGGTAGGACTTACCAATAGGTTGGGGAGAGTGGTGATTGAAAACAGGTCTAACCAATAAAGAGGCAGAGCTCCAGTGACTGAAGGCAGGTCCGACCATTAGAAAGCGGGTGTACAGGGGCGTGAAGGCAGGTCCAAGTAAGAAGACAGCTTACATTGGTTACGATTATATTCACTGGAGTTTAGAAGACTCAGAGGAGATTTAAGGGGAGTTATAGGGAGTGGCTGAGTAGGCTGGGACTTTTTTCCCTGGAACGTCGAGGCTAAGGGTTGATCTTACAGGGGTATGGATGAGGTGAATAGCCAAGGGCTTTTACCTTGGCTGGGGGAGTCCAGAGATAGAGGGCATAGGTTTAAGGTGAGAGGGGAAAGATTTGAAAGGTATCTCACAGGCATCATTTTCACACGGAGGTTGGTGCATGTATGGAATGAGCAGCCAGAGGAAGTTTCAGAGGCTGATAAAATTACAATTTTTAAAACGCAATTTTAGATTGGTGTATCAATAGGAAAGATTTAAAGGGATATGGGCCAAATGCTGACAAATAGTTCTCGGTAGGATTAGGATGTCTGGTTGATAGGTTGTACCGAAGGGTCTGTTTCCATGCTGTATTGCTCTATGTCATAGAAAATTCAAACAGGATTAGGAAAAATAGATGCAGGAAAGATGTTTTTGCTACAACAACATAAATTGCTGGATTAAAAGGGAGAAAGTAGTAAGAGGGGACTGATTTGGAAGATCAGCCGTGACCATATTGAATGGAATGGCCTAATCCTGTTCTTATATTCAATGTTTCTTCTCTGAGGAAGGGTTGAACAGATTGGGTTTATACACACTAGCATTTTAAAAACAACATATAAGATCTTCCCTCCCCACCCCTCTCCGCCTTCCGCAAAGACCGTTCCCTCCGTGACTACCTGGTCAGGTCCACGCCCCCCTACGACCCACCCTCCCATCCTGGCACTTTCCCCTGCCACCGCAGGAACTGTAAAACCTGCGCCCACACCTCCTCCCTCACCTCTATCCAAGGCCCCAAAGGAGCTTTCCACATCCATCAAAGTTTTACCTGCACATCCACTAATATCATCTATTGTATCCGTTGCTCCCGATGCGGTCTCCTCTACATTGGGGAGACAGGGCGCCTCCTAGCAGAGCGCTTTAGGGAACATCTCCGAGACACCCGCACCAATCAACCAAATCGCCCAGTGGCTCAACATTTCAACTCCCCCTCCCACTCTGCCGAGGATATGGAGGTGCTGGGCCTCCTCCACCGCCGCTCCCTCACCACCAGACGCCTGGAGGAAGAACGCCTCATCTTCCGCCTCGGAACACTTCAACCCCAGGGCATCAATGTGGATTTCAACAGTTTCCTCATTTCCCCTTCCCCCACCTCATCCTAGCTTCTAACCTCCAGCAACTCGATCCCCTGACCTGTCCGGACTTGTCCGACCTGCCCAGCTCCTTTTCCACCTATCCACTCCACCCTCTCCTCCCTGACCTATCACCTTCATCTCCTTCCCCACTGACCTATTGCACTCTATGCCACTCTCTCCCCACCCCCACCCTCCTCTAGCTTATCTCTCCACGCTTCAGGCTCTCTGCCTTTATTCCTGATGAAGGGCTTTTGCCCGAAACGTCGATTTTGCCTGTCCTCGGATGCTGCCTGAATTGCTGTGCTCTTCCAGCACCACTGATCCAGAATCTGGTTTCCAGCATCTGCAGTCATTGTTTTTACCTCATATAAGATCTTAAGGCAGCTCGACTGTAAAGATGCTGACAGGACGTTTCTTCCTAGAAACTCGAATGATGGGGCACAGTTAAAAACAAAGGGTCTTTCATTGAAGACTTGGTCATTCTCTGCCATTGGATCGCCATTGCACTTCTGTTCCCCAAAGGGCTGGGCCATTGCATACACTCAAGGTTGAGTCAGGTTTATGATTTAGGGTGGCACGGTGGCTCAGTGGTTAGCACTGCTGCCTCACAGCACTAGGGACCCAGGTTCAATTCCAGCCTCAGGCTATTGTGTGGAGTTTGCACATTCTCCCTCTGTCTGTATGTGTTTCCTCTGGGTGCTCCGGTTTCCTCCCACTGCCTAAAGATGTGCAGGTTAGATGGATTGCTCAATTGCCCGTCATACCCAGGGGTGAATAGGTTTGCCATGGTAAATGGAGGGTGGGCAGGTGGGTCTGTGTGGGATGATCTTTGGAGGCTTGATGGGCTGAATGACCTCTTTCAGCGCTGTCGGGATTCTCTTGATGAGAGAGTTTAGTCGATAATCAGGACCTGCTGTGATTGGATTGAGGCTGTAACGGCCACCATCCTGCTCTTTCTTCTTGAACTTCTGTGCAGGGAATCCACCCCAAGCTATAAAATGGAGGCGTGATCAAATCTCCTCCGTTTCCAATGGTGGAAAAGGTTTCTCAGCTGTGACAATTGGTCAACATCACCAACAACTGGAAACATCCAATCATCTTTCTGCTTTCAAAGAGCAACACAGAACTCTGTTCTGTCCCTACACAGTACATTGTGAAGCTTGGGAGGCTCAAAACTCACAAACCAAGACCTTCAGAGACTATGGGAACTGGCTGTCAATCCTTAAGTGGAGCAAAAGATCCTCTGAGAGCACGGACAGAGCCTTGGTTTAACTTTTCATCTTTCTCTCTTTTTCTGTCTACCTGTCTGCCTTCATCAATCTCTCTGCCTTTCTATCTTCCTCGAACAATCTTTCTGCCTTTCTCTCTCACTTTTCTATCTCAGTTTACCAGTTTCTCTGCCTTTATCTCTCCTTCTATACATTTATCACTCGGGCTGTCGTCCCTTTCTCTGCCTCTCTAACTGCCGGAACAGACCATCAAGTCTGTCCTGACCTACGTTCATCCAACTTTCCAGCACAAGGCCATAGCTTTGTGCAACTTCAAGTGTGCATCCAAATGTTATTTTAAAGATTGTGAGGTTTCCTGCCTCAACTGGGTATGTGTAACATTTTACAATCCCCAGCAGAGGGCGATTATGCTGTGACTGTCTGCATTGTGAAGAAACTTCTACAATGTGTTTCTGTCTTATTTTGGAAGTGTGGAAACGCCGCCCTCTGTTGGCGACTGGATGCAACGCCACAAGTGGAGGACACCGTCATCTAGTGTTCACTCCACAATGGCACGTGCAGTAACATAGCCTCATACCTAGTGTAGACATTGAGAAACCTCCAGTGTATCTCCTCCACTTGCTGCACCCTACCCCTCCAACCACAACAAAGATAGAACCCCCCCCCGATCCTCACCTTCCACTCCAACAATCTCCAGATACAATGCATTATCCTCCGCCATTTCCAACACTTACAGTCAGACCCCACCACCAGAGATAGATTTCCCTCCCCATCCCTTTCAGCATTCCACAGGGACCAATCCTTCCACAACGCCCTTGTTAGGTCCATGCAAACCCCGGACTCCACCAATTCACCCTCCACTCCTGGCACCTTCCCTACCCACTGTAAGAGGTGCGAAACCTGCACCCACATTTCTCCCCCTCACCTCCACCCAAGACCCCAAAGGATCCTTCACATCTGGCAGAGATTTTCCTGCACATCCAAACATCCCATCTACTTATGGAACGTTTCAGAGAACATCTCCACAACACATGCGGCAAACAGCTCCACTCCCTGTGGTCGGTCAGTTCAACTCTCCCTCCCACTCCACCAAGGATATGCAAGTCATGGGCCTCCTCCACTGACAAATGCTAGCCATCTGACATCTGGAGGAAGAACGTCTCATCTTCCACCTTGGGACCTTCCAATCATTCGGCATCACCGTCTGTTTCACCAGTTTCCTCATCTTCCCTTCCACCACCTCACCCCAGATCCAACTCTCCAATTCGGCACCGCTCTCTTGAACTGTCCTACCTGTCCATCTTCCTTCCCACCTATCTGCTCTGACCTATCACCTTCACCCCCACCTTCATCTGCCTATCACCTTCCTCCAGCCCCACCCTCCACCCATTTATCTCTCAGCACCCTTGCCCACCCACAACTCCACATTTCTGATCAATTCTTCTGCTCCTCGGATGCTGCCAGATTGGCTGTGCTTTTCCAGTGCCACATCTTTTGACTCTGATTGAGAAATGAGAGGTTTATTGCCAGAATCTTAACATTGTTCTTCAACATGTGTTTTTTCAGATGGGCAGCTTCTTGTAGCTGTTCTATTTTCCCTCTGGAACGAGAAGCGTTGCCTGTATCAAACTGTGTGACGAAAGTCTGACTCCAAATCTTTGATAAAACCCCGTTGGAAATCCAATGTTTAAATGTTGCAATGATTGTGGAAACATACAGTACAGAAGACGCCATTTGGTTTCTGTTTTTCTGTGTCTCTTTATGTAGATCTCTCTGCCATTACATCTGTCTTTCTCAGTTTGTCTGTCTCTCTATATCTGGAGGCAGTGGAGTAGGCAGTGTATGAGCTCCTCAACCTGGGGCTTGACAATTTGTCTGCCTCCTTCACCCCCCACTTTTCTTCCTTTCTTTCTAAGATTTAAAAACATTTTTTTCTCTGCCAAGAAAACTCACCTTGGAGAGGCTGAAGGCCTGGAGTGGAGCATACCGGACGCTGGAGTGGAGTGTACTGGAGGCCTGGGGTGGAGTGTACTGGAGGCCTGGAGTGGAGTGTACTGGAGGCCTGGATTGGTGCGTGCTGGCAGCCTGGAGCGGAGTGTGCTGGAGGCCTGGAGCGGAGTGTGCGGGAGGCCTGGAGCGGAGAGTGCTGGAGTCCTGGAGTGGAGTGTACTGGAGGCCTGGAGTGGTGCATGCTGGCAGCCTGGAGTGGAGTGTGCTGGAGGCATGGAGTGGAGTGTGCTGGAGGCATGGAGTGGAGTGTGCTGGAGGCTTGGAGTGGAGTGTGCTGGAGGCTTGGAGCGGTGTGTGCTGGAGGCCTGGAGCGGTGTGTGCTGGAGGCCTGGAGCGGTGTGTGCTGGAGGCCTGGAGCGGTGTGTGCTGGAGGCCTGGAGCGGTGTGTGCTGGAGGCCTGGAGCGGTGTGTGCTGGAGGCCTGGAGCAGAGTGTGCTGGAGGTCTGGAGCAGAGTGTGCTGTAGGCCTGGAATGGTGTGTGCTGGCAGCCTGGAATAGAGTGAGCTGGAGAACTGGAGTGGAGTGTGCTGGAGGCCTCGAGTGGAGTGTGCTGGAGGCTTGGAGCGGTGTGTGCTGGAGGCCTGGAGTGGAGTGTACTGGAGGCCCGGAACAGAGTGTGCTGAAGGCCTGGAGTGGTGTGTGCTGGCAGCCTGGAATAGAGTGAGCTGGAGAACTGGAGTGCAGTGTGCTGGAGGCCTGGAGTGAAATGTGCTGATGGTCTGGAACAGAGTGTGCTGGAGGCCTGGAGTGGAGTGTGCTGGAGGCCTGGAGTGGAGTGTACTGGAGGCCTGGAGTGGTGCGTGCTGGCAGCCTGGAGGCCTGGAGTGGAATGTGCTAGAGGCCTGGAGTGGAGTGTACTGGAGGCTTGGAGTGGAGTGTGCTGAAGGCCTGGAGTGGAATATGCTGGTAGCCTGGACTGGAGTATGCTGGAGGCCTGGAGCGGAGTGTACTGGAGCCTGGAGTGGAGTGTCCTGGAGGCTTGGAGCGGAGTGTGCTGAAGGCCTGGAGTGGAATATGCTGGTAGCCTGGACTGGAGTATGCTGGAGGCCTGGAGCAGAGTGTACTGGAGCCTGGAGTGGAGTGTCCTGGAGGCCTGGAGTGGAGTGTGCTGAAGGCCTGGAGTGGAGTGTGCTGAAGGTCTGGAATAGAGGGGGCTGAAGGCCTGGCGAGGAGTGTTCTGGAGGCCTGGAGTGGAATATGCTGGTAGCCTGGACTGGAGTATGCTGGAGGCCTGGAGTGGAGTGTACTGGAGGCCTGGAGTGGAGTGTGCTGGAAGCCTGGAGTGGAGTGTGCTGGAAGCCTGGAGTGGAGTGTGCTGGTAGCCTGGACTGGAGTATGCTGGAGGCCTGGAGCAGAGTGTACTGGAGCCTGGAGTGGAGTGTACTGGAGGCCTGGAGTGGAGTGTGCTGAAGGCCTGGAGTGGAGTGTGCTGAAGGTCTGGAATAGAGGGGGCTGAAGGCCTGGCGAGGAGTGTTCTGGAGGCCTGGAGTGGAATATGCTGGTAGCCTGGAGTGGAGTGTGCTGGAAGCCTGGAGTGGAGTGTGCTGGAGGCCTGGAGTGGAGTGTACTGGCCGCCTGGAATAGAGGGAGCTGGAGGCCTGGAGTGGAATGTGCTGAAGGTCTGGTACAGAGTGTGCTGGAGGCCTGGAGCGGAGTGTGCTGGAGGCCTGGAGCGGAGTGTACTGGAGGCCTGGAACAGAGTGTGCTGAAGGCCTGGAGTGGAGTGTGCTGGAGGCCTGGAATAGAGTGTGCTGGAGGCCTAGAATAGAGTGTGCTGGAGGCCTGGAATAGAGTGTACTGCAGGCCTGGAATAGAGTGTACTGGAGGCCTGGAGTGGAGTGTGCTGAAGGCCTGGAGTGGAGTGTGCTGAAGGTCTGGAATAGAGGGGGCTGAAGGCCTGGCGAGGAGTGTTCTGGAGGCCTGGAGTGGAATATGCTGGTAGCCTGGACTGGAGTATGCTGGAGGCCTGGAGTGGAGTGTACTGGAGGCCTGGTGTGGAGTGTGCTGGAGGCCTGGAGTGGAGTGTGCTGGAGGCATGGAGTGGAATGTACTGGAGGCCTGGAGTGGAGTGTGCTGAAGGCCTGGAATAGAGTGATCTGGAGAACTGGAGTGGAATGTGCTGAAGGTCTGGCGTGGAGTGTGCTGAAGGCCTGGCGTGGAGTGTGCTGGAGGCCTGGCGTGGAGTGTGCTGGAGGCCTGGCATGGAGTGTGCTGAAGGTCTGGAACAGAGTGTGCTGAAGGCCTGGAGTGGAGTGTGCTGAAGTCCTGGAGTGGTGCATGCTGGCAGCCTGGAGTGGAGTGGGCTGGAGGCCTGGAGCGGTGTGTGCTGGAGGCCTGGAGCGGTGTGTGCTGGAGGCCTGGAGCGGAGTGGGCTGGAGGTCTGGAGTGGAGTGGGCTGGAGGCCTGGAGCGGTGTGTGCTGGAGGACAGGAGTGGAATGTGCTAGAGGCCTGGCATGGAGTGTGCTGGAGGCCTGGAGTGGAGTGTGCTGGAGGCCTGGAATAGAGTGTGCTGGAGGCATGGAGTGGAGTGTACTGGAGGCTTGGAGCGGAGTGTGCTGAAGGCCTGGAATAGAGTGAGCTGGATAACTGGAATGGAATGTGCTGAAGGCCTGGCGTGGAGTGTGCTGAAGGCCTGGCGTGGAGTGTGCTGGAGGCCTGGAGTGGAGTGTGCTGGAGTCCTGGAGCAGTGTGTGCTGGAGGCATGGAGTGGAGTATGTTGGAGTCCTGGAGTGGTGCGGGCTGGCAGCCTGGAGTGGTGCGAGCTGGCAGCCTGGTGTGGAGTGGGCTGGAGGACTGGAGCGGTGTCTGCTGGAGGACTGGAGTGGAATGTGCTGGTGGCCTGGCATGGAGTGTGCTGAAGGCCTGGCATGCAGTGTGCTGGAGGCCTGGATTGGAATGTGCTGAAGGCTGGAACAGAGTGTGCTGAAGGCCTGGAGTGGAGTGTGCTGGAATCCTGGAGTGGGATGTGCTGAAGGTTTGGAACAGAGTGTGCTGAAGGCCTGGAGTGCAGTGTGCTGGAGTCCTGGAGTGGTGCATGCTGGAGGCCTGGAGTGGAGTGGGCTGGAGGCCTGGAGCGGAGTGGGCTGGAGGCCTGGAGTGGTGTGTGCTGGAGGACTGGAGTGGAATGTGCTAGAGGCCTGGCATGGTGTGTGCTGAAGGCCTGGAGTGGAATAAGCTGGCAGCCTGGACTGGAGTATGCTGGAGGCCTGGAGTGGAGTGTGCAGGAGGCCTGGAATAGAGTGTACTGGAGGCCTGGAGTGGAGTGTGCTGGCAGCCTGGAGTGGATTGTGCTGGAGGCATGGAGTGGAATGTACTGGAGGCCTGGAGTGGAGTGTGCTGAAGGCCTGTGTGGAATGTGCTGGCAGCCTGGAATAGAGTGGGCTGGAAGCCTGGAGTGGATTGTGCTGGCAGCCTGGAGTGGATTGTGCTGGAGGCCTGGAGTGGAGTGTGCTGGAGGCCTGGAGTGGAGTGTGCTGGAGGCCTGGAGTGGAGTGTGCTGAAGGCCTGGAATAGAGTGTGCTGAAGGCCTGGAGTGGAGTGTGCTGGAGGCCTGGAATAGAGTGTACTGGAGGCCTGGAGCGGAGTGTACTGGAGCCTGGAGTGGAGTGTGCTGGCAGTCTGGGGTGGTGCGTGCTGGAGGCCTGGAGCGGAGTGTACTGGCAGCCTGGAATACAGTGGGCTGGAGAACTGGAGTGGAGTATGCTGGAGGCCTGGAGTGGAATTTGCTGAAGGTCTGGTACAGACTGTGCTGAAGGCCTGGCGTGGAGTGCTGGAGGCCTGGATCAGAGTGTGCTGAAGGCCTGGAGTGGAGTTTGCTGGAGGCCTGCAGCGGAGTTTGCTGGAGGCCTGGAGCAGAGTGTGCTGGAAGCCTGGAGTGGAGTGTGCTGGAGGCCTGGAATAGAGTGGGCTGAAGGCCTGGAGTGGAATGTGATGAAGGTCTGGAACTGAGAGTGCTGGAGGCCTGGAGCAGAGAGTCCTGGAGGCCTGGAGTGGAGTGTGCCGGAGGCTTGGAACGGAGTGTGATGTAGGCCTGGAGTGGAGTGTGCTGGCAGTCTGGAGTGGTGCGTGCTGGAGGCCTGGAGCGGAGTGTGCTCGAGGCCTGGAGCAGAGTGTGCTGAAGTCCTGGAGTGGAATGTGTTGGCAGCCTGGAATAGACAGAGCTGGAGGCCTGGAGTGGAGTGTGCTGGATGCATGGAATAGTGTGTGCTGGAGGACTGGAATGGAGAGTGCTGTAGGCCTGGAATGGAGTGTGTTTGAGGCCTGGAGCAGTGTGTGCTGGAGGCCTGCAGTGGAGTTTGCTGGAGGCCTGGAATAGAGTGTGATGGAGGCCTGGAACGGAATGTGCTGGAGACCTGGAACAGAATGTGCTGAAGGCCTGGAGTGGAGTGTGCTGGCAGCCTGGAGTGGAGTGTGCTGGCAGCCTCGAAATGAGTGGGCTGGAGGCCTGGAATAGAGTGGGCTGGAGGCTTGAAGCGGTGTGTACTGGCAGCCTGGAGTGGAGTGTGCTGGCAGCCTGGAATAGAGTGGGCTGAATGCCTGGAGCAGAGTGTGCTGGCAGCCTAGAAATGAGTGGGCTGGAGCCCTGGAGTGGAGTGTGCTGGCAGCCTGGAGTGGAGTGGGCTGGAGGCCTCGAGTGGAGTGTGCTGGAGGCCTGGAGTGGAGTGTGCTGGAGGCCTGGAATAGAGTGTGCTGGAGGCCTAGAATAGAGTGTGCTGAAGGCCTGGAGTGGAGTGTGCTGGAGGCCTGGAATAGAGTGTGCTGGAGGCATGGAGTGGAGTGTACTGGAGGCTTGGAGCGGAGTGTGCTGAAGGCCTGGAATAGAGTGAGCTGGATAACTGGAATGGAATGTGCTGAAGGTCTGGAATAGAGTGTGCTGAAGGCCTGGCGTGGAGTGTGCTGGAGGCCTGGAGTGGAGTGTGCTGGAGTCCTGGAGCAGTGTGTGCTGGAGGCATGGAGTGGAGTATGTTGGAGTCCTGGAGTGGTGCGGGCTGGCAGCCTGGAGTGGTGCGAGCTGGCAGCCTGGTGTGGAGTGGGCTGGAGGCCTGGAGCGGTGTCTGCTGGAGGACTGGAGTGGAATGTGCTGGTGGCCTGGCATGGAGTGTGCTGAAGGCCTGGAGTGGAATAAGCTGGCAGCCTGGACTGGAGTATGCTGGAGGCCTGGAGTGGAGTGTACTGGAGGCCTGGAGTGGAG
The DNA here is from genome assembly GCF_037043375.1 of Chiloscyllium plagiosum. Lineage (NCBI taxonomy): Eukaryota > Metazoa > Chordata > Chondrichthyes > Orectolobiformes > Hemiscylliidae > Chiloscyllium > Chiloscyllium plagiosum. The sequence continues at coordinate 22,890,277 of NW_028270176.1, read as the reverse complement.
TGTGCAGGAGGCCTGGAATAGAGTGTACTGGAGGCCTGGAGTGGAGTGTGCTGGCAGCCTGGAGTGGATTGTGCTGGAGGCATGGAGTGGAATGTACTGGAGGCCTGGAGTGGAGTGTGCTGAAGGCCTGTGTGGAATGTGCTGGCAGCCTGGAATAGAGTGGGCTGGAAGCCTGGAGTGGAGTGTGCTGGCAGCCTGGAGTGGATTGTGCTGGAGGCCTGGAGTGGAGTGTGCTGGAGGCCTGGAGTGGAGTGTGCTGAAGGCCTGGAATAGAGTGTGCTGAAGGCCTGGAGTGGAGTGTGCTGGAGGCCTGGAATAGAGTGTACTGGAGGCCTGGAGCGGAGTGTACTGGAGCCTGGAGTGGAGTGTGCTGGCAGTCTGGGGTGGTGCGTGCTGGAGGCCTGGAGCGGAGTGTACTGGCAGCCTGGAATACAGTGGGCTGGAGAACTGGAGTGGAGTGTGCTGGAGGCCTGGAGTGGAATTTGCTGAAGGTCTGGTACAGACTGTGCTGAAGGCCTGGCGTGGAGTGCTGGAGGCCTGGAGTGGAGTGGGCTGGAGGCCTGGAGTGGTGCATGCTGGAGGCCTGGAGTGGAGTGGGCTGGAGGCCTGGAGTGGGATGTGCTGAAGGTCTGGAACAGAGTGTGCTGAAGGCCTGGAGTGGAGTGTGCTGGAGTCCTGGAGTGGTGCATGCTGGCAGCCTGGAGTGGAGTGGGCTGGAGGCCTCGAGTGGAGTGTGCTGGAGGCTTGGAGTGGAGTGTGCTGAAGGCCTGGAGTGGAGTGTGCTGGCAATCTGGAGTGGTGCGTGCTGGAGGCCTGGAGTGGAGTGTGCTGGAGGCCTGGAGCAGAGTGTGCTGAAGCCCTGGAGTGGAGTGTGCTGGCAGCGTGGAATAGAGGGCGCTGGAGGCCTGGAGTGGAGTGTGCTGGAGGCCTGGAGCAGAGTGTGCTAGAGACATGGAGTGGAGTTTACTGTAGGCCTGGAATGGAGTGGGCTGGAGTCCTGGAGCAGTGTGTGCTGGAGGCCTGGAGTGGAGTGTGCTGGATGCTCGAAGCGGAGTATGCTGTAGGCATGGAGTGGAATGTTATGGCAGCCTGGAGTGGAGTGTGCCGGAGGCCTGGAGCAGAGTGTGCTAGAGACATGGAGTGGAGTTTACTGGAGGCCTGGAGTGGAGTGGGCTGGAGGCCTCGAGTGGAGTGTGCTGGAGGCTTGGAGTGGAGTGTGCTGGAGGCTTGGAGTGGAGTGTGCTGAAGGTCTGGAACAGAGTGTGCTGAAGGCCTGGCGTGGCGTGTGTTGGAGGCCTGGAGTGGAGTGTGCTGGAGTCCTGGAGCAGTGTGTGCTGGAGGCCTGGAGTGGAGTGTGCTGGCAGCCTGGAGTGGTGCGTGCTGGCAGCCTGGAGTGGAGCGGTGTGTGCTGGAGGCCTGGAATAGAGTGTACTGGAGGCCTGGAGTGGAGTGTACTGGAGACCTGGAGTGGAGTGTACTGGATGCTCGAAGCGGAGTATGCTGTAGGCATGGAGTGGAATGTTATGGCAGCCTGGAGTGGAGTGTGCCGGAGGCCTGGAGCAGAGTGTGCTAGAGACATGGAGTGGAGTTTACTGGAGGCCTGGAGTGGAGTGTGCCGGAGGCTTGGAGCGGAGTGTGATTAAGGCCTGAAATGGAGTGTGCTGGCAGTCTGGAGTGGTGCGTGCTGGAGGCCTGGAGTGGAGTGTGCTGGAGGCCTGGAAAAGAGTGTGCTGAAGATCTGGAGTGGAGTGTGCTGGATGCATGGAATAGTGTGTGCTGGAGGACTAGAATGGAGAGTGCTGGAGGACTGGAATAGAGTGTGTTGGAGGCCTGGAGCGGAGTGTGCTGGAGGCTTGGAGCGGTGTGTGCTGGAGGCCTGGAGTGGAGTGTGCTGAAGGCCTGGAATAGAGTGTGCTGAAGGCCTGGAATAGAGTGTACTGCAGGCCTGGAGTGGAGTGTGCTGGAGGCCTAGAATAGAGTGTGCTGGAGGCTTGGAGCGGTGTGTGCTGGAGGCCTGGAGTGGAGTGTGCTGAAGGCCTGGAATAGAGTGTGCTGAAGGCCTGGAATAGAGTGTACTGCAGGCCTGGAGTGGAGTGTGCTGGAGGCCTAGAATAGAGTGTGCTGGAGGCCTAGAATAGAGTGTGCTGGAGGCATGGAGTGGAATGTACTGGAGGCCTGGAGCAGAGTGTGCTGGAGGCCTGGAGCAGAGTGTGCTGGAGGCCTGTAGCAGAGTGTGCTGGAGGCCTGTAGCAGAGTGTGCTAGAGGCCTGGAACAGAGTGTGCTGAAGGCCTGGAGCAGAGTGTGCTGAAGGCCTGGAACATTGTATGCTGAAGGCCTGGAGTGGTGTGTTATGGCAGCCTGGAATAGAGTGAGCTGGAGAACTGAAGTGGAGTGGGCTGCAGGCCTAGATTGGAGTGTGCTGGATGCCTGGAGCAGTGTGTGCTGGAGGACTGGAGTGGAATGTGCTAGCGGCCTGGCATGGAGTGTGCTGGAAGCATGGAGCAGAGTGTACTGGAGGCATGGAGTGGAGTGTACTGGAGGCTTGGAGCGGAGTGTGCTGAAGGCCTGGAATAGAGTGAGCTGGAGAACTGGAGTGGAGTGTGCTGGAGGCCTGGAGTGGAGTGTGCTGGAGTCCTGGAGCAGGGTGTGCTGGAGGCATGGAGTGGAGTATGCTGGAGTCCTGGAGTGGTGCGGGCTGGCAGCCTGGAGTGGTGCGGGCTGGCAGCCTGGAGTGGAGTGGGCTGGAGGCCTGGAGCGGTGTCTGCTAGAGGACTGGAGTGGAATGTGCTGGTGGCCTGGCATGGAGTGTGCTGAAGGCCTGGCGTGGAGTGTGCTGGAGGCCTGGAGTGGGATGTGCTGAAGGTCTGGAACAGAGTGTGCTGAAGGCCTGGAGTGGAGTGTGCTGGAGTCCTGGAGTGGTGCATGCTGGCAGCCTGGAGTGGAGTGGGCTGGAGGCCTGGAGCGGTGTGTGCTGGAGGCCTGGAGCGGAGTGGGCTGGAGGTCTGGAGTGGAGTGGGCTGGAGGCCTGGAGCGGAGTGTACTGGAGCCTGGAGTGGAGTGTCCTGGAGGCTTAGAGCGGACTGTGCTGAAGGCCTGGAGTGGAGTGTGCTGGCAGCCTGGGGTGGTGCGTGCTGGAGGCCTGGAGCGGAGTGTACTGGCAGCCTGGAATACAGTGGGCTGGAGAACTGGAGTGGAGTGTGCTGGAGGCCTGGAGTGGAATGTGCTGAAGGTCTGGTACAGACTGTGCTGAAGGCCTGGCGTGGAGTGCTGGAGGCCTGGATCAGAGTGTGCTGAAGGCCTGGAGTGGAGTTTGCTGGAGGCCTGCAGCGGAGTTTGCTGGAGGCCTGGAGCAGAGTGTGCTGGAGGCCTGGAGCAGAATGTGCTGAAGCACTGGAGCAGAGTGTGCTAGCAGCCTGGAATAGAGTGGGCTGGAGGCCTGGAATAGAGTGGGCTGAAGGCCTGGAGTGTAGTGTGCTGGAGGCCTGGAGTGGAATGTGATGAAGGTCTGGAACTGAGAGTGCTGGAGGCCTGGAGCAGAGAGGCCTGGAGTGGAGTGTACCGGAGGCTTGGAGTGGAGTGTGATGTAGGACTGGAGTGGAGTGTGCTGGCAGTCTGGAGTGGTGCGTGCTGGAGGCCTGGAGCGGAGTGTGCTCGAGGCCTGGAGCAGAGTGTGCTGAAGTCCTGGAGTGGAGTGTGCTGGCAGCCTGGAATAGAGTGTGCTGGAGGCCTGGAATAGAGTGTGCTGGAGGCCTGGAGAAGAGTGTACTGGAGGCCTGGAGTGGAGTGTGCTGGAGGCCTGGAGTGGAGTGTCCTGGAGGCTTGGAGCGGAGTGTGCTGAAGGCCTGATGTGGAGTGTGCTGGCAGTCTGGAGTGGTGCGTGCTGGAGTCCTGGAGTGGAGTGTGCTCGAGGCCTGGAGCAGAGTGTGCTGAAGTCCTGGAGTGGAATGTGCTGGCAGCCTGGAATAGAGGGAGCTGGAGGCCTGGAGTGGAGTGTGCTGGTTGCATGGAATAGTGTGTGCTGGAGGACTGGAATGGAGAGTGCTGGAGGCCTGAAATGGAGTGTGTTGGAGGTCTGGAGCAGAGTGTGCTGGAGGCCTGCAGTGGAGTTTGCTGGAGGCCTGGAATAGAGTGTGATGGAGGCCTGGAACGGAATGTGCTGGAGGCCTGGAACAGAGTGTGCTGAAGGCCTGGAGTGGAGTGTGCTGGCAGCCTGGAATAGAGTGGGCTGGAGGCCTGGAGTGGAGTGTGCTGGCAGCCTCGAAATGAGTGGGCTGGAGGCCTGGAGTGGAGTGTGCTGGTAGCCTAGAATAGAGTGGGCTGGAGGCTTGAAGCGGTGTGTACTGGCAGCCTGGAGTGGAGTGTGCTGGCAGCCTAGAAATGAGTGGGCTGGAGCCCTGGAGTGGAGTGTGCTGGAGCCCTGGAGTGGAGTGTGCTGGAGGCCTGGAGTGGAGTGGGCTGGAGGCCTGGAGTGGTGCATGCTGGAGGCCTGGAGTGGAGTGGGCTGGAGGCCTGGAGTGGTGCGTGCTGGAGGCCTGGAGTGGAGTTGGCTGGCGGCCTAGATTGGAGTGTGCTGAAGGCCTGGAGCGCTGTGTGCTGGAGTACTGGCGTGGAATGTGCTAGCGGCCTGGCATGGAGTGTGCTGGAGGCCTGGAGCAGAGTGTACTGGAGCCCTGGAGTGGAGTGTACTGGATGCTTGAAGCGGAGTGTGCTGTAGGCATGGAGTGGAGTGTGCCGGAGGCCTGGAGCGGATTGTGCTAGAGGCATGGAGTGGAATGTACTGCAGGCCTGGAGTGGAGCGTGCTGGAGGCCTGGAGCAGAGTGTGCTGAAGACCTGGAACAGAGTGTGCTGAAGGCCTGGAGTGGAGTGTGCTGGCATCCTGGAACAGAGTGGGCTAGAGGCCTGGAGTGGAGTGTGCTAGAGGCATGGAATAGAGTGGGCTGAAGGTCTGGAATGGAGTGTGCTGGACGCCTGGAGTGGAATGTGCTGAAGGTCTGGAACTGAGTGTGCTGAAGGCCTGGAGTGGAGTGTGCTGGAGGCCTGGAGTGGAGTGCGCTGGAGGCCTGGAGCAGTGGGTGCTGGAGGCCTGGAGTGGTGCGTGCTGGAGGCCTGGAGTGGTGCGTGCTGGAGGCCTGGAGTGGAGTGTGCTGGAGGCCTGGAGCAGTGGGTGCTGGAGGCCTGGAGCAGTGGGTGCTGGAGGCCTGGAGTGGTGTGTGCTGGAGGCCTGGAGTGGAGTGTGCTGGAGGCCTGGAGCAGTGGGTGCTGGAGGCCTGGAGTGGTGCGTGCTGGAGGCCTGGAGTGGTGCATGCTGGAGGCCTGGAGGGGAGTAGGCTGGAGGCTTAGATTGGAGTGTGCTGAAGGCCTGGAGGGCTGTGTGCTGGAGTACTGGCGTGGAATGTGCTAGCGGCCTGGCATGGAGTGTGCTGGAGGCCTGGAGGAGAGTGTACTGGAGGCCTGGAGTGGATTGTACTGGAGGCTTGAAGCGGAGTGCGCTGTAGGCATGGAGTGGAATGTTATGGCAGCCTGGAGTGAAGTGTACTGCAGGCCTGGAGTGGAGTGTGCTAGAGGCATGGAGTGAAGTGTTCTGCAGGCCTGGAGTGGAGCGTGCTGGAGGCTTGGAGCAGAGTGTGCTGAAGGCCTGGAACAGAGTGTGCTGAAGGCCTGGAGTGGAGTGTGCTGGCAGCCTGGAACAGAGTGGGCTAGAGGCCTGGAGTGGAGTGTGCTAGAGGCATGGAATAGAGTGGGCTGAAGGCCTGGAATGGAGTGTGCTGGACGCCTGGAGTGGAATGTGCTGAAGGTCTGGAACTGAGTGTGCTGAAGGCCTGGAGTGGAGTGTGCTGGAGGCCTGGAGTGGAGTGCGCTGGAGGCCTGGAGCAGTGGGTGCTGGAGGCCTGGAGTGGTGCGTGCTGGAGGCCTGGAGTGGTGCGTGCTGGAGGCCTGGAGTGGAGTGTGCTGGAGGCCTGGAGCAGTGGGTGCTGGAGGCCTGGAGCAGTGGGTGCTGGAGGCCTGGAGTGGTGCGTGCTGGAGGCCTGGAGTGGAGTGTGCTGGAGGCCTGGAGCAGTGGGTGCTGGAGGCCTGGAGTGGTGCGTGCTGGCAGCCTGGTATAGAGTGGGCTAGAGGCCTGGAGTGGAGTGTGCTAGAGGCATGGAATAGAGTGTGCTGGAGGCCTGGAGTGGAGTGTGCTGGAGGCCTGGAGCAGTGTGTGCTGGAGGCCTGGAGTGGAGTGGGCTGGAGGCCCGGAGTGGTGCGTGCTGGCAGCCTGGAAGGGAGTGGGCTGGAGGCCTGGATTGGAGTGTGTTGGAGGCCTGGAGCGGTGTGTGCTGGAGGACTGGAGTGGAATGTGCTAGAGGCCTGGCATGGAGTATGCTGGAGGCCTGGAGCGGAATGTGCTGAAGGCCTAGAGTGGAGTGTGCTGGCAGTCTGGAGTGGTGCGTGCTGGAGGCCTGGAGCGGAGTGTGCTGAAGCCCTGGAGTGGAGTGTGCTGGCAGCCTGGAATAGAGGGAGCTGGAGGCCTGGAGTGGAGTGTGCTAGAGGCCTGGAATAGTGTGGGCTGAAGGCCTGGAGGGGAGTGTGCTGTCGGTCTAGAATGGAGTGGACTAGCGCCCTGGAATGGAATGTGCTGGAGGCCTGGAGCAGTGTGGGCTGGAGGCTTTGAGTGGAGCAGGATGGATGCCTGGAATAGATTGTGCTGGAGGCCTGGAGTGGTGTTGGCTGGAAGTCTGGAGTGGAGTGTACTGGAGGTCTGGAATGGGCTGGCAGCTTGGAGTGCTGGAGGACTGGAGCGGAGTGGAGCAGACTAGAGGACTGGAGCATGCAGTGCGATTGGAGGCTTTGAGTGGAGCATGCTGGAAGCCTGGAATAGAGTGTGCTGGAGGCCCAGAGTGGAGTGGGCTGGAGGCCTGGAGTGGGGTGAGCTGGAGGCCTGGAGTGGAGTATGCTGGAAGCCTGGAATAGAGTGGCTGGAAGCCTGGAGCGGTGTGGGCTGGATGCCTGGAGTGGAGTGTGTTGGAGGCCTGGTGTGGGGTGAGCTGGAGGCCTGGAGTGAATGTGCTGGAGGCCTAGAGCAGTGTGTGCTGAAGGCCGGGAGTGGATCGTCCTGGAGGACTGGAGTGGAGCTTACTGGAGGCCTGGAGTAGGACGTGCTGGAGACCTGGAGTGAAATGTGCTCGAGGCCTGGAGTGGACTTTGCTGAAGGCCTGCAGCAGAGGTGGCTGGAGGCCTGGAGCATGTGCAGTAGCTGAGAGCGGAAGAGGGACGGTGGTTGAACTAGGTTCTGGCGTGGGCAATTAGTGGCTTGTGGTGAACTACTGCAATTTCATGTTTATTTGTAATCTGTTTAATTAACTGTTTATGCCTTTAACTAAGTCTTATTTTCTAACTTTTACTGTGAATAGTAAGGGTAATATAACTTAGTTTCTTGTTATTCCTCTTTTTATATCTAAGTTTTGTACCTCGCTATTCTGTACCTAAGGTGGCATCCTGATAAGTGACACTGTACATTTTTCACTGTACTTGAGTGTACATGACAATAAAGGATATTCTAATTGGTATTTACCTCTCTTTTTCTATCTCTCCACCTTTCAATTTGTCCTTGTTAATCTCTCTGCCTTTCTATCTTGTTTCATCAATCTTTCTGCTGCTCTCTCTCTCCTTTCTGTCTCAGTTTATCAGTTGCTCTGCCTTTATTTCTCCTTACTGATATTTACCACTCTGGCTATCCTCTCAATCTTTCTCTCTCTCTCTCTCTCTCTCTCTGACTGCCAGAACAGACCATCTGGTCTGTCCTAACAAAAATACCCAACTCCCTACATTAGTCCCCCTTTCCAGCCCATTGCCTTGAGTATTTTGCCACTTCAAGTGCTCATCCAAGTGTTACTTTAAAGGTTGTGACATTTCCTGCCTCAACTCCCCTCCCAGGCAGTGCATTCCAGACCACCCGACCCCCTAATGTTTGGGTGAACAAGATTCTTGAAGCTGTCTTCCCACTCCCTTTCGAACCTAAGCTTGGATTTAGGATTCTAAATTGCATTTTCCCACAATGAGATTTTACGACATTAACTATTAAGAAAAGATAAACACTCCAGCAACACTTTTGATTCAATAACGTTTTTGTTCCAAGTTGTGAATATACTTGTGTTCAGCTCTGAGTTGGCTCCATTTCGGTGAATTGGGTGAATCCATCTTGATATCATTTCCATTTAATTGCAGCATATTCATTGGGCTCCTCTTCCTGGGCTGGAGGGTCAGGTTTGTGAGCGTTGAAAACACAGACCGCTGAATACAGAACCTCCTCACTTTCATCTGACTTGGTCTGTGATAGAAAGCTATGTGTTAGTTATGGATCTGGTGGGACAGATAGGAGTGTATTACCTGAATCAGGAGTGTATCTTGCAAATGTCCCAACCAATGCAAGGACCGAGAAATCTCGAAGCCCCAGTGCGGTCACTTGGCAAAGCTCCTCTAGCAGCACCTTCCAAACCCATGGTGTCTACCACCCAGAATGACATGCATGGGAACACCATCTCCTACAAGTTCCCTGCCAAGCCACACACAATCCTGACTTGCATTTACATCAGCATTCCTTCCTAGTGTTTGGATCTAAAGTCATCATCTGTCTTCAACATAGCATTGTCCCTCGCTCAAAAGACTGCAAAGATTCAGGAAGACAGCACATGGCCACATTATCCAGGGCAACTAGGAATGAGCAATAAATGCCAGTCAGCCAATTAAGTGATGCCCAAAACCCATAAACAAAAGTGACAGGGCAGTACAGAATGATGCACCTACGCAGCTCAGTGAAGAACCAAAAGGACAATGGTGGGTTACAGGATAATGTCCTTCAATAGGTGAATGAAGGGGTTATAGGAATTTCTACCTGAAGGTGTGAGTGAGGGAAAGGCAGGAGAGATGGCGGATACCATTGGATGGTTCCATGAACAGATTGCCAGAATCACCTCATTGTCCGAAGTTTCGGATCAGCCCCAAGGAACAGCATGGGTAGTGGGAAGAAGGGCCTTCACTGACCGTTCCTTCTTGTATGTCTGGAGTAACACCCACTGAGCACGGTACCCTCGAGATGTCTGTAGCTAGGAACAAATCATGGCCCGGCAGCATCCAAGGAGCAGGAGAATCGACGTTTTGGGCATAAGCCCTTCTTACGCCCGAAACATCGATTCTCCTGCTCCTTGGATGCTGCCTGACCTGCTGCGCTTTTCCAGCAACACATTTTCCACTCTGATCTCCAGCATCTGCAGTCCTCACTTTCTCCTAACAAATCATGGCCCCTCCAACGCACATGCTTCTGCAATTAGTTTGCAAACCAGGTTTAATACGAGATTCATGATGGTTTTTTTTTGTCAAGGTTCATCCTGATTCTGGACTTTATGTTTGGCTCCCAAGGACAGACTCGGCGATAAATGTCAACTGCATTTGGAGGATGATCTAGTTGGTGAGACCTGCCCTTTAAACTGCTTCGACCTGATGGGTCCTTCAGTGCAAGGAGGTCTTACCCATGACAGTTGCAAGCTGGTTCATTCCAAGATTCAGGAATTCCAAGCGACATCTCCTTCGAAGGATTACACACTATGAACACGAAGAGTATTGATATTTTGTGGGTGTATTTTAGAGTGGAACATGCAATATGGAAACCTTTTGAGACCAGAAAAATGGTGCAGCAAACCTTTGCAAGTTTCTCCAATATTTTAACAAGAAATTCCTTTCTGTTCTGCGAGATTTTGTTTTCCATCCCACCTGACTGTGCACCTGAATGGGCAGGTGGACAGCGCTTTATTTTTAAAAAAGTGTGGAAGAAGCCTGTTTGCAACTTGTTCAAGTCCGAGTGAATCAAATTGCTGCTCTTCGGAAAAAGTAGTTTGTTTTGGGAGAGTGAGTCCAAACACATTGGAGAAAGTGAGGACTGCAGATGCTGGAGAGCAGAGTCGAAGAGTGTAGTGCTGGAAAAGCACAGCCAGTCAGGCAGCATCCGAGGAGAGTTGACATTTTGAGCATAAGCTCTTCAATGAGGAATGAGGGGGTGGCCCAAGGGGCTGAGCGATAAATGGGAGGGGACGTGGGGCTGGGGGAAAGGTAGCTGGGAATGCGATAGGTAGATGAAGGTGGGGATGAAGGTTATAGGTCAGAGCAGAGGATGGACTGGATAGGTGGGAAGGAAGATGGACGGGTAAGATAGTTCAAGAGGGCAGTGCCGTGTTGAAAAGTTGGATCTATGATAAGGCAGGGGGAGGGGAAATCAGGAAACCGATGAAATCCACATTGACACCATGTGTTTGGAGGGGCCCAAGGTGGATGATGAGGTGTTCTTCCTCTAATTGTTGGGCAGCTAGAGTTTGGCAGTGGAGCAGCCATGTTCTTGGCAGAGTGGGCGGGGGAGTTAAAGTGTTCTGCCCCAGGGCGGTGGGGCTGTTTAGTGCGTGGGCCTGGGACACATGGTGAATCCAGAGACATTGGCAGCACTTGCTGTGGGTTCAGGAGAGCTGAGCAAAGGGACAGCCTTCTGATTGTTCAACCTGCAGCTTAACTCAGCCCCCATGAGTGAAATGCCAAGGGAAACCTCAGAGGGTCAGTGACAAACAGCATCTCTCTGTCACTTTTCACTGTAAAATTTCTCTCTCCTGCTCTCTGTCAAAAGAAATGGGAAAAAGATGACGGCTTTCAGAGATGCTGACCCTAGAAATAATTCTCGAACATAATGCAAAAGGGAAGACTCTGGGTCCAACTGATCAATCAGTGAATTAAAGACTGCTCATTGCTTTGCAGACAATGTTTAATCAGTAGGAATCAAGAGAATTCTGAGAACCATTTTACTTTTGTGGTCTGAAATTATGGTTGAGAATTGTGGTTCCTATGACTATATTTCCCCCCACCAATATCACACTACTTTGTTATTCTGATACTTGTGAACAAGTCTATCTTGGGATTAAAAGGGTTTAGCTTAAGTATATATGTATAGCTTAAATAGACCTAAGTAATAGTTGGTCAGTAATTAGTGATCCATCTTTTTAGTCATTTTTATTATAGGATAAATATTTATAACAATTAGAGTGATTTGTCCTCTTTATGACGAAACAGAGTGAATATTCTGTTGAGGTTCTGAGTTGCAGTCAGTCAGGTAAATTGGTTTTTGTGGTATACACAGTAGAAACACGTGTCACAGTTTGTGGAATAGTGGGGCTCAAAGATCAGCCCAAACTGAGCGGCAATAAGCCAGAAAACCACATCACAAGTCTCACTTGTTTTATAAGTGCTTTGAAGTACTGCAGGATATCCCAGACTGGAGTCAAAGCAATTGAGCAACATTTGCACTTTTTGTGAGATCGAGCTGGAACTATTGTAAAATGCATGATGGCATATGCTGTAAGTTTCTTTTGAAAGTTTAAAAAGAAGTTTAGTATTTTTTTTTCTGCATGTGGAGGATACATCTATCTTTGGGCCTTTTTGAAATTTGTGACTCAGAACATATCTGTGACTCATTTCCCAGAGCAATCGTTCAATGAGTCACCTCCAAGCTATGGACTGAGGTGGGCAGTTGCTAATGCATGAGTTCCATCAAACAGGGATTTTCCATTGAGTTGGTCAGAACCAGAATCCAAAATTATGTGATAGCCACTTCTGATTTAGGTACTTTCCATGTTCTCACTTACCTCTGTGTTCAGTGGGTGCTGTGTCAAACTGGCTGCAGGAGTAGCAACTATATCTCTTTTCTTCCTGCTAAAAACAAAAATCGTTAAAGAGTTCCAAGTAAGCAGGTAACGTGGTGCACGCAAAAATCAGTAGAAATGAGTCTGACAGGTTGCTGGGATTCTGCATGAACAGCGAGCCTGAACACATTAGGCAAAAGTGAGGACTGCAGATGCTGGAGATTAGAGCGGTGCTGGAAAAGCATAGCACATCAGGCAGCATCTGAGGAGCAGGAAAATCGACACCTCAGGCAGGAGCCCTTTACCCTTTCTGATGAAGGGCTCCTGCCCAAAATGTCAATTTTCCTGCTCCTCAGTTGCTGCCCAGCCTGAGCACAGTGCAGATTCTAACCAGGCAACAAATTGCTAACAAATATTTCTGAGTGAAGGAGGTTACCTTATGAGGAAAGATTAGACAATTTGTGCCTGAAGCAATTGGAGTTCAGGAGAATGAGCAGTGATTTTATTGAAGCAACATAAGATCCTAAGGGGTTTGACTGAGTGGACAATGGGAAGATGTGAGTTCAGCAGGTGGACCTCATAGAATAGGAGTTCCCCGATTGGGGCTGTTAACCTGGTCCAGTCAGGGAGCTCTGCCTGACACATAGAAACAGGAGTGTCACCCGGTACGGAGGGGGCAGGGCAGGTCTGAGGACCACCTCATGGGTCTGCTCCTGGGCCTGGCCAAACTGGCCATAAACAGATCCAGCCAGCGGGGTCGTGGAGGGGGTCATTAGGCCCAACTACCTGTCCCTCTTCCGTGGTTATATTAGAGCCCGAGTGTCTCTGAAGAAGGAGCACATGGTGTCCACCAACACCCATGAGCTGTTCAGGGAGAGGTGGGTGCCACGGGGAGTGGAGTCTATTATTTCCCCGTCCAACTCTATTTTGATTTAATCCCTGCCCTCCCCTTCACTGTTTGATCACACAGTATTGCCCTTTGATGTGAAGGGCACTGCTTGTCACTGGCCACTCGGGTGTTTCCTTTCTTCCTGGTGGTGGGAATTGAATAAAGATTTGTACACCTTGTGTCTTTCACTGTGTCTCACACCTGCACACACACAAAAAAAAATGAAAAAATAAATAAACAAAAGTGTCGGGGCTTCTGCTCACCCTGAGAGCCTGCTCTGAGCTAGTTGGGTCAGTGTCATGTACTATACACATGGAAATAAAGGGTGACCTGGTGACAGGATACTGACCTTTGTGGAGTTATTTCAGTGACCCCTTGAGGAAGAATCTAAGACAGAAGATACCGTGGACCTGTATTCATATTAAAAGTACTTCCATATGATGGACTTTTTCCTCAGTAAGAAATTAATGCAATTCCCTTTTGAAGACAAGAACAAAGTCACCATCCACTGAACTCTTCCTACTTTTCCTCTCGGACTCCCTGTGAACATCTACATAGTGCACTGCAGGAATTCACTAAGCCTCCTCAGACAGTACCTTCCAAACACATAACTCCTTCAATCTAGAACGATAAGGGCAGCAGAGACATTGGAACATGACCCCCTGCAGGTTCTGCTGCAAGCCACTTACCATCCTGATTTGGAAATATATCGCCTTTCTTTCAGAGTCACTGGGTTAAAATCCTGGAGTTCACTCCCCTAACTCCATTGGGAGTCTACCTGCAGCACATGGACTACAGCACATGTCTCAAGAAGGCAGCTCACCATCGCCTTCTCAAGGGGCAATAAAACGCTGGCCCAGCCAATGATGGCGAAATCTTGTGAATGTACCTTTTTTTAAAGAAGGGCACGACAACGACTATGGCGGTCAAAACCAACAAGATTGAATTTGCATTGAAATCTCACCCTGACTTGAGGATTCCTCCCAAAGACATTTTCAGTCATGTAATGAATTTGGAAACTGCTGTTTGGGCAGATGCTTGCAATGACAGAAAGCCAGCATGCATTGAGAATGGCTTGAGCAGATAGACGGTATTACACTTCACGTGCTTATTGTGAGGACATTTCTCTCACAATTTCCCACTGCTGGGGTGCATTCTCTTACCATTCTGCTGAAATTTGAATCAATTCTGTAGGGAATAGAACCTTGTGAAGCCAGGACGGCAATTGTTCCCTCTTGGTCTCTTGGTACTGTGGCTGAGAGAAGTGATGGATCGGTGATCGGCCAGTGGTATGCCCACCGGGGGCTCCCGAAAACTTCTGTCATCCCCCTATTTTCAGCAGTTTGGAACATAGTCTCCTGTGGTCCAGTCACTGTCTCCCTACCACTGGACTAGAGAATTCTAGGTTCAAGTCCCATCTGTACCCAGAGTATAGACAATACACTTGAAAGTGTTGATTAACTTGTAACCTATAAGCCCACAAATGAGGACACCCTTTCTTTATGGGGCTCCTATGACTGATGTGGTAGTGTCCCTACCTTTGGTACAGAAGGCTGGAGGCTGGAGTCCCTTTTCACTACAGAGAAGTGTGACAACAGGTTGAATTGAAACACTGAGAAATAATCTCTCCTCCATTGCCCCCTTTTTAATTCTCAACTCAGTTGCAGGATCAGGAATCTCAGAGTAAACCATTCTAACTGAGCCCTCCATATATGCAGTCATCTGATGCTATCAGCCTGAAAAGGCAGTCTGTGATACCTGAGTTTAAACATACCATACCTAAAGGGCAGTCTGTGTTACCTGAGTTTAAACATACCGACCGAAAGGGCAGTCTATGATACCTGAGTTTAAACATACCGACCGAAAGGGCAGTCTATGATACCTGAGTTTAAACATACCGACCGAAAGGGCAGTCTATGATACCTGAGTTTAAACATACCATATCTAAAGTGCAGCCTATGATACCTGAGTTTAAGCATGACATGCCAAAATAAACACATACCTCCGCACCTTCACTGCAATCCAAATCAGACTGATAACGGCCAAAGCTGTTCCGACAGAGATGGAAATTATCCAGGGAAGGCTTCCTAGGAATATTCAGAAAAGGCAGTGCTCTAAGATTATGAGTTGATAGTGACATAGCATTTATCTGAATGAAAATACACTTCCCTATATATGTTAACATAATAAAGTTGCTCTATTCCTCAAAGGTGAGATGGCCTCGCAATCCTGAGATTGTAGATAATGCTTTGGAGATATTCGTTAAATTAGGCTGGTGGTGGAATTCAAATATATATATATATATATATTTTATTTGGGATTGAAATGTAGTCTCAATAACGCTGTGCATGACAACCCATATAGATCGATGGAGAAAAGAAATATCAAAGTCATGAGAATGAAATCTACCGTCCCAATGCTGTGTTGCCATATGTGACTTTACATCCATAATAAAATGTTTCCCACTTGTCTCCCTTCTGAAATAGACCAGTATGGGTCGCTCCCTTCAGTTCAAGGGGTTAGATTCAGGTAGGAATGGGGTAACAAGTGCTGATGTATGAAGCATAACTGGATTGCATTTGAATATAATCCCTTGCACTTAGAAGAGTGGGGGAGAGAGGGATCTCACAGAAACCTATAAAAGTTTAACTGGGCTAGACAGTGCAAATGCAGGAAGGATGTTCCCTATGACAAGGGAGCCCAGAATCAGAAGGGGTCATCGCCTAAGAGTCCGGGTTAGGTGACTTAGGAATAAAATGAGGAGACATGTTTTCACCTGGAGAGTGGGGAGCCTGTGGAAGTTCTGTGGCCAAAACATTGGATGTTTTGAAGAAGGAGTTAGATATCATTCTTTGGTCGAAGGGGATCAACTGGTATGGCTGAAAAGTCCGAGGGGGCTTAGTAACTCCTTCACTCTCTTTCTCGCAATCTTTGGAACACTCTTCCCCAGCCAGCAGTGGGTGTGGCCATTGACTAAATTAAAGTGCTTGGTAAATTTCCATTCAACAAGAGAGACATGGTCTGCAGGGTGGACAGACAGAAAAGGGGAGTTCAGTCCAGAACCTGAGCGACCATGGTGTGATTAAATGGTACAGGAGAGTCGATGGGCCAAATGGCCTACTCCTGCTCTAATTCTTGAAATCAACTGAATGACAGCCAGGAGCATAGTCCATAACATTGAGAAGAGTTTCTGGTATCAAAAAGACCCAAATTAACAGAATGATTCCTGTCGGTTTAATGGACACAAGAGACATCTCCCACTTCATATAAATTCATTTTGATCACAATGAATAAAAGTTACAATTATTACAGTCACACCTTCAGAGAAGACATTGAGCTGGGCATTATATGCGCATTAACATTATACCGAGAGAAAGCAGATGAGGCAAATGCATTGAGTGTTTTTTGTGAAGGAGAGCGATTTTGTTCTTATTGTTAAAAGGATCAGAGAGAATGGGGAGAAGGCAGGAACAAGGGATGGACTTGGATGATCAGTCGTGACCATATTGCATGTCGGCACAGACTGGAACAGCAAATGGTCTACTCCTTCAACTATTTTCTATATTCTATGGTTCACATTCACAGTGATAGTGGTCAGTTGGGGCTGGACACAGGCACACCTGCCCTAGAGGTTGAACAATATCTCTCAATACGTTGGTTACAAAAAAATCAATCCTGCATTTAATAACGGGTTCAGTAAAATATTATATATAATTTTGGTTTGCTACGTTTTGCGGAAAAGAGACTACAAATTTACTACCACAGTTGACTTTGTGACAGGGTAAGCTGTTTCTAATAATTACATTCAGAGATGTACCTGTTGAATGGAGCTGGTACCTGCTGACACTAACACCCTGCGCATTCTCAGCCGTGCATGAGATTAGTTTTTCAAATCCAGTGAGATGCTTCAGTTTGAGGGTGCTCTGAAACAGGCCATTATTCATTCTCCAGGAATGAACTCTAACATCTGAAGTGTTTCCCGTGATCTTTCTCCCATTGAGGGTCCATGTGACGTTTACTGGGGGATTGGCTCTGACTCTGCAGGTACAAGCGAGGCCAATCTTGGAAGTGGTGCAGGTTGGACCAGATATGATGCTGGATCTCCCTACAACAAAGAACAATGGTGTCCAAATTATGCGCATTTTAATCAAGGAGTTGTGGTGTTTACATTGAAGACCTCTTTTTATTGACTAACTAAGGGAGATAATGACATTACGTGATCTAATCCTTACAGTGCAGCAAGAGGCCATTCGATCCATCATGTCTGCACCAACACTCTGAAAAGCATTCCATCTACCCCCATTCTTTCTTACCCCCCCCCCACCCCATTTCCCAGGGCTAATCCACCTCGCCTGCACATCCATGGACAGTTCAGGACAATTCCCTATGGCCAGTCCACCTATTCTGCACATCTCCAGGAGGAAATTGGTGCAACTGGTGGAAACCCACACAGACACGAGGAATTTGTGCAAACACCACACAGAGAGTCACTCAAGGCTGGAACCCAGGGCCCTGGCACTGTGCGGTAGCAGTGCCAACCACTGAACCACCATGCCACCCTATTAATTGACAGCAAGCTATTGATTGAGGTTAGGAGTAAGTGAGGACTGCAGATGCTGGAGAGTCAGAGTTGATAAAGCATAGCGTTGGAAAAAGCACAGGTTACTAGAGTGAAATCTCCCAAATCATTTCAGATCCATGTTGATGAGTTGTGGCTGGCTTCAGAAGCTAATGGGACAATGGATTACGTTCCCAGCTAACTCAACACAGAACATTATATTTAAATCATTTATGATGCCAGCAGTAGTTACAGACTATGGAAGACAGAACCATTCATCCTTCAGAATCTCTGCTGATATTCAGACAGGTCATGCCTGTTTAGCACTTCAGTGTTGTTTTTGCCATGACATTGTTGGTCTCCTTATGTTAAAAAAGGAATTGAATTCTGTCAAATCTCAGTTTTGAGTTGTTCATTTTTCCAGTTGAGCTCTAACTTCACTGAAATCAATGACCAAAGTTGGTAGCTACCAGGATGGTTGAGGAGAAAGTGAGGACTGCAAATGCTGGAGATCAGAGTTGGGAGTGTGGTGCTGGAAAAGCATAGCAGGTCAGACAGCATCTGAGGAGCAGGAGAATCGACGTTTCAGGTATATTCCTGATGTTTATTTCCACAACATCGATCCTTCTGCTCCTCAGATACTACCTGACCTGCTGTGCTTTTAGATTTGATTAGATTTCCTACAATGTGGAAACAGGCCCTTCGGCTCAACAAGTCCACACCAACCCTCCAAAGAGTAACCCACCCACCTCTGACTAATGCACCTAGTAACTATGGACAATTTAGCCTGGCCAATTCACCTGACCTGCACATCTTTGGAATGTGGGAGGAAACCAGAGCACCCGGAGGAAACCCACACAGACACAGGGAGAATGTGCAATCTCCGCACAGACAGTCGCCTGAGGCTGGAATCAAACCTGGGACCCTGGTGTTGTGAGGCAGCAGTGCTAACCACTGAGCCACCATGTCGCCCGTAAATACCACACTCTCAACCAGGATGGTTGGGTCAAGCAGAAAGCCAATACATACACAGTGTGTCCAAACATTGTGTACTAAATGGCCATAAGCTGCTGAGATCCATTTGGCATGCAAGTTTAACACTGTATGTATAGTGTAAATATAATGTTGTACCTTCATCAAACATCTGGAAAGGTGAACTTTATGGCATTTTCTTTCATTTTCAAGGAGAAATGTCTTGTAATGCACTAATTTTATGAGCAAAATGCATGTTTGGAAAATAATATCGGTCTCAGAAGAAATGATAGACCCAATTGTCTTAGTCATGGAGTAAGCTGTCTGCAGCGTAAAATTGTGCAGCTTGGAAGCAAAACCTTTGGTCCAACACATCCATGTCAACCAGATATCCTAAATTAATCGAGTCCCATCTACCAACATCTGGCTGATATCCCTCTAAATCCTTCCGATTCATGTCCCTATCCAAGTGACTTTCAAACAAATTTCAGGGCATTTCTGAAGCAGTCATTGTTTAAATGCAGCAAAACATGATCAGCCAGGCTTGGACTTACAAGTGGCAAGGAACCAATCATGTCACATAAATACCATGCAATGTCTATCGCTGACAGAGACAATCTAACCATTACCGTAACAATCGACAGCATTACCATAATTAAATCGCTCACTGTCAACATTCCGGGGGTTACCATTGATCAGACATTCAACTGGATTTGCCAAACAAATACAGAGGCTGCAAGGACAATCAACAGGTTGGGAATACTGCATTGGGTAATCACCTCCTGCCTTGCCAAAGCCAGCCCACTACCTACAAAGCAAGTCATGAGTGTGATGCAATACGCCCCACTTGCCTGGATGAGTGCAGCTTCCCACAAAACTCAATAGCCTTGAACCCATCCAGAACAAAGTATCCCACTTGATTGGCATCACACCCACTCCCTCTACTACTGACGCTCAGTAGCAGCAGTGTGTAGCATTGACAAGGTTTCTTAGCCAGCACCTTCCAAACCCAATGACTATTACCATCTAGAAGGACAACTGCACAAATTCATGGGACCACACTGCCTGCAAATCTATCTACAACTTCCTCACTATCTTGATTTGGCTACACCATTAGTTCAGTGTTGCTGAGTCAAAGATCTAGAAATCACTCTTGAATGGAATTCAAGGTGTATTTACAGCATGGTTGTTCAAGAAGGCAGCCCATCACCACCTTCTGAAGTGCAGCTACGGATGGACAAATAAATGCTGGCTCGGCCAGAGATGCCCACATCCCATGAGTGAAATATAAAGAAATTAGGACGTACCTGTTGAATTGAGCTGGTATTTCCTGACACTAACGCCATTTTCGTTCTCTGCCCTGCATAAAATCAGCTCTTCAGATCCATTTAGGTGAGTCAATGTCAGAGAGCTCTGAAACAGACCATTATTCTTCATCCAGGAATAGACTATAATATCTGAAGTGTTCCTTGCGATGCTTTTCCCACTGATGTTCCATGTGATGTTTGCTGGGGGATTGGCTCTGTCAATGCAGATACATGAAGTCTCATTCTTGGCACTTGTGCAGTTCAGATCAAATACTATTGTGGGTTCATCTGAAGAAATGGAGCAGATTCATATGGTCATAATTGCAATCATCCACACATAATGTCTAGATTGTGGAGTGTATTCTATTTAACTAACTGGAGAAGTTAATGAAATTATCACTGACAACAATTTAAATGCCAAGAGATAATAACAGTGGTGTTCACCACCAAAGGGTGCTGTTGTCAAGCCAAATTAAGAATTGTACGATATCACGTTTACTATAAACTATTCTCTCGCTGTTCCCAGATATAATCTCAAAAACATTTTATGAATACCTCATTTCAGTGATTGCGTGAAACTTGAAAGGGTTCATAAAAGATTGGCAAGGATGTTGCCAGGGTTGGAGGATTTGAACTGAAGCGAGAGGCTGAACAGGCTGGGGCTGTTTTCCCTGGAGCGTCGGAGGCTGAGAGGTGACCTTATAGAGGTTTATAAAATTAGGAGGGGCATGGATAGGTTAAATAGACAAAGTCTTTTCCCTGGGGCTGGGGAGTCCAGAACTAGAGGGTATAGGTTTAGGGTGAGAGGAAAAAGATATAAAAGAGACCTAAAGGGCAACTTTTTCACGCAGAGGGTGGTACGTGTACGGAATGAGCTGCCAGAGGAAGTGGTAGAGGCTGGTACAATTGCAACATTTAAAAGGCATCTGCATGGGTATATGAATAGGAAGGGTTTGGAGGGATATGGGCCGGGTGCTAGCAGGTGGGACTAGATTGGGTTGGGATATCTGGTTGGCATGGACGGGTTGGACCAAAGGGTCTGTTTCCATGCTGCACATCTCTATGACTCTAGGACTCTATCTGTCATTAGTTGTCTACATAAAATAAATAGCTATATCTCCTTATTAGCAGAGTAAAATGCATTCCTGAGGCTGGAAAAGTTTAGGTTAAAGTAAAACCAACAGAATGCCTCCTTCCCTTCCTCCTCATAACTCGCTTACTCACTGAACTCCAAAAATCTATTAATGTTGTACTCAAGAGATAAGTGGCACTCAACTAGCTGTTTTTATATGCTTCAAAGACATCTTAATACAAAGCCAATTTTATTTGGCTCTTAATTAAGCTGTCCTTTCACTTGTTAAAATTATTATTATGGATTCATAATATACATCTTACATTATAGTTTTCATTTTAAAATGGAAAGTAAAAAGAGAAATGTAATTAGATTTGTAGAAATCAAATGTAGATCATTTTTAGCCAGCAACCGAACACACTAGACAATCAAATAGATAGCAAAATAGTTAATTTGTCTCTTAAATGTCATGACCAATCAGAATACATTTGCCTGTTTCAAAATTTAAACAGGGTTTATTAATTAACTGTCAGTTAACACTAACTGGTACATTCTATAAGGCAACATCGCAGCCAATCAAACTCCATTTGGCAACCAATTAGCACTTTCCATCAGACAGTTTAATAATTGGGTTATCTCCTAAAATTTGCCATTTTTGAAATTTGACCTGATTTGTGCATGATCAAATATCAGGGAAAATGTTCTGAAGGAGGGTCACTGGACAAGAAACTGAAGTCCACTTTCTCTCCACAGATGCTGACAGACCTGCTGAGTTTTCACAGCAATTTCCAGCATCCCCAGTTCTTTGGACTTCTGTTTGAACAAATGTTTTGTTTAAGCAAAACTGAAGATTTGGGCCAACAAATCAGCATGAATGAAATATTTCTTGGGAGAAAGTAAATATACTCACTGGCTTTGCCATTAGGATTACATTTGTGTTCGTGATGGGATTAACTGTCTGCAGTAATTAAAATGCAATGCATTGCGAGAGTAACTGTTGAATTGAGTTGGTATCTGCTGATACTAATGCCCTACTCGTTCCCTCTTATGCATGACATTAGTTTTTCTAATCCTGCTGGGTGAGTCAATGTCAGCGAACTCTGAAGCAGCCTATTGTACATCGTCCAAGAATGAACTGTAACATCTGAAGTGTTCTCTATGATGTTTCTGCCACTGAGATTCCATGTGAAATTTGCTGGGGGGTTGGCTCTGACTCTACAGATACAAGACATCCCATTCTTCTCTCTGGTGCAACTCGGATTTGATAAACTCTAGGTTTATCTAAAACAAAGCAAAATACAGGATTCTATTTATCAGCATTTAATTCCTACGGGTGCAAAGTCAGAAGTTAGTCAGTTAATTTCTGGAGGAAATGAATGGCACCACCAATATCATTCTAGACCAGATCAAATCCCCTTAAAGTATAATAAGAACGCTTTTCGTATTTGAAAAGTAAGTGCAAGAGGTTGTGTTCCAGATGCAATTTGATTGGCCAAACTACTTGACTTTAAATACAACATACTTTCTCTTTACACTACAGTTAAAATACAGTCAAAATAAACAAAAAGAAAGGGATTGGTGTAAGTGTAAATCTATCAGAATGCTTAACAAAATAGTATATATACTAAATACTATTAATTACCATTCCAGTACTGTAACATCCCATTAACACACCCTCGGCAAGGGCAATTCAATAAAATAGATTGATCAATGTGAGGTGTTGCATTTTGGGAAAGTAAACCTGAGCAGGACTCATACACTTAATGATAAGTTCCTATTGCTAACAAAGAGACCTTGAAGTGCAGGTTCATAGCTCCTTGAAAGTAGAGATGCAGGTATATACGATAGTGAAGAAGGCATTTTGTATGCTTCCCTTTACTGGTCAGAGTTAAAAGTCACACAACACCAGGTTATAGTCCAACAGGTTTATTCGGAAACACTAGCATTTGGAGTGCTGCTCCTTCATCAGGTGATGTGGAGTATAAGATCATAGGACACAGAATTTACAGCAACATTTTTCTATATATTCTGCATCCTATGATCTTATTCTCCACAATCATCCAATGAAGAAGCAGCGCTCCAAAAGCTAGTGCTTCCAAATAAACCTATTGGACTATAACCTGGCGTTGTGTGAGTTTTAACTTTGTACGCCTGAGTATCTGAGCTGGGAGGTCATGTTACAGCTGTGCAGGACATTGGTTAGGCCACTTTTAGAATATTGCCTGCAATTCTGGTCTCCTTCTAATTGGAAGGATATTATGAAACGTGAAGGGTTCAGAAAAGATTAAAAGGATGTTGCCAGGGTTGGAGAATTTGAGCTATAGGAAAGAGATTGAATGAGCTGGGGTTGTTTTCCCTGGAGGCTGAGGATGACCTTATAGAGATCTATAAAATCATGAAGGAAATGAATTGGATAAATAGACAAAGTCTTTTCCCTAGGGTGGGGAAGTCCAGAGCTAGAGGGCGTAGCTTTAGGGTGAGAGGGGAAAGATATAAAAGGGACTAAGGGGCAACTTTTTCACACAAAGGGTGCTGCATGTATGGAATGAATTGCCAGAGAAAGTGGTGGAGGTTGGTACAATTGCAACATTTAAGAGGCATTTGGATGGGTATGTGAATAGGAAGGGCTTGGAGGGATATGGACCGGGTGCTGGAAAGGAGGACTAGATTGGGTTAGGATATCTGGTCAGCAAGGATGTGCTAGATTGAAGGGTCTGTTTCATGCTGTACATCTCTATGATCCTATGACTCTATGTCTCAAATGCAATTCTAGCAGCAGGAAGAAAATCCAGCTTTTGGCTGTTACAAAGAGATGAATAACAGATTCCATGTCTATCTTCAAGACCCAGAAATAGCTGGAAGCTAAATCTAAAAATCCTGGTTCTGTGCGAGCTCAAACCCACCCATTCAGGCCACTTCTATTGTTTCAACTTGTAAAAGAATAGGCCTCAGAGGCTGTTTACCTTATTGGTTTTGAGCATACCACTCGGCACCTTTCTTCATAAAAGAAGGAAGTAAATGTACCTCTTAAAGCCATAGGATTGTCACAATATTCATCTGTTGTCTTAATTGTGTTTCAGTCAATTCAGACCCATGTTGGACAGGAACCATATAACTCATTGAAGTCTCCAGTTCACTATTCTCCCTAGGTGAACATGGAATTGGTGCAGTGGATAATGTTACAAAATGATCAGAAGAGTCTTAAGATGCAGGTCAGTGATTATTTTTTGAGCCAACTTTGGGAGAGTCATCTCGAAAAAATTCTGAAGTTGCACTCTAAAATGGGTTGTTATTGGCAAGCACGTTGGGTTTTATACATTCCAAAAACAAAGTGCCTGCTACCTCTGGTCTCACCACTCCTGATCTTCCCATTTACCAGTCTATCTCCACTCTGAGGGTCGTGCTTGGTTCCCATCCTTGACTAGATCACCTTGCCTTTCTCGGTGTGGTGGAGGGTAATCTTCCCTTTCCATTTCCAACTCATGTGGGTGGCACGGTGGCACAGTGGTTAGCACTGCTGCCTCACAGCACCAGAGACCCGGGTTCAGTTCCTGCCTCAGGCGACTGACTGTGTGGAGTTTGCACGTTCTCCCCGTGTCTGTGTGGGTTTCCTCCGGGTGCTCCGGTTTCCTCCCACAATCCAAAGATGTGCAGGTCAGGTAAAGTGGCCATGCTAAATTGCCCATAGTGTTAGGTAAGGGGTAAATGTATGGGTGGGTTGCGCTTCGGCGGTGCGGTGTGGACTTGTTGGGCTGAAGGGCCTGTTTCTACATTGTAAGTAATCTAATGTCTCAGGGTTAACGCTGATTTAGCCATGTCAAAATGGGCAAAGTTATTTTCTGACATTAGATGTTAATGATGAAAGGGACAATATTTAGGGAAAAGAAAGTATAGATCCACTTCTTTACCAGTGGAAGCATATATGGTCGCTGGCCAATGATTGATAGATTTAGGGAGAGACTGACCTTTTGCTACTCTGATCATTACGGCCGTTCAACGTGTTATAGTCGTTTGTCTAATAACGTCGTTGATATACTGTCCAATTCCAGTTTGAAAAAGGTCACTTTTCCAGGAGAGTTGAACAAAAGAGACAAAATCTGAAACTGATTACTGATCGGATGGTTAAGTAAAGCTGAAAGAAAAACAACGACTTACATCTCACATCCAATCTAAGAGTTTCTTGACCGGTCACCACTCCATCAGCCCCTGTAAGTTCACAGACCAGGGTCCGTCCGTGATCATCAGCGGATGGAACGAACGAGAATGTTGATAAAACAGTCCAGGAAATCTCGAAATTATTCCTGCTTTTCATTGACTGTGATTGAATAGGAGTTAGGCTCGGCCTTTGTGTCCATTTCAGCTCAAAATCACAAGTTGAACAACTATGGGTGACTGAACAGTTCAGATGAGCTGGTTTTCCAGCAATGAACAGCTCAGAGATTGTGATTTGAGGTTTCTCTGTCAGCAGAAAGGAAAAATAAGAAGAATTAGAGATTCCAAATTCTATATTAGGGAGGGATGTGCAAACAATGACAAATAAATGCATGGCAACACTTGCTTCTTGATCTCTGCTACAGCCTAAGCTTCCTCAGAGTTACAGAATTAATAAGAACATACTTGTGCTTTGTTACTATTCACATCCCCCGCCTCCCCCCACCCCTTCCCCCAGTGTGTTTTGATCCTGGAGGATTATTTAACATCCCGCTTTAGGCTACAGGATATAACATATGCAGACAGTTCCTCGCAGGCACCGTGTGTTAATTCGTGGGGGGAAATACACACCGTGTGAGGACAATGGCCTCATTTTGACAACAATTAATTACAGGGAGAAAGTGAGGGCTGCCGATGTGGCTGCAGAGCCCACAGCGTGATGCTGGAAAAGCACAGCAGGTCAGGCAGCACCCGAGGAGATGAATTGCTGCAGTGTATCTTGTAGGCGGAGGCACACTGCTTTCAGACAAGGAATGTGGATCAAGCAGGCAGATTTGTCCAGGGTGGTGAGAAGCCTTCTGAGTGATGTTGGGATCTGCGTCCATGCAGGGAGGTAGAGTGGGATCTTTGAAACACCAGAATTTCAATGGTGGACAGAATTTGGAGAGTCAAGCGATCGGTAACTTGCTGCACAATTCCTCTCTCTGACCTGCACATGTAGCTATATGTTTGCATGACTAATCCAGCCAATTCCTGACAATGGAGATCCGTTCGGTCAATGGCATCCTCAGTCTCGACCTACAGACTGCTTCTGGCCTTAGCTCAATGCACGAAACATCATTGCAACTTTCAAAACAGCAATTGGAAAGCTCAGTTCAATATTAATATGGAGTTTGCTAGGCTCAATAAAGGATCTGCATTATGTTGTGAGATAGTTCGACGAGTGGAAACATGCTGGGGGTGTAAGTACATGCAGTCGAGGGTGTGGTACTGGAAAAGCACAGCAAGTCAGGCAGCATCCGAGGAGCAGGAGAATCGACTTTTCGGGCATGCTTCCGTCGGGCATAATGCAGATCCTTTTTTGAGCCCAGCAAACACCATATTAATATTGAACTGAGCTTTCCAATTGCTGTTTTGAAAGTTGCAATGACGTTTTGTGCATTGAGCTAAGGCCAGAAGCAGTCTGTAGGTCGAGACTGAGGATGTCATTGACTGAACGGATCTCCATTGCCAGGAATTGGCTGGATTAGTCATGCAAACATGTAGCTACAAGGGCAGGTACTGGAAAAGCACAACAAGTCAGGCAGCATCAAAGATCCCACTCTACCTCCCTGCATGGATGCGGATCCCAACATCACTCAGAAAGCTTCTCACCACCCTGGACAAATCTGCCTGCTTGATCCACATTCCTTGTCTGAAAGCAGTGTACCTCCGCCTACAAGATACACTGCAGCAATTCACCAAAGCCCCTCTGACTGCACTCCCAGCCCGTGCTCTCTACTATCGAGAAGGATGGGAGGGTGCAAATACTCGGGATGCCACCTCGCACACTCCTGCAGTTCCCCTCGAAACCACTTGGGCTTGGAGGGAGGTTGCTGTAGCTGCAAAGGCACTGGGTCTAAGTATTGGAAATCCCTCCCTAACCTCACTGTGGGTTGTGGAGTGGGGTGGGGGGTTCTCAGTTTCCATGGTTAAGGAAGAAAAATCGCTCCCTCTATTGGCAGGGAAATTATGCATATTTAATAAATGTTGGTCCAGTCAGCAATGACCACATCACATGCTGGAATGCAACAATTCATCGTACAAGCCCTGAAATGAATGGAACACCTACCTAAAATGGTGAGAGAGACAGGAATATTGCGAGAGCTGGCGTCTGGTATATTCCTCGCCGTAGTAATCTTCACCCTGATGTAATACTCTCCTTCATCTCTCTTCCTTACGTGTTTTATTAACAATGAACATTGTTTCTTTGTCAGGTCCCCCCTCAATTCTGTTCTCCCTTTATATTCAGGGCTCACACTACCTGGATCTCTGTTGCTGTAGATAACGCTAACCCCTGGGCTTCCCGGTTTATGACCCCCCTTTAACCAGAGAATCCGTGGATTTCTGCCTCCGGCGGGGTAATCAAAAGTACACGGGATCTCCGCACTTGACCCCTTCACTGCCGATACATTCCAGGGAACCTTCAGCGACCATCGGGAACTATGGACAGCTAAATAAGGAAAATGGATTAGACTTCCAAAGAACTCTGTAACTACACCAAATTAATGACAGTCAAATATTGTGAACTCAATTGTCAAACACTCAATAGATATCATTACCAACAATATATTCATCAAATTATAGGACCATAAGACATAGGAGTGGAAGTAAGGCCATTCGGCCCATCGAGTCCACTCCGCCATTCAATCATGGCTGATGGGCATTTCAACTCCACTTACCCGTATTCTCCCCGTGTGACATCAAGAATTTATCAATCTCTGCCTTGAAGACATTTAGCGTCCCGGCCTCCACTGCACTCTGTGGCAATGAATTCCACAGGTCCACCACTCTCTGGCTGAAGAAATGTCTCCGCATTTCTGTTCTGAATTGACCCCCTCTAATTCTAAGGCTGTGCCCACGGGTCCTAGTCTCCTCGCCTAACGGAAACAATTTGCTAGCGTTCACCCTTTCCAAGCCATGTATTATCTTGTAAGTTTCTATTAGATCTCCCCTTAACCTTGAGGAGAAAGTGAGGTCTGCAGATGCTGGAGATCAGAGCTGAAAATGTGTTGCTGGAAAAGCGCAGCAGGTCAGGCAGCATCCAGGGAACAGGAGAATCGACGTTTCGGGCATAAGCCCTTCCTGAAGAAGGGCTTATGCCCGAAATGTTGATTCTCCTGTTCCCTGGATGCTGCCTGACCTGCTGTGCTTTTCCAGCAACACATTTTCAGTTCCCCTTAACCTTCTAAACTCCAATGAATACAATCCCAGGATCCTCAGCCGTTCCTTGTATGTTAGACCTACCATTCAAGGGATCATCCGTGTGAATCTCTAGACATGCTCCAGTGCCAGTATGTCCTTCCTGAGGTGTGGGGCCCAAAACTGGACACAGTACTCCAAATGGGGCCTAACCAGAGCTTTATAAAGTCTCAGTAGCACATCGCTACTTTTATATTCCCACCCTCTTGAGATAAATGACAACATTGCATTCAGTTTCTTAATCACGGACTCAACCTGCATGTTTACCTTTAGAGAATCCTCGACTAGCACTTCCAGATCCCTTTGTACTTTGGCTTTATGAATTTTCTCACCGTTTAGAAAGTAGTCCATGCTTGTACTTTTTTTTCCAAAGTGCAAGACCACGCATTTGCTTACATTGAATTCCATCAGCCATTTCCTGGACCACTCTCCCAAACTGTCTAGATCCTTCTGCAGCCTCCCCACTTCCTCAGTACTACCTGCTTGTCCACCTAACTTTGTATCATCTGAAAACTTCACTAGAATGCCCCCAGTCCCTTCATCCAGATCATTAATGTATAACGTGAACAGCTGCGGCCCCAACACTGAACCCTGTGGGACACCGCTTGTCACTGGCTGCCATTCCGAAAAAGAACCTTTTATCCCAACTCTCTGCCTTCTGTCAGACAGCCAATCCTCAATCCATGCCAGTAGCTCACCTCGAACACCATGGGCCCTCACCTTACTAAGCAGCCTCCTGTGTGGCACCTTATCAAAGGCCTTTTGGAAGTCTAGATAGACCACATCCACTGGGTTTCCCTGGTCTAACCCATTTGTCACCTCTTCAAAGAATTCTAACAGGTTTGTCAGGCACGACCTCCCCTTACTAAATCCATGTTGACTTGCTGTAATCTGACCCTGCTCTTCCAAGAATTTAGAAACCTCATCCTTAACAATGGATTCTAGAATTTTACCAACAACCAAGGTTAGGCTAATTGGCCTATAATTTTCCATCTTTTGTCTTGATCCTTTCTTGAACAAGGGGGTTACAACAGCGATCTTCCAATCATCCGGGACTTTCCCTGACTCCAGTGACTTTTGAAAGATCTCAACCAACGCCTCTGCTATTTCCTCAGCCACCTCCCTCAGAACTATAGGATGTAGCCCATCGGGGCCAGGAGATTTATCAATTTTAAGACCTTTTAGCTTTTCTAGCACTTTCTCTTTTGTAATGGCAATCATACTCAACTCAGCCCCCTGACTCCCTTTAATTGTTGGGATATTACTCATGTCTTCCACAGTGAAAACTGATGCAAAGAACTTATTAAGTTCTTCAGCTATTTCCTTATCTCCAATCACTAGCCTTCCAGCATCAGTTTGAAATGCCCAATGTCTACTTTTGCCTGTCATTTGTTTCTTATGTATTGAAAGAAACTTTTACTATCATTTCTAATATTACTGGCTAGCCTACCTTCATATGTGATCCTCTCCTTCCTTATTTCTCTCTTTGTTATCCTCTGTTTGTTTTTGTAGCCTTCCCAATCTTCTGATTTCCCAGTGCTCTTGGCCACTTTATAGGCTCTCTCTTTTTCTTTGATGCATTTCCTGACTTCCTTTGTCAGCCATGGCTGTCTAATCCATCCCCAGATAATCTTTCTTTTCTTGGGGATGAACCTCTACTGTGTCCTCAATTATACCCACAAACTCCTGCCATTTTTGCTCTACTGTCTTCCCTGCTAGGCTCTGCTTCCAGTCAATTTTCGTCAGTTCCTCTCTCATGCCCTCATAATTACCTTTATTTAACTGTAACACCATTACATCTGATTTTGCCTTCTCTCTTTCAAACTGCATACTGAACTCTACCATATTATGATCGCTGCTTCCTAAGTGTTCCCTTACTTTAAGATCTTTTATAAAGTCTGGTTCATTACATAGCACTAGGTCCAGAATAGCCTGCTATTATCATTGGGAATCCCCAAATTACAATAACAGTTCCTTTTGAAGAAATTGAAATATGTACTGAGAATTAATAAACTCCAATGAAAGTGCAAGATATGGAATTTCCAGTGAAAGTGTCTGTTCATTAACAGACTCACATACCAACCAGAAATATTTATATACTGAACCAATACCATATTTCATAGAACATAGACATAGAACATAGAAAAGTACAGCACAGAATAGGCCCTTTGGCCCACGATGTTCTGCCCAGATTAATCCTAACATAAAATAAAATAACTTAATCTAAGCACCCCTCAACTCACTACTCTCCATGTGCATGCCTGCAGTCGCTTAAATTTCCCCAAGGACTCTGGCTACACCACCGCTAGCAATGCATTCCATACATTCACAATGCTCTGCTTAATGAACCTACCTCTGATGTCTCCTCTATGCCTTTCTCCTAATATCTTAAAACTATGACCCCCCCTGCCAGTCAATCCTGCCCTGGGGAAAAATCTTTGGCTATTGACTCTATCCATGCCTCTCATTACCTTGCATACCTCGATCAGGTCTCCTCCCTTCTTCTCTCCAGAGAGAAAAGTCCGAGCTTAGTCAACCTCTCTTCATAAGGCAAGCCCTCCAGTCCAGGCAGCATCCTGGGAAACCTTCTTTGCACCCTCTCCAAACCCTCCTTATCTTTCGTACAATAGGGTGACCAGAATTGGACACAATATTCCGGGTGTGGTCTCACCTGGGACTTGTGGAGCTGCAGCAAAACCTCGCGACTCTTAAACTCAATCCCCCTGTTAATGAAAGCCAAAACATCATATGCTTTCTTAACAACCCTATCCACTTGGGCTGCAACTTTGAGGGATCTATGTACTTGAACACCCAGATCCCTCTGTTCCTCCACACTGACCCATAATTTCCAACAACAGCTTCAGACATTAGTAAGTTATTCCAAAATCCAGCAATTCTGAAAGATAATACTGCACCTTTGTCAAGTAACACGATGAGAGAAAGGAACGCTACAGTCTGCATCACTGCGGAATATATCTCAGACGGATTGAAGTTGAAACGTGGCTCAGGAAGAGTCTCCTCTCTGGTAATATATCACTTATCGATTAGAATCGAATCAGAGTATGGGGGGATCAGCTGCCGGGCACAGTGAGTGAATGAGACTCATATTCTCTCCAACAGCTCGCTCACGTTCAGAGACCAGGGTGGCTGCTCATCCTTCCAAGCAGCTACAATCATGCTTGGGATATGGGCGGTAAGGATACAGGATATAACGCCAAAAAAAAGAGGCAAATTGGTCTTTTCCTCTCATCAGTTATTCAGTCACCTGAATTGCAGATTCAGGTACCAAAAATAACCTGACGGAAAGGTTCAGCCTCAGATTTCTCACACCTTTTATCGGCTTGCCTGTCAGTGCGTTGTAAATGTTCTATTGCGGTTACCAATGACACAGAGGTGTGCTTTTCACACCTTCAGCTGACCAGGCAGAAGGCTGTGGCTGAAATGCCAGTGGCGCAGAGATATGTTTTCTTCAGCAAACAGTTTAACCCAGTCTATCTTCTATATTTAGACATGACGTCCAGTCTTCACAGTTTCTGTTTCAACTTAAGAAACTGGGTCGGCTCAATTGATCCTAATTCGACCTGCTGCAACCTTTTTCTTTTCTGATTTCGCTGCTCGATTTGGTTTGTGTTTTATTTTCGATTCCAAGGTGAAACACTGCCAAATGAAACCGGGGAACGGTCCACAAAAAAAGAGGTAATTGAGAGATCTACTGCATTGTGCATGTTGTAGAAACCTCTATCTGATCTGATTTGCACTGAGACACTGCATGAGTTGCAATGGAATGGTCTGATCTGCAGTCAGTGTACTAGGGAGTTGGGATCAATCCCCACCCACTAAGGCAGCTGGTGGAAATTGAATTTAAAAAATGCTAAAATTGAGAGCTCGCCTCTGTGATCGTGAAACAACATTTTCCTGCCTTTGTCATTTACATATGGTTATTCAGGAAAACTCTCCCCAATAGTATTTCCACCTAAAGGTGACTCCAGACTCACAGTTGTGTGACTTTGAGCAGCTTTGTAGTCAATCACTCAGATTGAAAGCGATTGAAACTGGCCGTATCAGCAAATTGAAAAATCTCTGAAATACCGCTGTTTTAACACCAAGCCTCGCCTTTCCTCGCCCTTGCTGAAACGATGGCTAATATTACATTCCCCCTTTCTCGAAGGAAGAACTGGAGAAGAAAATGAAGTTTTCTGAGTCGAAGCGCCCAATATGAGGAATGAAACGCACAACAAACATGGGGGGATAGGAGAGTTGAGGAGGTGAGGTAATTCTCTCGTGAAAATCAGGCAGACTCGAAGCAGAAAAGGGGAATGGAACATTTGCAAATTGTGTTTCATTTTGATCAATTCACTCAGGAATGGACTGTTCACTGACTGTCCACCGAAGCAACAATAATTCAAAATCCTCACTGTCTCACTGCTTGGCACTGTTTCAGACCCTCCACTTGTGTCTTGGTAGAGTTCGCTTCCCAAAACATTGGTTTCACAGGCATCACCACCTCTGTCTGTCCTCCTGCTGAGTCTAACACATGTCCCTTTGGTTAACCGCCAGTAGACCGTTGCATTCCTCATCCATTTTCACATCCTCTCCCCTCTGTTCCCCATCAGTCTTCATATTCAAGCTTTAGTGAATCGATTGCATCATCCCCCACCCCACTCTCAGGCAGTGCATTCCATATCCTAAATGCATTGTGCCTGAGTGGTTTGCTCCAATCCTTCCGTCTCTTTTCCTCGGATGTCAGAAGTGATGTATGAAGAGGGAATGAATCCGTTAGCACCGTGGAGAATTATGAGAGGTGGATCTAGTCTAACCACATGGAGTTCTAAAAGGTCTGGAAAGGCAGGATGTTCCCCCTTACTGGGGAACAAGGACATTGGGTAGGCCATTTATGGCTGAGATAAGGAGATATTTCTTCACCAGAGAGTGAGGAGCCTATAGCATTTTCTGCCACAGAAAGGCGTTGAGGTCAAAACATTGGATGGGTCCATGCCAGGTGTAAATATAGTTCTTAGGGCTAAAGGGGTCAAGGGATATGGGAGATAAACTGGGAACCGGGGACTGAATTGTGTGAGCAGCTATTCTCATCCTGAGCTGTGGATCAGGCTCTAAGGGCTGAATGGCCTCCTCCTGTTCCTTTTTCCCATGTTTCCCAATGGTTCTAAACGTGAACCCTCTACTTCTCATTTCTTTAAGCAGTGGGAACTGATTTACCCTATTTATTCACGCTAGAACCCCCCCCCCCTCCTTAATACTGAATACCACTGCCTTCTCAAGGGGCAGTTAGGGAGAAAGATGAATGCTTACTTAGCTAGCTAGCGATGCTTATATCCCACGACTGAGTAATAATAGTGTTTAAATGAATAGATTTCACCTTTTATTCTTTCCATCTGATATCCTCCATTAAAGTGCGTGGACACGTGGTCTTATAATCAATGCAACATGGTCTCCTTATCTTCTTTTCAAAATGTTACATAGACTTGAAAATTAACTTTCCATTCATGGATATGCTGCAGCCAGATTTCCGTTATTAGACATTATATTTTGGCAGCTCATATGCTCCCTGAAATCATCTACTGAATTGTAAAATCTGCATGCATTCACATCAAGTGGTCCAATTCTTTTTAGATTAGATTAGATTAGATTACTTACAGTGTGGAAACAGGCCCTTCGGCCCAACAAGTCCACACCGACCCGCCGAAGCGTATAGCACCCAGACCCATACTGCTACATTTACCTCTTCACCTAACACTACGGACAATTTAGCATGGTCAATTCACCTAACCTGCACATTTTTGGATTGTGGGAGGAAACCGGAGCACCCGGAGGAAACCCACGCAGACACGGGGAGAATGTGCAAACTCCACACAGAGAGTCGCCTGAGGCGGGAATTGAACCCGGGTCTCTGGCGCTGTGAGGCAGCAGTGCTAACCACTGTGCCACCGTGCCGCCTTTCTGTGGCAGAAAATGCTATAGGCTCCTCACTCTCTGGCGAAGAAATATCTCCTTATCTCAGCCCTAAATGGCCTACCCAATGTCCTTGTTCCCCAGTAATGGTATTATACTGTATAGCAATCTTAATTGATATTCCCCTTCATTTTACCAGCATTCTAATTTCATTCCCCACTTTCCTACTTCTTATTAACACATGACATTCTCTGAAATTGAGAAATTGGTTGAGTGGAAGGCAACAGCGGATTAGGATGACTGGTAGGTACTTAGGTTGGCAGGATGTGATTGGTGTTCCACAAGGACCTCTGTAAGGGCGTCAGCTATTCACATTTCCAAATTTGCGGATTGCACGAAGTGAGGCAAACTTGTAGAGGATAGCATAAAATGTAAAAGTCATATTGATATTCGAAGTAAATTGGCAAAAATATGCTCGGTGGAGTTCAATAGCAACATTACCCTCACCAATACTTAAAATGTGAATCCAATTAGACAGCATTGGATAGGATAAATACACAAAGTCTTTTCCCTGGAGTCGGAGGGTCCAGAACTAGAGGGCATAGGTTTAGGGTGAGAGGGGAAAGATATAAAAGAAACCTAAGGGGCAATGTTTTCACGCTGAGGGTGGTACGTGTATTGAATGAGCTGCCAGAGGAAGTGGTGGAGGTTAGTAAAATTGCAACATTTGAAAGGCATCTGGATGGGTATATGAATAGGAAGGTTTTGGAGGGATACGGGCCAGGTGCTTGCAGGTGGAACTAGATTGGGTTGGGATATCTGGTCGGCATGGATGAGTTGGACTGAAGGGTCTGTTTCTGTGCTGTATATCTCTATGACCCTTTTACTCTGTGACCAGTAGGCTTCTGTGTGGCATATCCTATTATTTATTCACCGGTTGTGGGTGTCCCTCACAAGGCCGTCATTATAATTACCCACCCCGAATTTCCCAGAGGGCAGATAAGAGTCAATCACATTACTATGTGTCTGGAGTCACATGTAGCCAGACCAGGTAAGGATGACAGATTTCCTTTCCTGAAGGATATTAGTGAACCAGATGGGATTCCCCCCCACCCCCACCCCACCCCGATAATCGACAATGGTTTCACTGTCATCATTAGAGACATATTACCAGATGTTTAAAAGATCTGAATTCCAACTGGTCTCTGAGAAGCCTAGGTATTCATCCATCTGTACTCTGCCTGCACTTCTCTGATGTGATGTGGATCCCTCCATAATAATGATATCAATGCAATTGTACCTATCGTGCATGCAGAATGGTGAATACATTTGTGGGTCCAGCCCTGACAACCAGGAACTGAAGCCTCTAAGGCCAGTGGCAGTCCCTTCATATAGATCGGACACATGCTGCATCCATGACCCCACCCCATATTGCAGGATTTAACTGCCACGTGACCAAGCTGAACTGCCATACCAGAACTTTTAAAGCAAATTACTACGACAAGGGTATTGCCGAATAAGCTCACCAATCAGTTTCTTCCCCTGTCAATTATCTGTAAACTGCAACTCACTCACAGCTTTACACTCTCTCCACCCAAAGCATTGTTCAGTTCACTCCAATCACTTTCACTGACTTGTTCCGCTAGACCTGTTTCCAATAGTTTTGGCAGTTGAACCTGCAAGCACAGTCTCAGATCAATGCTCTTCCTTCTTCCAAGGGAGAGTGTTTCACTTGGCATTACAGCATCCATCGTCCCTTTGTCTTTCTGGGTAGCAGTTCATGGTCAATTGCATTTCTCTGTGGCGAAATGGTGGACAGGCCAGTTCAGCATGACAGTACCGCTCTCCCTAACATACATAGGGGAAACAGCAAGAACTCTATGAGAATTGACAGTGATCCTATGGTCAACATTAGGATAGGCATTAATTCAAGATATTGTTAATGAGTCCATGAGGAGATGCAGTCTCATTTCCCCAGAATATTAATCCAGTTCTCCGGATGAGCAGCCCAGTGATATGACCAAAAATATCCCTAGTGGTGAAAGCAAGAATTCAAACCCTGACCTAGTTATTACAGGAACTAGGGTGAGAATTAGTTAATTCGACTTCATTTGACGCGGTCAAAGCATGACTGAACAGTTGAGGTTAAGTCGAAAATGGCATCTGAACCGCGTCAAGCTGTTGACCAGAAAAAAAAACCCTACCTACAACTGACATTTTAAAGTATGGGTTTCAATCCCAACAACTAAAGGTCAGAAAACCACTCGTGTGTAGGAGCAGGTGCCCAGGTAACCACAGAATATTTGTATCGCATTGTTAGGCCACTGATAAAGATCGGTGAAATATTTGACTAAACATTGTATTTAAGATTATTTTTCTAACCCAGTCTGAAGTTTATGTCCTGTGCTGTAATGTAAATCTGGGTGACTGGGTGGCCTTAGTTCTCTGTTTGTGAGCTGTTGCCACAAATTTGGCGCCGTCATTCTTGACAGAGAAATGTAGGAAGGAGGTTCCTGATGAATGACTAGTCCAAGACCAGACCTTGCACACAGATTCAGATGTGGAGGAATCTCTTCACCCAGAGAGAGATGAGTCTGTGGAATTCTCTGCTGAGGCCAAAACACTAAAGATATAGAAGAAAGATGCAGTCATGATTCTTAGGACGAATGGGATCAAGAGGTATAGGGAGAAAGCAGGAGCAGGGAGTTGAATTGAATGCTCAGCAGTGATCAGATTGAATGGGAAGCAGGTTCAAAGGGCTGAATGGCCTCATCCTGCCTCTGTGTTCAATGTTTCTATCTCCAGTCACTGGAGGCCTGTGACCAGTGGAGTGTCACAAAGATCAGGGCTGTGTCCACTACTTTTCGTCATTTATATAAATAATTTGGATGTGAACATAGGAGGTATAGTTAGTAATTTTGCAAATGACACCAAAATTGGAGGTGTAGTGGATAGCAAAGAAGATTACAATGTGATCTTTATCAAATGGACCAATGGGCAGAGAAGTGACAGATGGAGTTTAATTTAGATAAATGTGAGGTGCTGCATTTTGGAAAAGCAAATCTTAACAGGACTTACACACTTAATGGTAAGGTCCTCGGGAGTTTTGCTGAATAAAGAGACCTTGGAGTGCAGGTTTTGTAGCTACTTGAAAGTAGAGTTGCAGGTAGATAGGATAGTGAAGAAGGCATTTTGTATGCTTTCCTTTATTGGTCAGAGTGTTGAGTATAGGAGTTGGGAGAAAGTGAGGACTGCAGATGCTGGAGATCAGAGCTTAAAAATGTGTTGCTGGAGTTGAGAGGTCATGTTGCAGCTGTACAAGATGTTGGTTAGGCCACTTTTGGAATATTGCGAGCAATTCTAGTCTCCTTTCTATCGAAAGGATGTTGTGAAACTTTAAAGAGTTCAGAAAAGATTTATAAGGGTATTGCCACGGTTGGAGGATTTGAGCTATAGGGAGAGGTTGAATAGGCTGGGGCTGTTTTCCCTGGAGATTCGGAGGCTGAGGGATGACCTTGTAGAGGTTTATAAAATCATGAGAGGCATGGATAGGATAAATAGACAAAGTATTTTCCCTGGGGTGGGGGAGTCCAAAACGAGAGGGCATAGGTTTATGGTGAGAGGGGAAAAATATAAAAGGGACCTAAGGAGCAGCTTTTTCACACAGTGGGTGTGCATGTATGGAATGAGCTGCCAAAAGAAGTGGTGGAGGCTGGTACAATTGCAGCATTTAAAAGGCATCTGGATGACTATATGAATAGGAAGTGTTTGGAGGGATATAGGCCAAGCGCAGGCAAATGGGAGTAGACTACTTTCAGATGTCTGGTTGGCATGGGCGAGTTGCACCAAAGGGTCTGTTTCCGTACTGTACATCTCCATGGTTTATGACTCTAATCCTGTTCAGATTCATTTTGCCTTTGATGGAAGGGTTAGCTCAGCTTCTTGTTAAAACGTCTGAAGGTATTGGAGGGAAATAAAATTCTCATTTACCCAAGTGGCCAGAAGATCTTCCACCAATACTCAGATTTGATTATAATCAATGAGCAATAAATTTCCTGCAAGCAGGAGCCTAATATCCATTTGTTGTAGTCTTAAATATTGATGTAATCTTCAAACATTCCTCTGTTGTGTATTTTGTGTATAAAGGAGATTGTGACATTGCTTGATTTTCACTCCCTGTCAAAATATTTATGGTTCGTTAAATGTCTGTAAATTGAGCAGCTTATTTTGTGCATACTACACTGGGAAGGTTAAACCTCTCAGAATAGGATTTGCCCGTTTGTAAACATGCATTCTAATTTGTTGAAATGACATTTTCTTTTACTGGAATTTGAAGTTTCAATAGCAATTTGATTGGGTCTGTTTTTCTAGTGATATATCTATTGGGGATGGTTACAGATTAATTCACAATACTTGACCAGAAAACTATGGACTTTTTAAATTGACCTATCATTGCAGAGTTGTCTTGTTAGTTTAGTCCTATTGCTTACTCAGTCTAACTACAGCTCCCCATTCTTCATGAATCAGAAAATCTTGCCTGGAGATTTTCGGCAGTGGGCATTTGTAGACAAAATGTTACATCTGATTCTGTCACCAAT
Source organism: Chiloscyllium plagiosum (assembly GCF_037043375.1). Lineage (NCBI taxonomy): Eukaryota > Metazoa > Chordata > Chondrichthyes > Orectolobiformes > Hemiscylliidae > Chiloscyllium > Chiloscyllium plagiosum. The sequence goes on along the minus strand of NW_028270176.1, from coordinate 22,851,923 downwards.
ATCAACATTCATAGAGTCATACAGCATGGAAACAGAGCCTTCGGTACAATTCGTCCATGCCAACCAGATATCAATCTAGTCCCATTTGCCAGCACTGGCCCATATCCCTCCAAACCCTTCCTATTCATATACCCATCCAGGTGCCTTTTTTAGATTAGATTAGATTACTTACAGTGTGGAAACAGGCCCTTTGGCCCAACAAGTCCACACCGACCCATTGAAGCGCAACCCACCCAGACCCCTACATTTACCCCTTCACTTAACACTACGGGCAATTTAGCATGGCCAATTCACCTGGCCTGTACATCTTTGGACTGTGGGAGGAAACCGGAGCACCCGGAGGAAACCCACGCAGACACGGGGAGAATGTGCAAACTCCACACAGTCAGTCGCCTGAGGTGGGAATTGAACCCGGGTCTCTGGCGCTGTGAGGCAGCAATGCTAACCACTGTGCCACTGTGCTGCCCACTGTGCCCCCCCCGCTGTAATTGTGCCAGCCTCCATTACTTCCTCTGGCAGCTCATTCCATACATGCACCACCCTCTGCATGAAAAAGTTACCCCTTTGGTCCTTTTTCTATCTTTCCCCTCTCACCCTAAACCCTATGCCCTCTAGTTCTGGACTGCCCTACCCCAGTGAAAAGACTTTGCCTATTTATCCTATCCATGCCCCTCATGATTTTATAAACCTCTATGAGATCACCCTAAGTATGTTTTTATGTATTTAAAGTTGTGGAAGGAATGGCAATTTCAAAAAATGATGTGATGTATTTTCTTCTTTTTATGATAAACAAAAACATAATTCCAACAAATTTGAATGCATATTTACAAATTGGCAAATCCTATTTTGATAAGTTTAACCTTCCCAATGTAATATGCACGAAATAAACTGCTCAATTTATAGACATTTAATGAACCATGTATTTAACGAAGATGTATTTTCTTCTTTCTATGATCCCTGTGATATCGATCCAACAAAGCTTTTAAAAGAAGACAGAATTGAAGGTAATATGACATACATGTGATGATTAAAATATGGAGAAGATCATGAGTCTGCTGCACACCACAGATCAATGCTGGTACAGAATTCTTGACTCCTCCAATCTTTGGCGAGTAAGTTTTACATTCTCATGTCTGTTAGCTTTTTGAAAAGGCATTATAATCATTGAGGAACAATCTCTCGCCAGACAAGTAATTGGTGATGGGTTCAACCTGAGAGGCATCTCTGGCAAGTAGCAACATTAAAAAGTGACTTTCATAGTATCCTTATCCAGCTGTGGGAATAGAAAGTGCACTGTTGTCATCATTCAACATCACACAGCAAAAATCCAATTGAGCTGATGCGTGGTGGTAACTAAGGATACGGTTAATGTCCAAGTTGATGTCCCGGACTTGTTGAGTTTCTCTTTCCCTTTTAATTTCTTATTTACAGTTATTTCCGGGATGGAACTTGCATCTTCGCCAGTGAAGAAAGATGCAAATTAGGCGTTTGGCACAGATCTGCCATTTCTTTATCCTCCTTTGCCAATTCCCCAGATTTCTTTCACCCAGGTTCAACATTTACTTTGTTACCTTGAATTTCATTTTTTAACATACACAACATTTTTTCCTTTCTTGTTTTTCTATTTTTAGCTAATTCTCTCACACTCTAATTTTCTCACTTTTTATATCTCTTGTTTTATTTGTAATTTTTGTCCAGTCATCAGTCTTTGCACAATTAAATGTGTTTCTTTGTGTTTAGTAGTACGTTTGAATTTTTCAGTGACAGTTGGTTCATCCCATAGAATGTTTGTTGTGTGCTGGAATTAATCAATGCACTTTCTGGTACATCTCTTTAATGTTTGCCTTTTCATCTCTATTCATATACCCTTAAACTAAATTGACAGTTTAGTTTCACTAGTTCTGCTTTCATGCCCTCACAACTGTCCTGTTCAAATTGAACATAATCTTAGAATCATGAAGTTCTTACAGTGGGGATGTCGTCCATTTGGATTATTGAGTCCACACCAACTTTCTGAAGAACATCCTAACTAGACCCTCCCCTTTTACTGTAACCTTACATTTCCCATCTCTAATTCACTTAAATTGCATATCCCTAGGCATTATGAGAAATGTAACACAGCTCATCCATCTCACCTGCACATCTTTGGACAGCAGGAGGGTACTGGAGCATCTGCAGATAACATTCATTTATACAGGGAGAATGTATAAACTCCACACAGTCACCCAAGGTTGGAATTGCACCCAGGCCCTTGGGGCTGTGAGGCAGCAGTGCTAAGCATTCAGCCACCATGCTGTGCTAGGCAGCAGGTCTATGCTTCCCGCCCTTAAACTCTATATAAATGCAATCATATTAGGGTCACTGCCAGTGAGGGGCAGTTTCACGATAAGGTCAGTAATTAATCTGATCTCAAAACCAGCTTGCTCATTGTTAATATCATACATGCTGGTCAAAGAAATTGCCCTGAAAAAAGTCAATTCATTCTTCCTTTTGACTACTCTATCCCTTCTGATTTTTCCAGCCCATATGTTGGTGACAATCCCCCAGGATAATCTTTGCACTCTTTTGACAAGCTCCCATAATTTCTTGCTGGGTATTCTGTCCCATCTTATGGTTACAGATAGGCAGCCTGCACAAAATCTCCACAAATTGGAGATGTAGTGGACAGCAAAGGAGGTGACCTCAGAGTACAACGGGATCTTGATCAGATGGGTCAATGCGCTGAGTAGTGGCAGATGGAGTTTAATTTAGATGAATGCAAGGTGATGCATTTTGGAAAAGCTATTCATAGCAGAACTTATACTTATTGGTAAAGCCCGAGGGAGCATTGCTGAACAGACATCTTGCAGTGCAGGTTCATATTTCCTTGAAAGTAGAGTTGCAGATTGACAGTGCAGTGCATAAGGCGTTTGGTATGCTTTCCTTTATTGATCAGAGTATTGAGTACAGGAGTTGGGAGGTCATGTTGCGGCTGTACAGGATGTTGGTTAGGCCACTGTTGGAATATTGCATGCAATTCTGGTCTCCTTCCTAGCAGAAGGATGTTGTGAAACCTGAAAGGGCTCAGAAAAGATTTGCAAGGATGTTGGAGGATTTGTGCTATTGGAAGAGGCTGAACAGGTTTGGGCCGTTTTCTCTGGAGCATTGGAGGCTGAGGGATGATCTTATAGAGGTTTATAAAATCATGAGGGGCATGGATAGGATAAATAGATGAAGTCTTTTCCTTGGGGTGGGGGAGTCCAGAACTAGAGGGCTTAAGTTTAGGGTGAGAGAGGAAAAATATTAAAAGGACCTAAGGGGCAACTTTTTCACGCAGAGGGTGGTGCGTGTACAGAATGAGCTGCCAGAGGAAGTGGTGGAGGCTGGTACAATTGCCTCATTTAAAAGGCATCTGGATGGGTATATGAATCGGGAAGAATTTAGGGGATATGGGCCGGGTGCTGCTCAGTTAGGATAGGATATCTGATCAGCATGGACGAGTTGGACTGAAGGGTCAGTTTAGATTAGATTACTTACAGTGTGGAAACAGGCCCTTCGTCCCAACAAGTCCACACCAACCTGCCGAAGCGCAACCCACCCCCCTACATTTACTCCTTCACCTAACCAGCACATTTTTAGACTCTGGGAGGAAACCCACGTAGACACGGGGAGAATGTGCAAACTCCACACAGTCAATTGCCTGAGGCAGGAATTGAACCTGGGTCTCTGGCGCTGTGAGGCAGCAGTGCTAACCACTGTGCCACCGTGCCACCCTGTACGTCTGCTGTACATCTCTAACACTCTAAATCACCTCTTGCTTTTATCATGCCCAGTCTCGACTCAGACTGCTTCTATATCCTGCCTTTCCTCGATTTAGGTCACTCCTTTGTTGTCCTAATATAACATTCAAATAACAGAGCCAATCCTCTACAGTTTCCCAGCTTCCTGCTGTCCCTAAATGTCATATACCCAATTTTCGTTGCCCCGCAGTCAGGTCTCAGTACTTGCCAGTAGGACTGACTTATTTATCTCGATTTGTATTACTAGTTCATCCACTTTGAGTTGTTAAATGAATTCAAACACAGTGCCTCAAGCTTTGACTTTTTAAAATTATTTTTGGATCATGTAGCCCAGGGGTGCGGAACCTACAGCCTTCTAGGCCACTGCGTGTGGCCTTTTGAATGAATCCAAATTTTGCAGAACAAATCTTTTATTTTTTATTAATATGTTTTTCTTCGTCCTTTATTATTTTTATTTTAATCTTAAAATGAATGTACTTAAAATACCAGAGAGTAAAAGAAAATTCAGTGAAATAATCCTCACAGACTGACCACCACAATTAAAAAAATAATAAGTCATAAGGGCTATTTCGACACCTGCTATGCTTATGATTTAGTTATTTTAGTTAGTTAGTACATAGTAGTTAGATTTTAACAAAATAATGTGAATTTTGAAGAATATACAATTGAAGTTTCTTGGTTGCGGCCTTATTAGATTACAACTAACATAATGCAGCCTTCCAACATGAAAAGGTTCCCCACCTCTGATCTAGCCCAATCTGTTGATTTGGCTTGAGATCTATATCCTCAGTACTGCCCTGTAATTGTCTGCTTATAATTTCCCACGTCAATTTTTGTCCTCTGTTGCCTCTTCCTGACTCTTTGACTCACCAAATCTTCGAAAACCTGGGCCATTATCATCAAAATTTAGTTGAAAATCCCGCTCCACTTCACGAGATATCAGTATGGTTCAGGTGTAATCTGTCACAGTGGCACAGATCCCACATTCCCCAGTACTGGAGCAAATGCCCGACTAATTGTAATCCACATCTCCCACATCAAACTTTCAGCCGTACATTCATCTCTCCAGCTTTGATCTCCAACTTGAACAGAGATAGGGAGATTTAGAGGCTGTTTATGATGTAATGGGAGTTAGGGAGTGTTGTGTAGTGGTGGTCTGGTATGGTGGTTGGATTTTAAAGGTAAATTTGACGGCATAAATCACTTTGCATTAGTCCTACTCTCTATCATGTGCTGCTACATAACAAAAGAGATACAGAAAGACAGAGAGAGAGAGAGAACTGTATGTGTGTGAATACTATGCCTGTGTGTTTCCTCATTTTGTAAGGCATAAAAAGGTAAAAGGCAAAGTCACCATAGTCATGTTGGATAATGGGCTGCTCTCCATCAAAGAAAGACTGATGGTGGCTTAGCCTTCAGGGCACCATGTGTGATGATGTTGCTCCTTTAACAAGGTAAGGTAGTATCTGGCTTTTTATCAAAGAGGTCATAAATGCGTAGATTCCAAAGTGTCTGGGTTTATCTACATGAAGAAGCTTTTAAGCTTTTAAATAAATACTTTTACAATGAAAGGGAGTGGCCAGTTCTCCCAGCTTACCTTTTCTCGGGTTTGGTTTGGTTTAAGCAAACAGTCTAGCTGGTCAGAGGCTGCTGGTCAAAGGAACAGCTGCATGGAAGAAGATGTGCCAGGCTGAATCTCTGCCATCCCTCTCTCCTGTAAGACACGGTGTTTGATTTTAACTTTTTGCCAAGGAGTGTTTATGGGGATTGTTGCAGGAATTTGGAACAGCATCATTAAGTTGGGATCATCTGTTGGGTTTTCGGATCGGTTAAGTTATTCTGCACTCTGTTCTCTTTTGTTTGTCTTACATTCAGTAAATAAATCCGATTTTGTTGAAAACCGAGGGCTTTTGACCAGGTGCATCACCAGGAATATCCATCTTATATCTGCTCAAAACAATGAGAAAAGTTCATGTCTGGGCTACCTTCTTGAAAAGTTTTAAAGGGGTCTGTCCTGGTCCATAACACGTGCCTCAGGTGAGAGGTGAGTTTGAGAAGGGCAGCTCTTCATGCTAAATTAAACCCAGCTGAATTAAACCCATACTGTTGGCATTCCTTCTATCGCAGATAAGTCATCCATGCTGTTCAAAACTGAACTAATCAACTCATAATTGAGTGTGAGTGTATGCCTGTGTGTGTGCATTGCTGATATTAACAGTGTGTGTGTACTCATGCAAGAAGTCTGTGTCAGTGTTCCAGTAAATGAGTGTGTTTGTGTAAGTGTCCGAGAATGTGAGAATGCATGAGCTTGGAACATATGTGTGTGCATCAGTGAGTGTTTGAATTTGTATGTGCATATTTGTTTGTGAGGAATATGTATGTGTGTGTGCGATTGTAAGCATGTGTGAGATAGATATGTGTAAAATGTGAGTCCATATGTTTGTCAGTTTCTGTGTCTGCGACTTTGTTTGGAGGGGAGTCCATTTTCTTGTGTGCTTCTGTCTCTTTGTGAAAAGTATGTGATCAGTCTATGCATGTTTTGAGCAAGTGTCAGTATTTATGTGTGTACATTTGGGAGTCAGTGTGGTTCACTAATGCCCTCAGTAGCTGAGATGACCTCCACAAAGTTCTGTAGGATATCTTTGCTCTTGAATCAGCATTATTCCTGGTAGCTGCAGTGATGGCAAACCTCACATTCTCTACAGTAAAGTGCACATTACTGCTGGCCACACATTTGGGAGCTGATATAGCTGCATGAGGAGGTTAAACATTTAATGTTCAAATAGATAACGAATTGTTTAAACAAGTCAAATCTCTTGCGAAAAGTCCAGAAGGGGAAAGTCCATTTTCTGGAAAATATGTTCTTGCTTGTTGAAACTCATTAAATTGCTCAATCAAACTGTACAGAATCTTTGTCGTCGATTGAGAAATTTCAACTTTCTCACTCTATTCAAAAACAGTGAGTACCATTCACAGTTCATTGAGATTGAAATTAAAGTAAGAAAGAGAAAGAGAAGGACAAGGATAGGGATAAAAAGAGAAAGAGAGAGATGAAGCAGTACAGACAGTGAAAGAGAAACAGAGACAGAGAGTGTGAGATAGAAACAGAGAGACAGTGAGAAACAGGGAAACAAAGAACAGAGTAGTGAAAAGCAAAACAAACAGAGAGACAGAGAGACGGATGCAAAGAAAGACAGACAGAGAGAGAATGTGAGATTGGCAGAGAGAAACAGAGACAGAAAGAAAGAGAGAGAGGCAGAAAGAGGCAGACAGATTGAAGGAGACAGAGAGAAACAAAGAGATTGAGGGAGACAGAGGGTGAGACAGCTAGAAAGAGAACACCTGAAATGCAAAGCAACACAGACAGAAAAAGAGAGACAGAGAGAAACACAAACAGTGAGAAAGAGACATTGAGGGTGACAGCGAAAAACTGATAGAAAGAGAGGGACAGAGAGAAGCACAGACAGGAAGAAAGATTGAGAGAAGCAGAGAGAAACAGACAGAGAGTGAGAGAGGCAGAGTTTAACTCAGACATGAAGGAGAGAGAGAGAGACAAAAAAACACAGACAGGAAGAGAGATTGAGAAAAGCAGACAGGAAGAGTGAGTGAGAGTGGAAGAGAGACAGACAGAAAGAGAGAAAGACGCAGAAAGAAACACTGAGAGAGTGAGAGATGCAGAGAGAAAAACAGAAGCAAGAGAGAGTGAGAGAGACAAAGAAACACAGACAGAAAAAGAGAGACAGGGAGGCAAAGAAATGACAACAGAAAGAGAGACTGAAAGAGAGGCAGAGAAAAACACAGTTAGAAAAAGAGAGTGTGAGAGACGGAAAGAAACACAGACAGAAAGAGAGATGGAGAGACACAGAGACAAATACAGATGGAAAGTGAGAGAGAGCCAGACAGACAGAGGGAAACACAGACAGAAAGAGAGAGTAATAAAGGTAGAGAGAAACTCAAACTGACAGAGACTGGAGAGGTAGAAAGAAACAGACAGGAAGAGAGAATGAAAGAAGCCGAGTGAAACACAGAAAGAGACCATGGGAGAGACAGGGAGAACCACAGAAAGAGAGTGTGGTAGAGGCAGAGAGAAATGCAGAAAGACAATGAGAGAGAGAGACATTTGCCACTGCTATGGCCACGTGACCATTAAGATCCTGGTACAGTTTCTGTATTATCACCTTCAGCATTTTCCACTCTCAATTTGTGTGTCATCTACAAACTACATGATCACAACCCCTATGTTATGTCAAATTCTTTGAGAGGTTTTACAGAATTAGCAATTATTTCCACATACTCTCATTCACATGTGTGAAATGAAACATTTACAGGTGTCACTGAACGGGTCATCTTATGTGCAAATGTGTCTCTGAACAGAATCTTAGCAGAAAGCAGAAAAGTAGAGAAGACAAGTTAAGAAATTAAAAGTTACGGTTCTTTAGTACAATGTCGAAGAACAAAGATACACAGATAATAGTTCAACATCCAGACTGTAAGTGCTCGGCCATGCTGGGCTGGCACTCCTCAAAAGGGCTTGACATTGCGCCAACACTGCCACAATCTGCCTGTTCATTCTCTCACTGCCTCAGTCGGCCTGCTCCCTGCCTCACTTCCTCAGTCGGCCTGTCCTCTCTCTCTCTGCCTGCCTCAGTCTGCCTGTTTCCTCTCTCACTGCCCCAGTCTGCCTGCTCCCTCTCTCCCTGCCTCAGTCTGCCTGTTCTCTGTCTCACTGCCTCAGTCTGCCTGTTTCCTCTCTCACAGCCTCAGTCTGCCTGTTTCCTCTCTCACTGTCTCAGTCTGCATGTTCCCTTTCTGTCTCAGTCTGCCTGTTCTTTCTCTCACTGCCTCAGTCTGCCTGTTTCCTCTCTCACTGCCCCAGTCTGCCTGGTCCCTCTCTCTGCCTCAGTCTGCCTGCTCCCTCTCTCCCTGCCTCAGTCTGCCTGTTCTCTCTCTCACTGCTTCAGTCTGCCTGTTTCCTCTCTCACTGCCTCAGTCTGCCTGCTCCCTCTCTCCCTGCCTCAGTCTGCCTGCTCCCTCTCTCACTGCCTCAGTCTGCCAACTCCCTCTCTCACTGCCTCAGTCTGCATGTTCTCTGTCTCACTGCCTCAGTCTGCCTGTTTCCTCTCTCACTGCCTCAGTCTGCCGGTTCTCTCCCTTTCTGCCTCAGTCTGCCTGTTTCCTCTCTCACTGCCTCAGTCTGCCTGTTCCCTCTCTCACTGCCTCTGTCTGTCCGCTCCCTCTCTCACTGCCTCAGTCTGCCTGTTCCCTCTCTCCCTGCCTCAGTCTGCCTGCTACCTCTCTCACTGCCCCAGTCTGCCTGTTCCCTCTCTCCCTGCCTCAGTCCACCTGTTCTCTCCCTTATTGCCTCAGTCCTCCTGTTCCCTCTCTCACTGCCTCAGACTGCCTGTTCCCTCTCTCCCTGCCTCAGTCTGCCTGTTCACTCCCTGACTGCCTCAGTTCGCCTGCTCCCTCTCTCAGTGCCTCAGTCTGCCTGTTTCCTCTCTCACTGCCCCAGTCTGCCTGATCCCTCTCTCACTGTCTCAGTCTGCATGTTCCCTCTCTGTCTCAGTCTGCCTTTTCTTTCTCTCACTGCCTCAGTCTGCCTGTTTCCTCTCTCTGCCTGCCCCAGTCTGCCTGCTCCCTCTCTCCCTGCCTCAGTCTGCCGGTTCTCTCTCTCACTGCCTCAGTCTGCCTGTTTCCTCTCTCACAGCCTCAGTCTGCCTGTTTCCTCTCTCACTGCCTCAGTCGGCCTGCTCCCTCTCTCATTTCCTCAGTCGGCCTGTACTCTCTCTCTCTGCCTGCCTCAGTCTGCCTGCTCCCTCTCTCACTGTCTCAGTCTGCATGTTTCCTCTCTGTCTCAGTCTGCTTATTCTTTCTCTCACTGCCTCAGTCTGCCTGTTTCCTCTCTCACTGCCCCAGTCTGCCTGGTCCCTCTCTCACTGCCTCAGTCTGCCTGGTCCCTCTCTCCCTGCCTCCGTCTGCCTGTTCTTTCTCTCACTGCCTCAGTCTGCCGGTTCTCTCCCTTTCTGCCGCAGTCTGCCTGTTTCCTCTCTTACTGCCTCAGTCTGCCTCTTCCCTCTCTCACTGCCTCCGTCAGCCTGCTCCCTCTCTCCCTGCCTCAGACTACCTGTTCTCTCTCTCACTGCCTCAGTCTGCCGGTTCTCTCCCTTTCTGCCTCAGTCTGCCTGTTTCCTCTCTCACTGCCTCAGTTTGCCTGTTCCCTCTCTCACTGCCTCCGTCTGCCTGCTCCCTCTCTCCCTGCCTCAGACTACCTGTTCTCTCTCTCACTGCCTCAGTCTGCCTGCTCCCTATCTCACTGCCTCAGTCTGCCTGTTCTCTCCCTCACTGCCTCAATCTGCCTGTTCTCTCTCTTACTGCCTCATTCTGCCTGCTCCCTCTCTCACAGCCTCAGTCTGCCTGTTCCCTCTCTCACTGCCTTAGTCCACCTGATCTCTTCCTTACTGCCTCAGTCTGCCTGCTCCCTCTGTCACTGCCTCAGTCTGCCTGTTCCCTCTCTCACTGCCTCAGTCCACCTGTTCTCACCCTTATTGCCTCAGTCTGCCTGTTCCCTCTCTCACTGCCTCAGTCTGCCTGCTCCCTCTCTCACTGCCCCAGTCTGCCTGTTCCCTCTCTCACTGCCTCAGTCCACCTGTTCTCACCCTTATTGCCTCAGTCTGCCTGTTCCCTCTCTCAATGCCTCAGTCTGCCTGTTCCCTCTCTCCCTGACTCAGTCTGCCTGTTCTCTGTCTCACTGCCTCAGTCTGCCTGTTTCCTCACTCACTGCCTCAGTCTGCCTGCTCCCTCTATCCTTGCCTCAATCTGCCTGTTCTCTCTCTCACTGCCTCAGTCTGCCGGTTCTCTCCCTTTCTGCCTCAGTCTGCCTGTTTCCTCTCTCACTGCCTCAGTCTGCCTGTTCCCTCTCTCACTGCCTCCGTCTGCCTGCTCCCTCTCTCCCTGCCTCAGACTACCTGTTCTCTCTCTCACTGCCTCAGTATGCCTGTTCTCTCTCTTACTGCCTCATTCTGCCTGCTCCCTCTTTCACTGCCTCAGTCTGCCAACTCCCTCTCTCACTGTCTCAGTCTGCATGTTCCCTCCCTCACTGCCGCAGTCTGCCTGTTCCCTCTCTCCCTGCCTCAGTCTGCCTATTCTCTCTCTCACTGCCTCAGTCTGCCTGTTCCCACCCTTACTGCATCAGTCTGCCTGTTCTCTGTCTTCCTGCCTCAGTCTGCCTGTTTCCTCTCTCACTGCCCCAGTCTGCCTGTTCTCTGTCTCCATTCCTCCGTCTGCCTGTTTCCTCTCTCACTGCCCCAGTCTGCCTGTTCACTCCCTCACTGCCTCAGTCGGCCTGCTCCCTCTCTCATTTCCTCAGTCTGCCTGTCCTCTCTCAGTGCCTGCCTCAGTCTGCCTGCTCCCTATCTCACTGTCTCACTCTGCATGTTCCCTCTCTGTCTCAGTCTGCCTGTTCTTTCTCTCACTGCCTCAGTCTGCTTGTTTCCTCTCTCTGTGCCTCAGTCTGCCTGTTCCCTCTCTCACTGCCTCAGTCTGCTTTCTCCCTCTCTCCCTGCCTCTGTCTGCCTGTTTTCTCTCTCACTGCCTCAGTCTGTCCGCTCCGTCTCTCACTGCCTCAGTCTGCCAACTCCCTCTCTCACTGTCTCAGTCTGCATGTTCCCTCCCTCACTGCCGCAGTCTGCCTGTTCCCTCTCTCCCTGCCTCAGTCTGCCTGTTCTCTCTCTCACTGCCTCAGTCTGCCTGTTCCCACCCTTACTGCATCAGTCTGCCTGTTCTCTGTCTTCCTGCCTCAGTCTGCCTGTTTCCTCTCTCACTGCCCCAGTCTGCCTGTTCTCTGTCTCCATTCCTCCGTCTGCCTGTTTCCTCTCTCACTGCCCCAGTCTGCCTGTTCACTCCCTCACTGCCTCAGTCGGCCTGCTCCCTCTCTCATTTCCTCAGTCTGCCTGTCCTCTCTCAGTGCCTGCCTCAGTCTGCCTGCTCCCTATCTCACTGTTTCATTCTGCATGTTCCCTCTCTGTCTCAGTCTGCCTGTTCTTTCTCTCACTGCCTCAGTCTGCTTGTTTCCTCTCTCTGTGCCTCAGTCTGCCTGTTCCCTCTCTCACTGCCTCAGTCTGCTTTCTCCCTCTCTCCCTGCCTCTGTCTGCCTGTTTTCTCTCTCACTGCCTCAGTCTGTCCGCTCCCTCTCTCACTGCCTCAGTCTGCCTGTTTCCTCTCTCACTGCCTCAGTCTGCCTCTCCCTCAATCCTTGCCTCAGTCTGCCTGTTCGCTCTCTCTCTGCATCAGTCTGCCGGTTCTCTCCCTTTCTGCCTCAGTCTGCCTGTTTCCTCTCTCCGTGCCTCAGTCTGCCTGTTCCCTCTCTCACTGCCTCAGTCTGCCTGTTCCCTTTCTCACTGCCTCAGTCTGCCTGTTCCCTCTCTCACTGCCTCAGTCCACCTGTTCTCTCCCTTATTGCCTCAGTCTGCCTGTTCCCTCTCTCAATGCCTCAGTCTGCCTGGTCCCTCTCTCCCTGCCTCAGTCTGCCTGTTCTCTCTTTCACTGTCTCAGTCTGCCTGTTCTCTGTCTCACTGCCTCAGTCTGTGTGTTCTCTGTCTCCCTGCCTCCGTCTGCCTGTTTTCTCTCTCACTGTCCCAGTCTGCCTGTTCACTCACTCACTGCCTCATTCGGCCTGCTCCCTCTCTCATTTCCTCAGTCGGCCTGTCCTCTCTCTCTGCCTGCCTCAGTCTGCCTGCTCCTTCTCTCACTGTCTCACTTTGCCTGCTCCCTCTCTGTCTCCGTCTGCCTGTTCTCTCTCTCACTGCCTCAGTCTGCCAGTTTCCTCTCTCCGTGCCTCAGTCTACCTGTTCCCTCTCTCCCTGCCTCAGTCTGCCTGTTCCCTCTCTCCCTGCCTCAGTCTGCCTGTTCACTCCCTGACTGCCTCAGTGTGCCTGCTCCCTCTCTCACTGCCTCAGTCTGCCTGCTCCTTCTCTCACTGTCTCACTTTGCCTGCTCCCTCTCTGTCTCCGTCTGCCTGTTCTCTCTCTCACTGCCTCAGTCTGCCAGTTTCCTCTCTCCGTGCCTCAGTCTACCTGTTCCCTCTCTCACTGCCTCAGTCTGCCTGTTCCCTCTCTCCCTGCCTCAGTCTGCCTGTTCACTCCCTGACTGCCTCAGTGTGCCTGCTCCCTTTCTCACTGCCTCAGTCTGCCTGTTTCCTCTCTCACTGCCCCAGTCTGCCTGATCTCTCTCTCACTGTCTCAGTCTGCATGTTCCCTCTGTGTCTCAGTCTGCCTTTTCTTTCTCTCACTGCCTCAGTCTGCCTGTTTCCTCTCTCTGCCTGCCCCAGTCTGCCAGGTCCCTCATTCACTGCCTCAGTCTGCCTGCTCCCTCTCTCCCTGCCTCAGTCTGCCGGTTCTCTTTCTCACTGCCTCAGTCTGCCTGTTTCCTCTCTCATAGCCTCAGTCTGCCTGTTCTCTCTCTCACTGCATCAGTCTGCCTGTTTCTCTCTCACTGCCTCAGTCTGCCTGTTTCCTCTCTCACTGCCTCAGTCGGCCTGCTCCCTCTCTCATTTCCTCAGTCGGCCTGTCCTCTCTCTCTGCCTGCCTCAGTCTGCCTGCTCCCTCTCTCACTGTCTCAGTCTGCATGTTCCCTCTCTGTCTCAGTCTGCCTGTTCTCTCTCTCACTGCTTCAGTCTGCCTGTTTCCTCTCTCACTGCCTCAGTCTGCCTGCTCCCTCTCTCATTGTCTCAGTCTGCATGTTCTCTGTCTCACTGCGTCAGTCTGCCTCTCCCTCTCTCACTGCCTCAGTCTGGCTGCTCCCTCTCTCCCTGCCTCAGTCTGCCTGTTCTCTCTCTCACTGCCTCAGTCTGTCTGCTCCCTCTCTCACTGCCTCAGTCTGCCGGCTTCCTCTATCCTTGCCTTAGTCTGCCTGTTCTCTCTCTCACTGCCTCAGTCTGCTGGTTCTCTCCCTTTCTGCCTCAGTCTGCCTGTTCCCTCTCTCACTGCCTCAGTCTGCCTGTTCCCTTTCTCACTGCCTCAGTCTGCCTGTTCCCTCTCTCACTGCCTCAGTCCACCTGTTCTCTCCCTTATTGCCTCAGTCTGCCTGTTCCCTCTATCAATGCCTCAGTCTGCCTGGTCCCTCTCTCCCTGCCTTTTGAGTGGGAGCAGCGGACGAGTTGAGGTGAACCCGGGAGACTACAGCTAAGGTAAGAGTTTTTTTCAAAATTACTTACCTGTAGCGGGCATCGGTGTTTTGTTTTCTCTCTCCTTCACAGAAAGAGCGGGAGCAGCAGAGGAAGTGACGGCAAGCAGAGGGGCAGCCGGGAAGGAGAACTGTGAGTATAAATACTCACTGTTTCACCACCAACGGTCATTTGAGTGGGAGCAGCGGACGAGTTGAGGTGAACCCGGGAGACTACAGCTAAGGTAAGAGTTTTTTTCAAAATTACTTACCTGTAGCGGGCATCGGTGTTTTTGTTTTCTCTCTCCTTCACAGAAAGAGCGGGAGCAGCAGAGGAAGTGACGGCAAGCAGAGGGGCAGCCGAGACCCGGAAGCAGTTAGTGTAAGCTTAGCTGGGTTAGTTTTTTTCCCCCTTTAAAAGCGTGAAGGAGAGGAACCCGAGGCACTACACGGGTAGTGCCTCCCACCCGCCCTCCTCCTCTAACCTAATAATAACATCTGTTGTGGCAAGCAGGTAAGTGCTGAATTTTGCTTGTATTATTTAGATACAGTTTTTGTTTAAACAGTTAGCTTTAGAGGGATGGCAGTGAAGGCAGTGCAATGTTCCTCCTGCAACATGTATGAGGTGAGGGATGCCATCGACGTCCCTGCCGATTACACTTGCAGGAAGTGCACCCATCTCCAGCTCCTCCAAGACCGTGTTAGGGAACTGGAGCTGGAGTTGGATGAACTTCGGATCATTCAGGAGGCAGAGGGGGTCATAGATCAGAGTTATAGGGAAGTAGTAACTCCAAAGATGGCAGATAGATGGGTTACAGTGAGGGGGACTGGGAGGAAGCAGCCAGTGCAGGGACCTCCTGCGGCCATTCCCCTCAAGAACAAGTATACCGTTTTGGATACTTGTGGGGGGGATGACTTACCAGGGGTAAGTAACGGGGCTCAGGTCTCTGGCACGGAGCCTGTCCCCGTTACTCAGAAGGGAAGGGTGAAGAAGAGCAGAGCAGTAGTAATTGGGGACTCGATAGTTCGTGGCACAGATAGGCGGTTTTGTGGGAACGAGAGAGACTCACGTTTGGTATGTTGCCTCCCAGGTGCAAGGGTACGTGATGTCTCTGATCGTGTTTTCCGGGTCCTGGAGGGGGAGGGGGAGCAACCCGAAGTCGTGGTCCACATTGGCACCAACGACATAGGTAGGAGGAGTGCTGAGGATGTTAGACAGGCTTTCAGGGAGCTAGGTTGGAAGCTTGGAGTTAGAACAAACAGAGTTGTTGTCTCTGGTTTGTTACCCGTGCCACGTGATAGAGATTCGAGGAATAGGGAGAGAGAACAATTAAATGCGTGGCTTCAGGGATGGTGCAGGAGGGAGGGGTTCCAGTTTTTGGATAACTGGGGTTCTTTCTGGGGACGGTGGGACCTCTATAAACAGGATGGTCTACACCTGAACCTGAGGGGAACCAGTATCCTTGGGGGGAGGTTTGCTAGTGCTCTTGGGGGGGGTTTAAACTAACTCGGCAGGGGCATGGGAACCCAGATTGTAGCTTCAGGGTGCAGGGCCTGGAGTGTAGGGAGGTGAGGAACATGGCATCAATTTCCAAGGAGGGTGCCTGTAAACAGGGAAGTGGCTTGAAGTGTGTATACTTCAATGCAAGAAGTATACGAAATAAGGTAGGTGAACTTGCAGCGTTGGTTGGTACCTGGGACTTCGATGTTGTGGCTATTACGGAGACATGGCTAGAACAGGGACAGGATTGGCTGTTGCAGGTTCCGGGATTTAAATGTTTTAGTAGGGTCAGAGGTGGGGGTAAAAGAGGGGGAGGTGTGGCATTGCTTGTCAAAGATAGTATTACAGCGGTGGAAAGGACGATGGATGAGGACTTGCCATCTGAGGTGGTTTGGGCTGAGGTTAGGAATAGGAAAGGTGAGGTCACCCTGTTAGGAGTCTTTTACAGGCCTCCTAATAGTCCTAGAATCATTGAAGAAAGGATTGGGAAGGTGATTCAGGAGATGAGTGACAGTAATAGGGTGGTTGTTATGGGGGACTTTAACTTTCCTGATATTGATTGGGAAAGCTATAGCTCAAGTTCGTTAGATGGGTCAGTGTTTGTTCAATGTGTGCAGGAGAGTTTCCTGACACAATATGTAGACAGGCCAACAAGAGGTGAGGCCATACTGGATTTGGTTCTGGGTAACGAACCAGGCCAGGTGTTAGAATTAGAGGTAGGTGAGCACTTTGGGGATAGTGACCATAATTCGGTGATTTTTACACTCGTGATGGAGAGGGATAAGTGTGTACTACAGGGCAAGAATTATAGCTGGGGTAAGGGAAATTATGATGCGGTGAGGCATGACTTAGGATGTGTGGCTTGGAAAAGTAGACTCCAAGGCAAGAGTGTAAATGATATGTGGAACTTGTTCAAGGGGCAACTATTGAGTGTCCTTGATAATTATGTACCTGTCAGGCAGGAAGGAAAGGGTCGTGCGAGGGAGCCGTGGTTTAATAAGGAATTGGAATCCCTTGTTAAATGGAAGAGGGCGGCCTATCTCAAGATGAGACGTGAAGGTTCAATTGGGGCGATTGAGAGTTATAGGGTAGCCAGGAAGGACCTGAAGAGAGAGCTAAAAGCAGCAAGGAGGGGACATGAAAGGTCCTTAGTAGATAGGATTAGGGAAAACCCTAAGGCTTTCTATAGGTATGTTAGGAATAAAAGAATGACTAGGGTAGGAATAGGTCCAGTCAAGGATAGTAGGGGGAAGTTGCGTGTGGAGGCGGAAGAGATTGGGGAGACACTGAATGAATACTTTTCTTCAGTATTCACTCAGGAACAGGGCATTGTTGTCGATGAGAATACTGAGGAACAAATAAGTAGAATGGATGGCTTTGAGGTATGTAGAGAAGAGGTGTTGGAAATCCTGGAAAAGGTGAAAATAGATAAGTCCCCTGGGCCTGATGGCATTTATCCTAGGATTCTCTGGGAAGCAAGGGAGGAGATTGCAGAGCCATTGGCCTTGATTTTTATGTCCTCTTTGTCTACAGGAGTAGTCCCAGAAGACTGGAGGATAGCAAATGTGGTTCCCTTGTTCAAAAAGGGGAGTAGGGATAGCCCTAGTAACTATAGGCCGGTGAGTCTCACTTCTGTTGTGGGCAAAGTCTTAGAGAGAATTGTAAGGGATAGGATTTATGCACATCTGGATAGGAATAATGTGATCAAGGATAGTCAGCATGGTTTTGTGAAGGGCAAGTCGTGCCTCACAAACCTTATTGAATTCTTTGAAAAGATGACGAAGGAGGTTGATGAGGGGAAAGCGGTAGATGTGGTATATATGGATTTTAGTAAGGCGTTTGATAAGGTTCCCCATGGTAGGCTACTGCAGAAAATACGGAGATATGGCATTGAGGGTGAGTTGGAGGTTTGGATTAGGAATTGGCTGGATGGAAGAAGACAGAGGGTAGTAGTTGATGGCAAAGTTTCTTCATGGAGTGCCGTCACTAGCGGTGTTCCGCAAGGATCTGTTTTGGGACCATTGCTGTTTGTCATTTTTATAAATGACCTGGAAGAGGGGTTAGAAGGTTGGGTGAGCAAGTTTGCGGATGATACGAAAGTCGGAGGAGTTGCTGACAGTGAGGAAGCATGTGGCAGGTTACAGCAGGATATAGAGAAGCTGCAGAGCTGGGCAGAAAGGTGGCAGATGGAATTCAATGTAGCTAAGTGCGAGGTGATTCACTTTGGGAAGAATAACAAAAAGATGGGGTACTGGGCTAATGGTCGGATACTTGGTAGTGTGGATGAGCAGAGGGATCTTGGTGTCCATGTACACAGATCTCTGAAAGTTGCCACCCAGGTAAATAGTGCGGTGAGGAAGGCATATGGCGTACTGGCTTTTATTGGTAGAGGAATTGAGTTCCGGAGTCCTGAGGTCATGATGCAGTTGTATAAGACTCTGGTACGGCCGCATCTGGAATATTGTGTGCAGTTTTGGTCCCCATACTATAGGAAGGATGTGGAGGCATTGGAACGGGTGCAGAGGAGGTTTACCAGGATGTTGCCTGGTATGGAAGGAAAATCGTATGAGGAAAGACTGAGGCACTTGGGGCTGTTTTCACTAGAGAAAAGAAGGTTTAGGGGTGACTTGATTGAGGTGTACAAGATGATTAGGGGGTTAGATAGGGTCGACAGTATGAACCTTTTCCCGCGTATTGAGTCGGGTATTACAAGGGGGCAGAGCTTTAAATTAAGGGGGGGTAGATATAGGACTGATGTTAGGGGTAGGTTCTTCACTCAGCGAGTCGTAAGTTCATGGAATGCCCTGCCAGTAACAGTGGTGGACTCTCCCTCTTTATGGGCATTTAAGAGGGCATTGGATAGGTATATGGAGGATAGTCGGTTAGTGTAGTTTAGGTGGGCTTGGATCGGCGCAACATCGAGGGCCCAAGGGCCTGTACTGCGCTGTATTCTTCTATGTTCTATGTTCTATGTTCTATGCCTCAGTCTGCCTGTTCTCTCTTTCACTGTCTCAGTCTGCCTGTTCTCTGTCTCACTGCCTCAGTCTGTGTGTTCTCTGTCTCCCTGCCTCCGTCTGCCTGTTTTCTCTCTCACTGTCCCAGTCTGCCTGTTCACTCACTCACTGCCTCATTCGGCCTGCTCCCTCTCTCATTTCCTCAGTCGGCCTGTCCTCTCTCTCTGCCTGCCTCAGTCTGCCTGCTCCTTCTCTCACTGTCTCACTTTGCCTGCTCCCTCTCTGTCTCCGTCTGCCTGTTCTCTCTCTCACTGCCTCAGTCTGCCAGTTTCCTCTCTCCGTGCCTCAGTCTACCTGTTCCCTCTCTCACTGCCTCAGTCTGCCTGTTCCCTCTCTCCCTGCCTCAGTCTGCCTGTTCACTCCCTGACTGCCTCAGTGTGCCTGTTTCCTCTCTCACTGCCCCAGTCTGCCTGATCCCTCTCTCACTGTCTCAGTCTGCCTGTTTCCTCTCTCTGCCTGCCTCACTCTGCCTGCTCCCTCTCTCCCTGCCTCAGTCTGCCGGTTCTCTCTCTCACTGCCTCAGTCTGCCTGTTTCCTCTCTCACAGCCTCAGTCTGCCTGTTTCCTCTCTCACTGCCTCAGTCGGCCTGCTCCCTCTCTCATTTCCTCAGTCGACCTGTCCTCTCTCACTGCCTCAGTCTGCCTGTTCCCTCTCTCACTGCCTCCGTCTGCCTGCTCCCTCTCTCCCTGCCTCAGACTACCTGTTCTCTCTCTCACTGCCTCAGTCTGCCTGCTCCCTATCTCACTGCCTCAGTCTGCCTCTTCTCTCTCTCACTGCCTCAGTATGCCTGTTCTCTCTCTTACTGCCTTATTCTGCCTGCTCCCTCTTTCACTGCCTCAGTCTGCCAACTCCCTCTCTCACTGTCTCAGTCTGCATGTTCCCTCTCTCACTGCCGCAGTCTGCCTGTTCCCTTTCTCCTTGCCTCAGTCTGCCTGTTCTCTCTCTCACTGCCTCAGTCTGCCTGTTCCCACCCTTACTGCATCAGTCTGTCTGTTCTCTGTCTTCCTGCCTCAGTCTGCCTGTTTCCTCTCTCACTGCCCCAGTCTGCCTGTTCTCTGTCTCCATTCCTCCGTCTGCCTGTTTCCTCTCTCACTGCCCCAGTCTGCCTGTTCACTCCCTCACTGCCTCAGTCGGCCTGCTCCCTCTCTCATTTCCTCAGTCTGCCTGTCCTCTCTCAGTGCCTGCCTCAGTCTGCCTGCTCCCTATCTCACTGTCTCACTCTGCATGTTCCCTCTCTGTCTCAGTCTGCCTGTTCTTTCTCTCACTGCCTCAGTCTGCTTGTTTCCTCTCTCCGTGCCTCAGTCTGCCTGTTCCCTCTCTCACTGCCTCAGTCTGCCTTCTCCCTCTCTCCCAGCCTCTGTCTGCCTGTTCTCTCTCTCACTGCCTCAGTCTGTCCGCTCCCTCTCTCACTGCCTCAGTCTGCCTGCTCCCTCTCTCATTGTCTCAGTCTGCATGTTCTCTGTCTTACTGCCTCAGTCTGCCTGTTTCCTCTCTCACTGCCTCAGTCTGCCTGCTCCCTCTATCCTTGCCTCAGTCTGCCTGTTCGCTCTCTCTCTGCCTCAGTCTGCCGGTTCTCTCCCTTTCTGCCTCAGTCTGCCTGTTTCCTCTCTCCGTGCCTCAGTCTGCCTGTTCCCTCTCTCATTGTCTCAGTCTGCATGTTCTCTGTCTTACTGCCTCAGTCTGCCTGTTTCCTCTCTCACTGCCTCAGTCTGCCTGCTCCCTCTATCCTTGCCTCAGTCTGCCTGTTCGCTCTCTCTCTGCCTCAGTCTGCCGGTTCTCTCCCTTTCTGCCTCAGTCTGCCTGTTTCCTCTCTCACTGCCTCAGTCTGCCTGTTCCCTCTCTCACTGCCTCAGTCTGTCCGCTCCCTCTCTCACTGCCTCAGTCAGCCTGTTCCCTCTTTCGCTGCTTCAGTCTGCCTGCTACCTCTCTCACTGTCCCAGTCTGCCTGTTCCCTCTCTCACTGCCTCAATCCACCTGTTCTCTCCCTTATAGCCTCAGTCTGCCTGTTCCCTCTCTCACTGCCTCAGTCTGCCTGTTCCCTCTCTCCCTGCCTCAGTCTGCCTGTTCACTCCCTGACTGCCTCAGTTCGCCTGCTCCCTCTCTCACTGCCTCAGTCTGCTTGTTTCCTCTCTCACTGCCCCAGTCTGCCTGATCCCTCTCTCACTGTCTCAGTCTGCCTTTTCTTTCTCTCACTGCCTCAGTCTGCCTGTTTCCTCTCTCTGCCTGCCCCAGTCTGCCTGCTCCCTCTCTCCCTGCCTCAGTCTGCCGGTTCTCTCCCTCACTGCCTCAGTCTGCCTGTTTCCTTTCTCACAGCCTCAGTCTGCCTGTTTTCTCTCTCACTGCCTCAGTCGGCCTGCTCCCTCTCTCATTTCCTCAGTCGACCTGTCCTCTCTCTCTGCCTGCCTCCGTCTGCCTGCTCCCTCTCTCACTGTCTCAGTCTGCATGTTCCCTCTCTATCTCAGTCTGCCTGTTCTTTCTCTCACTGCCTCAGTCTGCCTGTTTCCTCTCTCACTGGCCCAGTCTGCCTGGTCCCTCTCTCACTGCCTCAGTCTGCCTGCTCCCTCTCTCCCTACCTCAGTCTGCCTGTTCTCTCTCTCACTGCCTCAGTCTGCCTGTTTCCTCTCTCACTGCCTCAGTCTGCCTGCTCCCTCTGTCATTGTCTCAGTCTGCATGTTCTCTGTCTCACTGCCTCAGTCTGCCTGCTCCCTCTCTCACTGCCTCAGTCTGGCTGCTCCCTCTCTCCCTGCCTCAGTCTGCCTGTTCTCTCTCTCACTGCCTCAGTCTGTCTGCTCCCTCTCTCACTGCCTCAGTCTGCCGGCTTCCTCTATCCTTGCCTTAGTCTGCCTGTTCTCTCTCTCACTGCCTCAGTCTGCTGGTTCTCTCCCTTTCTGCCTCAGTCTGCCTGTTCCCTCTCTCACTGCCTCAGTCTGCCTGTTCCCTCTCTCACTGCCTCAGTCTGCCTGTTCCCTCTCTCACTGCCTCAGTCCACCTGTTCTCTCCCTTATTGCCTCAGTCTGCCTGTTCCCTCTCTCAATGCCTCAGTCTGCCTGGTCCCTCTCTCCCTGCATCAGTCTGCCTGTTCTCTGTCTCACTGCCTCAGTCTGTGTGTTCTCTGTCTCCCTGCCTCCGTCTGCCTGTTTTCTCTCTCACTGTCCCAGTCTGCCTGTTCACTCACTCACTGCCTCATTCGGCCTGCTCCCTCTCTCATTTCCTCAGTCGGCCTGTCCTCTCTCTCTGCCTGCCTCAGTCTGCCTGCTCCTTCTCTCACTGTCTCACTTTGCCTGCTCCCTCTCTGTCTCCGTCTGCCTGTTCCCTCTCTCACTGCCTCAGTCTGCCAGTTTCCTCTCTCCGTGCCTCAGTCTACCTGTTCCCTCTCTCACTGCCTCAGTCTGCCTGCTCCCTCTCTCCCTGCCTCTGTCGACCTGTTCCCTCTCTCACTGCCTCAGTCTGCCTGTTCCCTCTCTCACTGCCTCAGTCTGCCTGTTCCCTCTCTCCCTGCCTCAGTCTGCCTGTTCACTCCCTGACTGCCTCAGTGTGCCTGTTTCCTCTCTCACTGCCCCAGTCTGCCTGATCCCTCTCTCACTGTCTCAGTCTGCCTTTTCTTTCTCTCACTGCCTCAGTCTGCCTGTTTCCTCTCTCTGCCTGCCTCAGTCTGCCTGCTCCCTCTCTCCCTGCCTCAGTCTGCCGGTTCTCTCTCTCACTGCCTCAGTCTGCCTGTTTCCTCTCTCACAGCCTCAGTCTGCCTGTTTCCTCTCTCACTGCCTCAGTCGGCCTGCTCCCTCTCTCATTTCCTCAGTCGACCTGTCCTCTCTCTCTGCCTGCCTCAGTCTGCCTGTTCCCTCTCTCACTGCCTCCGTCTGCCTTCTCCCTCTCTCCCTGCCTCAGACTACCTGTTCTCTCTCTCACTGCCTCAGTCTGCCTGCTCCCTATCTCACTGCCTCAGTCTGCCTCTTCTCTCTCTCACTGCCTCAGTATGCCTGTTCTCTCTCTTACTGCCTCATTCTGCCTGCTCCCTCTCTTACTTCCTCAGTCTGCCAACTCCCTCTCTCACTGTCTCAGTCTGCATGTTCCCTCTCTCACTGCCGCAGTCTGCCTGTTCCCTCTCTTCTTGCCTCAGTCTGCCTGTTCTCTCTCTCACTGCCTCAGTCTGCCTGTTCCCACCCTTACTGCATCAGTCTGCCTGTTCTCTGTCTTCCTGCCTCAGTCTGCCTGTTTCCTCTCTCACTGCCCCAGTCTGCCTGTTCTCTGTCTCCATTCCTCCGTCTGCCTGTTTCCTCTCTCACTGCCCCAGTCTGCCTGTTCACTCCCTCACTGCCTCAGTCGGCCTGCTCCCTCTCTCATTTCCTCAGTCTGCCTGTCCTCTCTCAGTGCCTGCCTCAGTCTGCCTGCTCCCTATCTCACTGTCTCACTCTGCATGTTCCCTCTCTGTCTCAGTCTGCCTGTTCTTTCTCTCACTGCCTCAGTCTGCCTGTTTCCTCTCTCTGCCTGCCCCAGTCTGCCTGCTCCCTCTCTCCCTGCCTCAGTCTGCTGGTTCTCTCTCTCACTGCCTCAGTCTGCCTGTTTCCTCTCTCACAGCCTCAGTCTGCCTGTTTCCTCTCTCACTGCCTCAGTCGGCCTGCTCCCTCTCTCATTTCCTCAGTCGACCTGTCCTCTCTCTCTGCCTGCCTCAGTCTGCCTGTTCCCTCTCTCACTGCCTCCGTCTGCCTTCTCCCTCTCTCCCTGCCTCAGACTACCTGTTCTCTCTCTCACTGCCTCAGTCTGCCTGCTCCCTATCTCACTGCCTCAGTCTGCCAACTCCCTCACTCACTGCCTCAGTATGCCTGTTCTCTCTCTTACTGCCGCAGTCTGCCTGTTCCCTCTCTCCTTGCCTCAGTCTGCCTGTTCTCTCTCTCACTGCCTCAGTCTGCCTGTTCCCACCCTTATTGCATCAGTCTGCCTGTTCTGTCTTCCTGCCTCAGTCTGCCTGTTTCCTCTCTCACTGCCCCAGTTTGCCTGTTCTCTGTCTCCATTCCTCCATCTGCCTGTTTCCTCCCTCACTGCCCCAGTCTGCCTGTTCACTCCCTCACTGCCTCAGTCGGCCTGCTCCCTCTCTCATTTCCTCAGTCTGCCTGTCCTCTCTCAGTGCCTGCCTCAGTCTGCCTGCTCCCTATCTCACTGTCTCACTCTGCATGTTCCCTCTCTGTCTCAGTCTGCCTGTTCTTTCTCACACTGCCTCAGTCTGCTTGTTTCCTCTCTCCGTGCCTCAGTCTGCCTGTTCCCTCTCTCACTGCCTCAGTCTGCCTTCTCCCTCTCTCCCTGCCTCTGTCTGCCTGTTCTCTCTCTCACTGCCTCAGTCTGTCCGCTCCCTCCCTCACTGCCTCAGTCTGCCTGCTCCCTCTCTCATTGTCTCAGTCTGCATGTTCTCTGTCTTACTGCCTCAGTCTGCCTGTTTCCTCTCTCACTGCCTCAGTCTGCCTGCTCCCTCTATCCTTGCCTCAGTCTGCCTGTTCGCTCTCTCTCTGCCTCAGTCTGCCGGTTCTCTCCCTTTCTGCCTCAGTCTGCCTGTTTCCTCTCTCACTGCCTCAGTCTGCCTGTTCCCTCTCTCACTGCCTCAGTCTGCCTTCTCCCTCTCTCCCTGCCTCAGTCTGCCTGTTCTCTCTCTCACTGCCTCAGTCTGTCCGCACCCTCTCTCACTGCCTCAGTCTGCCTGCTCCCTCTCTCATTGTCTCAGTCTGCATGTTCTCTGTCTTACTGCCTCAGTCTGCCTGTTTCCTCTCTCACTGCCTCAGTCTGCCTGCTCCCTCTATCCTTGCCTCAGTCTGCCTGTTCGCTCTCTTTCTGCCTCAGTCTGACGGTTCTCTCCCTTTCTGCCTCAGTCTGCCTGTTTCCTCTCTCACTGCCTCAGTCTGCCTGTTCCCTCTCTCACTGCCTCAGTCTGTCCGCTCCCTCTCTCACTGCCTCAGTCAGCCTGTTCCCTCTTTCGCTGCTTCAGTCTGCCTGCTACCTCTCTCACTGTCCCAGTCTGCCTGTTCCCTCTCTCACTGCCTCAATCCACCTGTTCTCTCCCTTATCGCCTCAGTCTGCCTGTTCCCTCTCTCACTGCCTCAGTCTGCCTGTTCCCTCTCTCCCTGCCTCAGTCTGCCTGTTCACTCCCTGACTGCCTCAGTTCGCCTGCTCCCTCTCTCACTGCCTCAGTCTGCCTGTTTCCTCTCTCACTGCCCCAGTCTGCCAGGTCCCTCTCTCACTGTCTCAGTCTGCCTTTTCTTTCTCTCACTGCCTCAGTCTGCCTGTTTCCTCTCTCTGCCTGCCCCAGTCTGCCTGCTCCCTCTCTCCCTGCCTCAGTCTGCCGGTTCTCTCTCTCACTGCCTCAGTCTGCCTGTTTCCTCTCTCACAGCCTCAGTCTGCCTGTTTTCTCTCTCACTGCCTCAGTCGGCCTGCTCCCTCTCTCATTTCCTCAGTCGACCTGTCCTCTCTCTCTGCCTGCCTCAGTCTGCCTGCTCCCTCTCTCACTGCCTCAGTCTGCCTGTTTCCTCTCTCACTGCCTCAGTCTGCCTGTTTCCTCTCTCACTGCCCCAGTCTGCCTGGTCCCTCTCTCACTGCCTCAGTCTGCATGCTCCCTCTCTCCCTACCTCAGTCTGCCTGTTCTCTCTCTCACTGCCTCAGTCTGCCTGTTTCCTCTCTCACTGCCTCAGTCTGCCTGCTCCCTCTCTCATTGTCTCAGTCTGCATGTTCTCTGTCTCACTGCGTCAGTCTGCTTGCTCCCTCTCTCACTCCCTCAGTCTGGCTGCTCCATCTCGCCCTGCCTCAGTCTGCCTGTTCTCTCTCTCACTGCCTCAGTCTGTCTGCTCCCTCTCTCACTGCCTCAGTCTGCCTGCTTCCTCTATCCTTGCCTTAGTCTGCCTGTTCTCTCTCTCACTGCCTCAGTCTGCTGGTTCTCTCCCTTTCTGCCTCAGTCTGCCTGTTTCCTCTCTCACTGCCTCAGTCTGCCTGTTCCCTTTCTCACTGCCTCAGTCTGCCTGTTCCCTCTCTCACTGCCTCAGTCCACCTGTTCTCTCCCTTATTGCCTCAGTCTGCCTGTTCCCTCTCTCAATGCCTCAGTCTGCCTGGTCCCTCTCTCCCTGCCTCAGTCTGCCTGTTCTCTCTTTCACTGTCTCAGTCTGCCTGTTCTCTGTCTCACTGCCTCAGTCTGTGTGTTCTCTGTCTCCCTGCCTCCGTCTGCCTGTTTTCTCTCTCACTGTCCCAGTCTGCCTGTTCACTCACTCACTGCCTCATTCGGCCTGCTCCCTCTCTCATTTCCTCAGTCGGCCTGTCCTCTCTCTCTGCCTGCCTCAGTCTGCCTGCTCCTTCTCTCACTGTCTCACTTTGCCTGCTCCCTCTCTGTCTCCGTCTGCCTGTTCTCTCTCTCACTGCCTCAGTCTGCCAGTTTCCTCTCTCACTGCCTCAGTCTACCTGTTCCCTCTCTCACTGCCTCAGTCTGCCTGTTCCCTCTCTCCCTGCCTCAGTCTGCCTGTTCACTCCCTGACTGCCTCAGTGTGCCTGCTCCCTCTCTCACTGCCTCAGTCTGCCTGCTCCTTCTCTCACTGTCTCACTTTGCCTGCTCCCTCTCTGTCTCCGTCTGCCTGTTCTCTCTCTCACTGCCTCAGTCTGCCAGTTTCCTCTCTCCGTGCCTCAGTCTACCTGTTCCCTCTCTCACTGCCTCAGTCTGCCTGTTCCCTCTCTCCCTGCCTCAGTCTGCCTGTTCACTCCCTGACTGCCTCAGTGTGCCTGCTCCCTCTCTCACTGCCTCAGTCTGCCTGTTTCCTCTCTCACTGCCCCAGTTTGCCTGATCTCTCTCTCACTGTCTCAGTCTGCATGTTCCCTCTGTGTCTCAGTCTGCCTTTTCTTTCTCTCACTGCCTCAGTCTGCCAGTTTCCTCTCTCTGCCTGCCCCAGTCTGCCAGGTCCCTCATTCACTGCCTCAGTCTGCCTGCTCCCTCTCTCACTGTCTCAGTGTGCCTGTTCTTTCTCTCACTGCCTCAGTCTGCCTGTTTCCTCTCTCACTGCCCCAGTCTGCCTGGTCCCTCTCTCACTGCCTCAGTCTGCCTGTTCTCTCTCTCACTGCTTCAGTCTGCCTGTTTCCTCTCTCACTGCCTCAGTCTGCCTGCTCCCTCTCTCATAGTCTCAGTCTGCATGTTCTCTCTCTCACTGCGTCAGTCTGCCTGCTCCCTCTCTCACTGCCTCAGTCTGGCTGCTCCCTCTCTCCCTGCCTCAGTCTGCCTGTTCTCTCTCTCACTGCCTCAGTCTGTCTGCTCCCTCTCTCACTGCCTCAGTCTGCCGGCTTCCTCTATCCTTGCCTTAGTCTGCCTGTTCTCTCTCTCACTGCCTCAGTCTGCTGGTTCTCTCCCTTTCTGCCTCAGTCTGCCTGTTCCCTTTCTCACTGCCTCAGTCTGCCTGTTCCCTTTCTCACTGCCTCAGTCTGCCTGTTCCCTCTCTCACTGCCTCAGTCCACCTGTTCTCTCCCTTATTGCCTCAGTCTGCCTGTTCCCTCTCTCCCTGCCTCAGTCTGCCTGGTCCCTCTCTCCCTGCCTCAGTCTGCCTGTTCTCTCTTTCACTGTCTCAGTCTGCCTGTTCTCTGTCTCACTGCCTCAGTCTGTGTGTTCTCTGTCTCCCTGCCTCCGTCTGCCTGTTTTCTCTCTCACTGTCCCAGTCTGCCTGTTCACTCACTCACTGCCTCATTCGGCCTGCTCCCTCTCTCATTTCCTCAGTCGGCCTGTCCTCTCTCTCTGCCTGCCTCAGTCTGCCTGCTCCTTCTCTCACTGTCTCACTTTGCCTGCTCCCTCTCTGTCTCCGTCTGCCTGTTCTCTCTCTCACTGCCTCAGTCTGCCAGTTTCCTCTCTCACTGCCTCAGTCTACCTGTTCCCTCTCTCACTGCCTCAGTCTGCCTGTTCCCTCTCTCCCTGCCTCAGTCTGCCTGTTCACTCCCTGACTGCCTCAGTGTGCCTGCTCCCTCTCTCACTGCCTCAGTCTGCCTGCTCCTTCTCTCACTGTCTCACTTTGCCTGCTCCCTCTCTGTCTCCGTCTGCCTGTTCTCTCTCTCACTGCCTCAGTCTGCCAGTTTCCTCTCTCCATGCCTCAGTCTACCTGTTCCCTCTCTCACTGCCTCAGTCTGCCTGTTCCCTCTCTCACTGCCTCAGTCTGCCTGTTCCCTCTCTCCCTGCCTCTGTCTACCTGTTCCCTCTCTCACTGCCTCAGTCTACCTGTTCCCTCTCTCACTGCCTCAGTCGGCCTGCTCCCTCTCTCCCTGCCTCAGTCTGCCTGTTCTCTCTCTCACTGCCTCAGTCTGTCTGTTTCCTCTCTCACTGCCTCAGTCTGCCTGCTCCCTCTCTCCCTGCCTCAGTCTGCCTGTTCTCTCTCTCACTGCCTCAGTCTGCATGTTTCCTCTCTCACTGCCTCAATCTGCCTGCTCCCTCTCTCATTGTCTCAGTCTGCATGTTCTCTGTCTCACTGCCTCAGTCTGCCCGGTCCCTCTCTCACTGCCTCAGTCTGCCTGTTCTCTCTCTCACTGCCTCAGTCTGTCTGCTCCCTCTCTCACTGCCTCAGTCTGCCTGCTCCCTCTCTCATTTTCTCAGTCTGTATGTTCTCTGTCTCACTGCCTCAGTCTGCCTGTTTCCTCTCTCACTGCCTCAGTCTGCCTGCTTCCTCTATCCTTGCCTGAGTCTGCCTGTTCTCTCTCTCACTGCCTCAGTCTGCCAGTTCTCTCCCTTTCTGCCTCAGTCTGCCTGTTTCCTCTCTCACTGCCTCAGTCTGCCTGTTCCCTTTCTCACTGCTCCAGTCTGCCTGTTCTCTCTCTCACTGCCTCATTCTGCCTGCTCCCTCTCTCACTGCCTCAGTCTGCCTGTTCCCTCTCTCACTGCCTCAGTCTGCCTGTTCTCTCCCTTATATCCTCAGTCTGCCTGGTCCCTCTCTCCCTGCCTCAGTCTGCCTGTTCTCTCTCTCACTGTCTCAGTCTGCCTGTTCTCTGTCTCACTGCCTCAGTCTGTGTGTTCTCTGTCTCCCTTCCTCCGTCTGCCTGTTTTCTCTCTCACTGTCCCAGTCTGCCTGTTCACTCTCTCACTGCCTCAGTCTGCCTGCTCCCTCTCTCACTGTCTCACTTTGCCTGCTCCCTCTCTGTCTCCGTCTGCCTGTTCTCTCTCTCACTGCCTCAGTCTGCCAGTTTCCTCTCTCCGTGCCTCAGTCTGCCTGCTGCCTCTCTCCCTGCCTCAGTCTGCCTGTTCTCTCTCTCACTGCCTCAGTCTGCCTGCTCCCTCTCTCACTGCCTCTGTCTGCCTGCTCCCTCTCTCCCTGCCTCAGTCTGCCTGATCTCTGTCTCACTGCCTCAGTCTGCCTGTTTCCTCTCTCACTGCCCCAGTCTGCCTGTTCCCTCTCTCCCTGCCTCAGTCGGCCTGTCCTCTCTCTCTCTGCCTGCCTCAGTCTGCCTGCTCCCTGTCTCACTGTCTCAGTCTGCCTGCTCTCTGTCTCGATGCCTCATGCTGACTACTCTCTGGCCGCTTTTTGGAAAGACTGGTATTGACGTCGGAGGCCTCTGTTGCCACTGACCCACATCTCACATCAGGTAAGTAGGTATGACTTGGGTAAAAAGACTGGGGAGAAAAGATTGGAAAAAGCAAAAGTGACAGCGGACTGAGCAGATGACCCTTGTGCATGCAGGAGCCTTATGCACTGTGCTGTCAATCTGCTTCCATCATTTTGCCAAACAAGAATGATTACATTATAAGACCCTCAATAAAACAATTCTTCCATCATCGTCGTCTTTGCTACAGCCAACTTTATGTCCAACTGTGCCCCTTGCTTTCGATCCCATAGACTCTTATACTCTTGACCCATTCTGACATTGTGATGGAAGCAAAGGAGCTGATGAAGCAGCTGAGGATGATGGGCCAGAGGAGTCCCTATGGATAAGACCTGAACTTAAGACGGCTGATTGCCAACAACCACGACCATCTTCCATTCTTATGTAATGGGGAAGAGTAAACCAATACTGAAACTCAAAAGTTTCCACAGTTCATGACAAATGTTGAGAATTATTTCTCTCCAGTGTGGAAACAGGCCATTTTGGCCCAACAAGTCCACACCGACCTCCGATGAATATCCCAGACCTGTTCCCCTACCCAATGACTTTCCATTTCTCCTGAGTAATGCATCAAACCTACACCCCACTGAACACTATGGGCAATTTAGAGTCAAGATTAGAGTGGTACTGGAAAAGCATAGCAGGTAAGGCAGCATCTGAGGAGCAGGAGAATCAATGTTTCGAGCGGGAGCCCTTCATCAGCAATGAGGCTGGAAACTTTGGGAGTTGTATATTTTCTCTCTCCACCCCGAGGCTCCCAGCCTCATTCCTGATGAAGGGCTTTTGCCCGAAACGTCGATTTTCCTGCTCCTCGGATGCTGCCTGACCTGCTTTGCTTTTCCAGCACCACTCTGATCTAAACTCTGGTTTCCAGCATCTGCCATCCTCACTTTTGCCTTGCAATTTAGCCTGGCCCATTCACCTGACCTGCACATCTTTGGGCTGTGGAAGGAAACCGGAGCAAACCTACGCAGACACGGGGAGAATGTACCAACTCCATACAGACAGTCACCCTGAGGCTGGAATCGAACCTGGGCCCCTGGCGCCGTGAGGCAGCAGGGCTAATCACTGAGTCACTGTGCCATCAATTAAACCATCAGCTTTCCGAAATGACTGTGGCTCAGGATTACTCAAATTTGCACCAGATTTTGTTATTAACAGGACACAGTATCTATTTATTGCAAACGCATTTCTTAATTTGCAAACTGTAATGAAGAATAAAGAACTGTTGTCTACCCTCAATGGTAAACTTCAATCCCAAATACAGACAGACTCACTTAAGAATAAGACAGATGGTTTGACAGGAAATGATGGAGAAAACATTACGATAGGGAAAAGACAAATACTGAAAACAATAGCCTAGGCCTCACTGATGGGACTGATTGCCTTTCACAGTTTTGTTCATTTTAACAATTGATGACAGGATATAGTCTGTAGAGTGATGGTCATTTTCAATTTAATACTTGAACATAGTTGCACATAGATTTTTTATTTAAATTTTCTGGGTGTTTTATTCATTGTTTCACTCCCAAAAAAAGTAATAGATGTTTTGTATATTACATCTGTGGATACTTCTGGTTAACCTGCTCCCACCTGACTGCAGCAAATTGATTCGTCCAAAGAATTTAGTCTTTACCCTAAAGGCTCCTGATGACTCTCTGAAACTCTAATTTAGCAGTGACAAGAACAACACATTTCCTACAGGACTTGTAGCAATCGATATGTCCAAATTGCAAAATTCGCATGGCATTTCAGCTCTGTAATGGAGTCTGGCTTCTTTTACTGTTTGTATTTAAAAATCGAAGAATTTGTTGCCCCTTGTGCTTCTGTTTTGATCTGTCGTACATAGCCTTGAGAAAGAGGAATCCCAAAGTGGGAACGATAGGGGGAGATGGACAGAACGAGGAATTGACTGAGATCTGCAGATAAAGATTAAGTGACAAAAAGAGAAAATCAGAGATAAAAGCTAACATGGAGAGTAAAGAGAGAAAGACAAGCTGAGATCAAATTTCAAGGTGAAAGTCAATAAGCATTCGTCAGAGTAGCCAAATGTAGGTAGCACAGAGTTCACTACCAATTGCAAATCCCTGCTTCAGTGCACGGCTGCAGTTTATTTTCCATAAGAAAGTTACTCATGAAATATGGGTGCCCGTTCGTCAGTCAAATATATTACTCACCACTTATTCCCCTTCCAAAGTGTCGTGAAATACGAAAGGCGATGTGGTGGAAGTAGATATATATTGCTCTTAGGCAGCAAATGACAAGACTTAAATCCAGGTCTAGGTACATTTCTCTGACAATATGGAGCTCCCTAGTAGTGACCCTTGGACAGCAAACCCTCACCCAATACTATCTCTGATATTGTCATACTCCCTCATTATATACCTTCTGACGGTTCAGTGTTCCATTCATCTTGACCATTCGATAGTTTAGTGCTTCTTCGCTATTGATTCTCCAACAATATGCATCACTTCCTCATTACAGACCTCCCAAAAGCGCGACACAGCTTCACTACATGTCCTTAAGTACTGATATTGCACGACTAACGTAGAACTGTGCCTCTGACTGTGCAGCACTCCTTCATTGCAACCCATTTGGCATTGCAACATACAACTGACATTTCAGTTTTCCCTCAATATCCCTCAATTCCCACAAATCATTGTTTTGAAGCTTGCTTTCAGGCTGCGGAGTGAGTCTTGAACCCGCAATGTTTGGACTCTGAGTTGGCAACTGAGACAGAGCTGGTATGCTAACATATTTGGGTTGTTTCTCAGAGCAATGTTGTGTCTTTTGTGTGTTCAGTTTAACGTGTGAATTCTGAGTTTCCACAACAGCTGCAGACCAAGGTAACCGACTTCCTGTTCATTAACATTCGCAGACTTGAAACACGATGAAGACCTTCATTCTCCTTGCTTCTTGCCTTTTCGTGCTGGGATCTGTCAGTGGAGGTATGTCAGTTCTGGTGTATCACAGGCTACAGTTCGTCATCCCCATAGCAAGCTTTATTTCCCAATAGGAGTGAGCAGCTGTGCAGAAGACATAGCTCCTAAATTCTAACATGAAACTGAATACAGTTAATTCCATCTCTTTGTGTGTGTATGTGTGTGTGTCTGTAACTGTATGTTTGTGTGTCTATATGTAAAACCGCGCACGTGGCACAGCAAATACCTCTGTGAGCTTCAGTTATAAAGAAGCAAGTTTGGGAAATGCGGCAGAGTGGCATCATCACTACACTGGTAATCCAACGCCCAATTTTAATTCTCTGGCGATTTCGTTCAAATCCCATCCATGGCACATGATGAAATTTAATGGGGCGAGCAATCAGAAATAAGGTTTTCAATTGGATGATAGCCATTATCATATTGAAAGGACGAATGGCCAATGCCATAGTGTCATACAGAATGGAAACAGACCTTTCAGTCCATTCCAAACATAATCCCAAACTGATTTGGTCTCGCATGCCTTCTTCTAGCCCAATCATTCCCGTTCATTTACTTGTCCAAATATCTTTTAAACATTGCACATGTATCCACATCTCACTTCCTCAGGAAGTTCATTGCACATGAGAACTACTCTCTGTATAGAAAATTTTCACCTCATATCTGTTTAAAATCTCCACCTTCTCATATTAAAAATGTGGCCCCTAGTCATCTCCCATTTCGGGACAAGAACTCTAACATTAACTCTATATTAATACCTTTCACAATTTTATACACCACGATAAGGCAGCATCTCAAGCTCTTACACTCCAGTGAAAAATGTCCCAGCCTATGCAGCCTTCTTCTGTATTCTATGTTGTTATCTCTATGAGTTTGCTGCATGCCTGTTAAGGTTACTTATGTGTGGACGACTATGTAAGTATGACTGCAGATGAAATATATGGAGGGTGGGAATATAGATGTAGGTAGGCAAGGAGGTAAATGGGTTAGATCAGAAGGGAGGTCCGGTGCATCAGGGTGGCTGCAGAATTTGCAGGATTTGACGGGAGCAAGCAGATGGTGAGCACCAACATTTCCTTCAGAGCGATTCACTTAATTAAGTTGCTACACTCCAAAACGTGCCACTGAATGTACCAGCAGAGATATTGAAAAAAGATCATGGGGAACAGGTTTGTGACCACTGATAAAAGGGAACCCAGGAGATCTGGGCCATGCCAACTTCCAGGTGGAGTTACTCAGGAGTTAGACATCGTGGAAGTCATGAGCAGCATACTGGAATGACCGGAAGTTAGGGGGCAGAGGTGAGTGTAATGGATAGTCATGGATAATATTGGATTCCCCTCCATACAAAATACACTTTGGAGGAAGCTGTAAGGTATGAAGGTGGATAGAATCTCCCAGACCCACTGAAGTAAAGCCCACAGTTCTGATGGAGAGAGCTGAGAAAGTTATGGAGACTATGGTTGTGATCTTTCAGGAATCACTGGTGACAGAGAGGGTCGCAGAGGAGCTGGAAATGGCAAATGTAACACCCCGGTTTTAAAAAGAGACAAAGGCAGAAAACAGGAAGATATAGGCCGGTTAGCCTGACCTTGTTATTGGCAATATTTTACAGTCAATGATTAAGGATGAGATTACAGAATACTTGTTAAAACAGCTTCGTCAAGGGGACATCATGTCTGACAAATCTGGTAGAATTCTTTCAGGAGTAACAAGCAAGTTAGACGAAGGAAATTCAGTGAACATAAACTATTTGGATTTCCAGAAAGCCTTTGACAAGATGCAGTACATAGAGGTTGCTAAATAAGAGTCCACGCTGTCAGGGGCTAGGTACTGTCATAAACAGAGTAGTTAAGATTAGAGTTTTGCTTGAAAAGCACAGCATCTGAGGAGCAGGAAAATCAACGTTTCGGGCACAATCTCTAAACAGAATAGTGGCTGACAGGCAGAAGGCAGGGAGTAGGGATTAACAGATCTTTTTCAAGATGGCATCCAAGGACTAGTTCCGCAGGAGTCTGTGTTGGGACCACAACAGCTCACGTTGTACATTAGCAAGCTGAACAAAGGAATTGAGGGTATTGTTGCTATCTACAGATTGCACAAAGATAGATGGAGGGACCAGTTGTGTTGAGGAAGTGGAGATGCTGCACTCAGACTTCAGGTATAGTTAGTAAGGTTGCAGAAGACACCAGAATTGGAGGTGTAGTGGACAGCGAAGAAGGTTACCACAGACTACAATGAGATCTTGATCAGATGGGACAATGGGTTGAGAAGTGGCAGATAGAGTTTGGAGAAATGTGAGATGCTGCATTTTGGGAAAGCAAATCTTAGCAGGACTTTTACACTTAATGGAAAGGTCCTGCAATGTGTTGCTAAATAAGGAGATCTTGGAGTGCAGGTTCATGGCTCCTTGAAAGTGGAGTCACCGGTAAATAGGATAGTGAAGAAGGTGAGTGGTATGCTTTCCTTCATTGGTCAGAGTCTAGACTACAGGAGTTGGAAGGTCATGTTGCAGCTTACAATACATTGATTAGGCCACTTTTGGAATACTGTGTGCAATTCAGGTCTTCTTCCTATTGGAAAGATGTTGTGAAACTTGAAAGGGTTCAGAAAAGATTTGCAAGAATGTTGCCAGGGTTGGAGAATTTGAGCTATTGGGAGAGATTGAATAGTCTGGGGCTGTTTTCTCTGGAGCGTTGGAGGTTGAGGGGTGACCTGGTAGAGGTTTATAAAATCATGAGAAGCATGGATAGGATAAATAGACAAATACTCTTCCCTGGGGTGGGGGAGTCCAGAACTAGAGGGCATAAGTTTAAGGTGACCGGGGAAAGATATAAAAAAGACCTGAGGGGCAATGTTTTCATGCAACGGGTGGTACATGTATGGAATTAGCTGCCAAAGGAAATGGTGGAGGCTGGTACAATTGAAAAGGCATCTGGATGAGTACATGAATAGGAAGGGTTTGGAGGGATATGGGCTGGGTGCTGGCAGGTGGGACTACATTGGGTTGCGATATCTGGTCGGCATGGACAGGTTGGACTGAAGGGTCTGATTCCGTGTTGTACATCTCTATGACTCTATGATTCTAACTAAGAGTGACAGATAGAAAGTGTGAGTTTATGCACTTTGATAGGAAGCATTGATTATGTTCTGTATGGCATTCATTTCAACAAGACTGGACTGAAAGAGCAGAGATGTAGTGTTGAGGCTGCAAAAGGCTCTGCTCAGACTGCATTAGAAATATTGTTCACAATTTTGGGATCCTGTCTAAGGAAGAATGGGCTGGCCTTGAACAGGGTGAAGAGGAGGTTTACAGAAATGGTCCCCAAGACAAAGGGCTTGTGAAATGCGGAGAAGTTGAGGATTCTGAGTCTGTATTCAATGGAGTTTAGAGGTGAGATCTGACAGAAATATACAGAACACTGAAAAGTCTCGGTAAAATATGTGTACACTTGTTCGAGAGACTGGGACCAGTGTAAAAGGACAACAGGTAAGAACTGTGGTAAGGAGGAATTTCCTCAGCCAGAAGGCGGTGCGTTTGGGGAGCCCACTGTGTTTATTTAAGATAGTGAGAGATGCATCAGTTCTTGATTGGTAAGGCGTCCAACGTCTATGGGGTTGAAGCAGGAGAATGGAGTTGAGCTGTGATTGCATGGTGGGCCGAATGGTCTAATTCTGCTCCTAAATATTATGATCTTATGATATGATGATAATATGCCTAACAGTTCCCCATAGGTAATGACGCAGATAGGGAAATCCGAATTGTCCGATTTCTCTGGTTGCTGCTTGGAGTTGGAGACTATTTATGAGAGTGTTGAGTGTCAGATTTCCCTGATGGATGGGTTGTAGTTCTCAGGCAATTTTAGTGGAGTCAGTATACCTTAGTCATCTATGAACAGCACCTTGAATGATTTGCGCTATTGTGAGAAATTTCCACTCCTGTTTCTATAACACTGCCACTCCATTCCGAAATGGCACTGATGTGAACTCATTGTTTTATTTTAAAGGTTTCTCAGGCAAGTCGCTGGTCTTCCAGACTCAAACCGACAATTCTTACGTGAAGCTGCTTCCCGCCGAATTTCCCCAGCTCTCTGCATTCACCCTCTGCCTGAGGGCCGCCTCAGAGGCGAAGCGAGGTTACAGCTTGTTCTCCTATGCCACAGCGACTAAGGACAACGAGTTACTGCTCTGGCACAACGAGAACACAAAGCTCTCCCTCCGCCTTGACACTGACTTGCTCGATTTTGACCTCCCAGAGCTGGACGCCCAACTGAGACACATCTGCGTGACCTGGGACTCCCTGACTGGACTCATCACCTTCTGGATCAATGGAGTCCGGAGCCTTCGCAAAGTTGGCCATCAGGGTGGCATGGTGGGTGGAGGGGGCATTGTTATCCTGGGGCAGGAGCAGGACCAGGAAGGGGGTGGGTTTGACAGACAGCAGAGTTTTGTAGGAGAGTTGACAGATGTTAACCTGTGGGACCATGTCCTGTCCCCAACAGACATCAAGGTGTTAAATCGAGGATGCCACCGCGCAGGGGGTAACATCATCAATTGGGCCACAGTGGAATACGAGAGCAGGGGAATAATCAACATCCAGGGCAATAAAGACTGCAAGCACCAAGCTGCCTGTGATGAGTTGACAATGACAGGAAAATGCATTCACACAGAATCTAACTCTCACACATTTTCATGTGCACACATAATGTCAGACTCAGCCACACCCCCGTATATGCATACACACAAACACACCCATACACACACCATATACAAATCACATGAGAACCAATGTGCACTTCACAAACAAAATTAGGACTTGAAAGAGTACCTGCTTTCAAGTTGGCTGGGCACTGGATTGTGAATGATCCTTTGTCGGATGTTTAATACCTGGTCTTGAAATCTATTTGATAAGATTAGGGAAGATTTGCATAATATCACCCAAATGCACAAAGTTTAAAATGTAGCGCTTGCTATCTGATCAAAATAATAAAATAGCATCCAGAAATTCGAATTGTCTCTGTGTTTATATTACAAAAATGTCTGTCAAATGTTGCTACCCTTTTCATCTAAATCCACCTGTGTTTGAATGCCTTCCTGACCTATCACATTCTCTGTCACTTTCTCTCAGATTCACACACACACACGCAGTACAGCTGATATGAGGAAGACGATCCTGGCTGAAGAGGGTTGCAGAGAGAATGAGGGTTGCACGGGAGAAATGAGGTTACAGAGATAGGGAGGATTGTAGGGGCCAGAGAGGTTCACAGAGATAGGACTGTTACGTGGGAGGTTTGCAGGCTAGCTAGGAATGAGGGATGAGGAAGGAATTGAGACGTTGTATAGTTGGAGGAGTTTATATGAATAGGGGAACTCAGTATGGCTTCAGGGAGTCGTGGGACAGCTCAACTCTATGAATTTAGTCATGAGGGGCAGGGACAGCAGAACTTGAGACATGATGAATTTTATGAAAGGTATAACGTGAGATATCAGACACAGTACGTTGTAACATTTATGTCTGTATGGGCGAATGAGGAGGAAAGATGGTGCAAATGATAGTGCAGTGGCACATTTGAGTAACATGGGGGCAGAGATGCAACGCAGGATAATGCAACGACAGAGGTGAGGAAAGGGGAGTGGCATGGCATACTGCGTAGTATGCTATTGGATAATTAGGACTACATCCACTGGAGTTTTGAAGAATGAAAGCGGGGGAGGAACACAGAAGCCGACAACATTTTGACAAACTGGGCAGGGTAACAGCAGGGAGGGTGCTCCCGATGGTCAGTGATTCCAGAACAAGGGGTCACAGTTTAAAGATACAAGGTAGCCCTGCAGTGACATTAGCTGCTACAGAAAGCACTTGAGGGCAACACTTTGAAATTTTCAATAAGAAGTTATATATTGTTCTTGGGGCTCAAATGATCAGAAGGTATGGGGAGAAAGTAGGAAGAGATACTGAGTAGGATCGTCTGCCATGATCATATTGAATTCCGGAGTTGGCTGGAAGGACTGAATGGCCCACTCCAGCTCCAGTTTTCCAGGTCTTCCATCTACCTGCAGAATTCAGTGATTTGATGAGAGAAACATTGCCTGCACAAATGAATGCATCCCATCCTATAGCAGAAGCAGGAAATGAGGAACCCCGATAGAACTGCGCAGAAAGACGTGCGCACAGATAACGCATGCGCAGATGGCTGCATGCCGAGCCAAACAGACAGGGAAAAGAAACACGCATCCTTATCTTAAAAAAAACACCCGCATGTTCTAGGGTTTTTAGCTCTTTAGCAATGACGTACGACTCAGCGGAAACAGTGACAGTTTTGAGGGCATGCCCACGGTAAATATGGTTTCCTTGAGGAAATATTTCACTCAGTTCGGAATGGAGCAATGGCGGCTGCAATGACCACCATCGACCATGACATCCTTATAACACTAACTCTCCAATCCTGCCAACCTTTTCTAAACCCTCACTGATCTAATAATATCCTAAACACTAGAGTCAGGCCGCCCAATCTATTGAACTCATCATCAGGCCATGAGTGGACGGGAGACTGGTGGGCCTTTTTTTAACATTGGGTTTTCCTCCATTTATTTATTTTCATTTATTATTTACCTGAGCTGCAGGCATGGACGGCATTTCGTCAATCCCTGGTTTCCCTTGAGCTAAGGTGTCTTGTTGGGTCACTTCCAATTCAAACCTCATTGCTATGAGTCAAGTCACGTGTAAACCAAACCAGATAAGATGTCAGGGTTTGGAGGGATACGGGCCGAGTGCTGGCAAGTGGGACTAGATTGGGTTGGGATATCTGGTCGGCATGGACGGGTGAAGGGTCTGTTTCCATGCTGTACATCTCTATGACTCTCTCTGAGGGTCTTTAGTGAACGCAAACGTGTTAACATCAAGAGCCATCAGGTCCTGCTGGCACATATTCCAGCAATATCCTGGGCTAAAATGATAGGCACTTGCGTGGGAATCATTAACCTAGTGGCATTATCAAGAGATTATTAATCCACAAGACTGTAATAATCTTCTGGGTACCTGAGTTCAAATGTCACCATGGCAGATAGTGCAACTTGATTTCAGTAAAACTGGGACAAAATAATGACCTGCTAGATAATTGGTAAAAGTCCTGAGTGCATGGCCGTATGCACACTATGAATTTAGAGAAAATGATTTATCATAAATGTCAAACACGTTCTGTTGAACCAACATTTGCTGTTGTTGCTTTATTTTGATATATCTGATGAAGTCCAAAATCAGCATTAAAGAAATAATCACAAGGTCTATACCCAACACATTAATAATAACCTCAAACTACACGAATTATTATCGGGTGCAAGGCACCAGAGGACACTTTTTCAGCAAAGTTCACAGCTCACCGGTTCATTTGCTGACATTGCACTCAGCAGTTCTGTCAGTTCTAGAAAATCGAAATGGAATTATGTATGTTGCAAAGGCCTAATTGAGCAATGCGGTTTTTTTTTCCAGAAAGAATGTATATCACCCTCCCAAGGGCAATGTCTAACAGGTTCCACCCCTACGTGGCAAGTTTGCCATTTAAAGCAATGAGGATACTGGAGATAACGTACATCCATGTGATACCACTGTCCTGAGAAACAATAACAATGTTTTCTTTAAAAAAAAGACATGCAGCTTTTAAAATGTTCTTCCCATATTACTCATTAGTTCATTGTGAACTTAAAGAAGTGCAATCCATTTTAAAGTTCATTTTATAAAATGCGTTTGGCAGGAGTGAACAGAAAGAGAGTGTAATCACAAAGAAGCGAACTGAAATGTAGAATAAATTGCAACGTAACATTCTAAAGTATAAAAAAAGGTGAGAGATTGAGAAAGCAGACGCAAACCGTACGTTTCAACCAGCAGGGCAACTTAGAGTGAGACGTCACAGTTTTAGGATAAGGACTAGGTGGTTTCAAGAAAGATGAAAATAAGTTATTTTCTCAATTGATTGTGAATCTGCAAATGTTAGAAACTAGAATGCAGTGAGACATTAAGTAATTTTAATGTGGAGATTGACAAACTATAATTAATAATGGGTTGAAGACTTATGGAGAACAGAGAGGAAAATGGAGCTGAGGCCGAGGTGAGATTAGCCCTAATTGCAGGAAATAGCAGAGCAGGCTCGAGGGCTTGAATTGCCTCCGTTTGCTCCTGTATTTATGATCTTATGTAAAGGAATGCACAAAATAATACCCCGACTTAATATGTAAAAACGATTGTGAAACTTGCATCAAGTGGTTTGGCACCTGCACAACATTTAGCTCCGTTGGTTGGATGGCCAGTTTGCAATGCAGAGTGGAACTAACAGCCTGGTTTCAATTCATTGGACAACCTGAAATCCTGCTCAACTCTCCCACTTTCCTGAGACCCTCTGGTTAAACCACAGCCACTGATCTCTCTGCAATGAGCGAGCCAGCCTCTGGCACTACTGCAACTTTAGCTTCCACCTGCTCAAGTACATTTTGAAGAAAAACTTACAGTCAGGTATAGCCTTGAATTGGAAAATCGCAATGGAAGCAACACGTAAAGACCCTTTCCCAACCACCATCTCTGTTTCAGGTCTTCAGACTATTTAGTTAATCCCATTCCCCTGCTATTTCTCCTTACCCTGGATATATTTCCCTCAATATCTTCATTCAATTTCCACTTAAGTTCCCAACTGATTTGTTTAAACTATTCAGGCTGTCATTTCGAGATTATGGCAGACCACTGCCTGAAAGGAAAATCTATACTCGCGGCTATCTATTTTGATAATTAGTCTGCATCCTCACCCATCATTTATAGACAGCTACAGGAAGGATATTATTAAATTGGCGAGGCTACAGAAACGATGTACCAGGATACCATCAGGACTGGAGAGTTTGAGTTATCAGGAGAGTCTAGGACATTTTTCACTGGAGGGTAGGAGGTTAAGGCATATAAAATCATAACGGATATAGATAAGACGAATAATAAAGGACTTTTCACAGGGTAAGGAAGTCTAAAACCAGAGGGCATATGTTTATGGTGAGAGGGGAAAAGATACAAAAGGGACTTTTACACACAGAGGGTTGTCCATGTTTGTAATGAGCTGCCAGAGGAAATTATGGATGCACGTACAGTTACAATATTTAAAAAGCATTTGGAGAGGTTTAGAGGGATATGGGCCAAATGCAGACAAGTGGGACTTGGTTAGTTTGGGAAACTCGGTCGATGTAGGGTAAATTGGACTGAACAGTCTGTTTCCGTGTTGTACAACTCTGTGACTGTGTGACTCGATGATGTGGTTGATCATATATTTGCCCACGGCAACTTCTTGCTGTCACCATGCTGCAAGAAGAATAAGCCTGGCATTTCCGGTCTCCACTGGAACTCAAGACCTGGTACTGGCACTATTTTATGAAACATTGGCGGTGGACTCTTCAATATAATAACAATCATCCTCAATCAATGGATAATGCCGATATCAAGAACAGATCTAGTACAAATCTAGTTATACTAGAGCACTCTTAGTTGCATTCCATTTTAAGTTCCAACAAAAGGTTATTTTGTTGCAGTGGTAGTGTCCCTACCTCTGAGCGAAGATACCTAGGATCAAGTCCCATCTGTTCCAGAGGTGTCTAATAACGCCTCTCAACAAGTTGATCAGAAAATGTACCAGCTCTGCTGAACTGCCAAGTGAATTAATTATAATAGGTGTCAGTATGGGACAGTAGGTCACACCATTGAATCTTCAGCACAAGAGAGAGACTCATGACTCCAAGACTGAAGATGTACCTTTCGATATTTGTACTGAGACACTGTGAAATCAATAAACTAGCCACCACAGAACACACTATTGAACCAATACTGATGGAATTCCACCTTTTTGTGAGATATGCAGTGAACTAAGACCTGATCAGGATAGTCATTGTTCAGTTAGAGAGCTTTGATACTGTCCCTCTGCATCAAGTCAGGGGTGAGCCTGGAAGAGGTTGCATTGATATGCTGCATTTCAGGATTTAGAGGACTTTAGAAAGTCAGCGAGGATTGTAGAAGCTGGCTGAAATTGCAGAGTGATGGAGGGTTGTAGGAACGGGAGAAGGTGACAGAGAGAGAAATGGAGAGACTGGCGGTGTTTTCAGAATTAGCGAGGGGTGTGGGGCTGGAGGAAGTTACAGGGATAGAGATGGGTTTAGAGCTGTCAAAGGTTGTAGAGGTAGGAAGGTTTGAAGGGGTAAGCGAAAGTTACAGAGATATGTGAGATTGTTGGGCCTTATTTTGCAAAGCAACAAAAACAAATTGATTCTGCAGTTGAGATGCTTACAAAAATGGAGAGGGTTTCAGGACCTGCAGAAGTTGTGTGTGTTCAGGAAGGTTGTAAAGATGGGATGAGCTCATTGCTGTAATGAATATTGTCAGGCTTGGGGAAGTCATAGAGATAAGGAAGGTTATGGGGATTAGTTCTTTAAGCTGGGCTGAGGCTGGGGATGGGGCACGGAATGAACCTTAAATTTAAATTGAATGCACTGCAGCCATGTGTATTAAGTCTAAGATAGACAGATAGAAAGTGTAAGGGTGTATTCATGTGTGTATGTCTGTATCGTGTGTTTTGTGTGTGTGTGCGTGTTTGTATGTACACGCACGCGTGTGTCCATCCATTTCTGAATGATTGTCTGTAATCTGAGTTTCTGATTTTCTGTATTTCACATCCATGTTGTTGATATATATGCGTCTGAATGTGTGCATTGAAGCTGCACATAAGACTTAAATGCTTGCAAATCAAAATAAATTTATGAGGAGCATTGACATCTAATGTTCAGTCAGCTCCTGAATTGTTTAAATAAGGAGTTCAATGGCAGTAATTCTATTGCTCAATAATCTCCTTCCTCCTGTGCAAGCTCCTTAAATTGCTCATTCGTACAGCACAAAGCTGCACAGACTCCTACATGTCGGGTGAGAGAACACCGATCCCACAGTGCAATCCAAACCAGTAAGTACCAGTCACAGATGTACGGAAACTGAAAGAGACAAAGAGAGAAAGAGTAAGGACAGTGGGAATAGGCATGCAAATAAATGGTCAATGAGTGGGGGCAGAGGGGACAAAATCAGAAGGGGTGCACATCATAGGGACAGACAGAGAGGAAGGTAAAAGCAGAGAGAGATGGAGAGATAGCGAGAGAGAGAGAAATTGAGAGAGACGGCAAGAGGTGGAGGAAGAAAGACGGGGAGAAACAGACACTGAGAAAAGGAAGGAGACAGAGAGAAAGGCATGCCTAAAGGAAGAGACACGGAGTCAAATTGAAACAGAGAGAGAGAGAGAGCAAATGATGGACAGTGAGGAGAAAGAGACAGAGAGCGTTAGAGGCACAGATGTATCGCATTCTTTCAATTCATCTGGGCAACTCTTAGAGTACTGACATTCACACAGCTCAGGGCACCCTTAGTACTGGCTGTTGGGCCATGCGGCCCTCACTCACTGCTGGCCTTCCGAGAGTGAAGCACAACTTCGGCATTGACCCGCCAAGCAGATTGGCACACACTCGGAACTCGCAGACAGAAAGTGTAGCATACCCTCAGCACTGACCTTCTGACATTGCATCACTCCCTCGGTGCAGATTGTAGCAGATTGCAGTGGTACCTCAGTGTTGTCTCTCCGACAGTACCACACTCTCTCACGGTGGTAAATCAGATGCTGGAAATCAGAGTCGAGATTAACGTGGTGCTGGAAAAACGCAGCAGGTCAGGCAGCATCAGAGGAGCAGGGAAGGGCTGCTCCTGATGAAGGGCTTTTGCCCGAAACGTCGATTTCCCCGCTCCTCGGATGCTGCCTGACCTGCGGCGTTTTTCCAGCACCTCTCTCACTACTAACCCTTAGATAGTGCAGTACTCCCTCAGTACAGATCCTCCAGTAGTACAGAACTCCCTCAGCACTGACCCTCCGACAGTGCAACACTCCCTCAGCACTGACCCTCCGACAGTGCAGCACTCCCTCAGCACTGACCCTCCGACAGTGCAGCACTGACCCTCTGACAGTGCAGCACTCCCTCAGCACTGACCCTCCGACAGTGCAGCACTCCCTCAGCACTGACCCTCCGACAGTGCAGCACTCCCTCAGCACTGACCCTCCGACAGTGCAGCACTCCCTCAGCATTGACCCTCTGACAGTGCAGCACTCCCTCAGCACTGACCCTCCGACAGTGCAGCACTCCCTCAGCACTGATTCGGTGACAGTGCAGCACTCCCTCAGCACTGACCCTCTGACAGTGCAGCACTCCCTCAGCACTGACCCTCTGACAGTGCAGCAATGCTGAAATATAGCAGAGGAGAGACAACTTCAATGTCTGCATGGAAGACCAATTCAATGCGATTTTAAACAATAGCCCGTCTACACCGATGTAGGAATGTTTGCCAGTGGACCAAACCTGTGCACTGCCAAACCTCGGAAAGAGTTATTGGGGATATCACTTTGTCTCCTGGGTGTTGAGTTTTCCATGTCAGTGTTGGACCGCAGATCCGATTGTACTAAGCAGCATCAAACCTAGGGACGTAACTCTCTGATCATTACCATTTACAGACTGTTCGCACGATGAAGAATCTCTTTCTCCTTGGGCTTGTCAGCTGCATTATTCTACCTGGACTGGTCCATGGAGGTATGCTTGCTTTGATAGCAAACAGGCTGCGGGGTTGCAATCCTCATTCCAAAATGTATTTTCTAATGCCGAGAATGAGCAGCCACGCAGAGCAGGGAGGTAGCAGATCGCAAAAGGAAACCCAGCTCTACGTCAGAGTGTGTTTGTGTGTCTGTACATGAAAGAGCCATGGAGGCGTAGACATTCGGTCAGTTTTTTTTTCTCACAGCAGGGACAGAGGCCTTTCAGTCCATCGTGCACATGCCAGTCTTCAAGCACTTACCTGTTCTATTTCTATTTACCAGCACTTGACCCACAGCTTTTTTATGGTAATGAATTTCTAGTGCTTATTAAATACTTCT
The DNA here is from genome assembly GCF_037043375.1 of Chiloscyllium plagiosum. Classification (NCBI taxonomy): domain Eukaryota; kingdom Metazoa; phylum Chordata; class Chondrichthyes; order Orectolobiformes; family Hemiscylliidae; genus Chiloscyllium; species Chiloscyllium plagiosum. The sequence goes on along the minus strand of NW_028270176.1, from coordinate 22,806,971 downwards.
CAAATGTCTTGAGTGTCCCAACCTTTGTAATCCTTAAGGCCTTACGTTCCAGATACACGCAACCCTCTGCATGCAATTAACTTAAATGTCCCCTTGAAATTTCCGTTCTTTATCTTAAAGCTGTTCCAGTTGGTTACTAATCCCTCTGCTAAGGTGAAAGATTTCTCACTGACTATATCACTTAGATCATTGTACACTTCAATCAGTTCTGCCTTCAGTCTCCTCTGCTGGAAAGCAAACAAGCATAGGATGTCTGTTCTGTCTTCAGTGTCTGCATGCTTTTCTGTGTGCCGATGCGAACGGGTCTTAATGCGTGTTTGTGTGTATGTGTGTGCAGGTCTCTCTGTTCATCCATGTGAATGAGTATCACTGATTTTGTCAGTTTATGGAAATGATATTTTCAATTAGAATTCCTACAGTGTGAAAGCAGGCCATTGGACCCAACATGTCCACACCGACCTCCAAAGAGCATCCCACCCAGACCCATCCCCTAAACCTATTACTCTACATTACCCCTGACTAATGCACTTAGTCTACACATCCCTGAACACAATGGGACAATTTAGCATGGCCAATCCACCCTAACCTGCGCATGGTTTGCACTGCTGCCTCACAGCGCCAGAGACCCGGGTTCAATTCCCACCTCAGGCGACTGACTGTGTGGGGTTTGCACATTCTCCCCGTGTCTGTGTGAGTTTCCTCTGGGTGCTCCGGTTTCCTCCCACAGTCCAAAGATGTGCAGGTCAGGTGAATTGGCCATGCTAAATTGCCCGTAGTGTTAAGTGAAGGGGTAAATGTAAGGGAATGGGTCTGGGTGGGTTGCGCTTCGGCGTGGACTTGTTGGGCCACGCTGTAAGTAATCTGGACTGTGGCAGAAAACCGGAACACCCGGAGGAAACCCACGTAGACACGGGGAGAATGTGCAAACTCCACACAGATAGTTGCCCCGAGGCTGGAATCGAACCCGGGCCCCTGGTATTGTGAGGAGCGCTGCTAACCACTGAGCTACCGTGCTGCCCAACAACATTTGCGTGGGTGCTTTTCTGTGTTTTCGTGTATGAATTCCTGTTTCTTTGCGCGTGCTTGTGTGTACAGAAGTCAATGCGTTTCTGTGACATGCATGCGTGTACGCATATGAATGAGAAACTGTGCTTCTTTGGAGAGCCTGTGCTAATAAGTGGGTTTTTTGTGTGACTGTGTGTAAATCTGTTTATAAACGTAACGGTGTCTATGAGGTAGAGAAAGTGTGTGTGTGTGTTTGACAGAGAATACCATGAGTATTTGGTCGAGAGAGAGAGAGAAAAAACAATCTTAGATTAGATTAGATTCCCCACAGTGTGGAAACAGGCCCTTCGGCCCAACAAGTCCACACCGACCCGCCGAAGCGCAACCCACCCAGACCCATTCCCCTACATTTACCCCCTTCACCTAACACTACGGGCAATTTAGCCTTGCCAATTCACCTAACCTGCACATCTTTGGACTGTGGGAGGAAACCGGAGCACCCGGAGGAAACCCACGCAGACACGGGGAGAATGTGCAAATTCCACACAGAGAGTCGCCTGAGGCGGGAATTGAACGCGGGTGTCTGGCGCTGTGAGTCAGCAGTGCTAACCACTGTGCCACCGTGCCGCCTGTTTAAGGGCGTCCCTCAGCCTCCAACGCTCCAGGGAAAACAGCCCAGCCTATTCAGCCTCTCCTTGTAGCTGAGGGTGTGCGACCGCACGACAGTGCTTGTTTGAAGGTGTGTGAGTGCGTGAAGAGTAGGAGGCTGGAAGATCCGTCCTTTCCCCATTTCCGCCTCTCCCTTTCCCTTTGCATCTCACAGATGTTCCTTTCCAAAGGCTCAACGCTGAATTTTCCTTTGTTTACAGGTTTATTGGGCAAATCGCTAGTTTTCTCGACTCAAACCGACAGTATTTACGTCAAGCTGCTGCCCAATGAATTCTCCCAGCTCTCGGCGTTCACCCTCTGCCTGAGGGTTGCCTCAGAGGAGAAGCGAGGCTACAGCCTGTTGTCCTATGCCACAAATGCTACGGACAATGAGTTGCTGCTCTGGCAAGAGGGCGCAAAGCTGTCCCTGTACTTTGGCAGCGACTCATTCCATTTCGCCCTCCCGGTGAACGACGCTCTGCTGAGGCACATCTGCGTGAGTTGGGACTCCTCAAACGGATCCATCACTTTCTGGATCAATGGAGTCCGGAGTTTTCGGAAAGTCGGGAAAAAAGATGGGGTAGTCCGAGGCGGTGGTACGTTCATCCTGGGTCAGGAACAGGACTTGGTGGAGGGCAAGTTTGAGAGCAAGCAGAGTTTGGTGGGAGAGCTGACAGATGTCCACCTGTGGGACCATGTCCTGTCAGCAAACGACATCAAGGCGCTCAGTCAAGGGTGTCACAGCGCTGGGGGTAACATCATCAACTGGGACACAGTGCTATACGAGAGCAGGGGGAATGTGAATGTGGAGGATAATCATGATTGTTGCTTCTAAAAAAAAACACATTGGGACTTGATTGAGGCACTCACCATGCTGTCTCTCCTCCGGGCACTCCTGTAATCAGGCACAAGTGCAGAAACACAAATACACCCCAACACATCCTCCTTAACACAACCCACGCCAGCACAGTGAAACATGGGTAGATACAGAAACGAATGCACCACAATAACATGCATGAACTAATCTGTAGCTTATGGATGTGCGCAACAGTTGCAAATAATCATGGACGCGTGTCAGAGGTTAGACTGCTGAGAGAGCCCCCTGAGTCAAAATCTATCCTGAATTATGAATGTGCCTTCATGTAATTGCAAATAATTAATCCCTATATATCCCTCTGTGCTTTCATGACTATGTGCGAATCAAGCATTGAGCAAATACACAAAATAAACAGTTATTCTTGCCATTAAATTGATAAACTTGCAATACAAAAGAGGCTTCTTTGATTTTATTCTGAACGTTTTCTCTCTCTGTCTATTAATCACATGCACGTACCTGTGTACACTTTTCAGTGGCAATGTTGCTACTCTCAGACCAGGAGACCTAGTTTCAAACCTTATCTCCTCTAGACGCCTGTTACAACATCGCTGAGCAGATTGATTGGGGAGGTTATTTCTTGGGCAGCTACCAGGAATTGGGAAGTCAGTGGGTACTGGACTATGTCCGAAGGCTGGAGCAGGTCTGGAGGCTTTCTTGAAATGTATAAGGAATTGTAGATTGAGGCTGTAGGTGTGTGAACAGTATCTATAGGTGGGCTGGTGCAGTTATATACATAGGGAGGGATCTAGGGGTTCGATTCTGGGTAATCCAAGATGGAGGACGGAAAAATTTCTGGCTGTAACAGCTGCTTCTTTTTTGAGGTGTTGGAGGTGATTTCCTCGAATTCCAGGAGCAGCAATTACTGTTGCATATGCTGTTGCATTGCTTTAGAACTTTGGAATGGGGATATGAATAGGAAGGGTTTGGAGGGACATTGGCCGGGTACTGGCAGGTGGGACTAGATTGGGTTCGAATATCTGGTCGGCATGGATGGGTTGGACTGAAGGGTCTGTTTCCATGCTGTATATCTCTATGACTCTATGACTACATATATATCAGGCAAACCAGACAGGTTCTTGAATAAAGACACATAGAGCGAGTTGGTTACAAATAAATTTAAATAAGAGCAAAGAGGCAAGAATCATTATTCAAATATTTAAGAAGTATGAATATACTTGCATAACCATTCTCTTCACATGTAACACACACACACACACACACCGACATAAAACCTTCAAATCATGGAAACTATTGCCATACTTTTAGAAGTGCAAATTAACAATGCCTCAGCGAACAAGCAGTTCAATGTGAAATAAAACATGATTCAGATTTTTTATAACTGTAGTTGAAGAGTCTTTCCACTAAAGCTTTTGCGACTGGATGACTCCATGGATCAGTTATGACAGGTTAAAGTAAGATTTGTTTTTGTTAACAATAGTTAAAATATGGAATTCTCCTTTATTAAGCCTCCATTTCGATGGTAAGTCCCCCCCCCCCCCCCCCCCCCCCCCCCAGTGGATTTTGAATTCAGATATTGATGAGGAACTATTCAGAGAAATACAGAGAATGGTTGAAGGCAGGTTATCTCTCTGACTACCTATGTTCAGATGCAATAAATTGCTTATTATACTGACAATGCATCATGTGAACATACCTTGAGAGTAATGTAGAGTCAGAGATTCCAGTCGCGCGCTTTGTATTCTGTACAACTTCATCACTTTTGCATCACAACGCGTCTCCTTTGCTTTGTCAAACACGCCTTCTGAAACGTCCAATATTAAGCCAGTCAAATATATTCCAAATTAATATTAAATATTTTTAAAGCACCCTCCTTGATACCTACAAAATCTCCGAGAAGCCACTGTTTTGAGTATCGTGGTGCAGGGATGACACTGTTCATAATGCTGCATACAAATCTCTAACAATTGCTAAAGTTTTGTTCTCATCACTGTCAAAGTGCGTTTCATGCTGTTCTCAGTTCAAATGCATTTACCGCGTCGAGCATCAATGATGTTATCAAACAAGTAGTCTACTATCTGCAACAGTCGTAGACTCGCCAACTTTAAGGGCTTTTAAATGGTCATTGGATAGACAAATGGACGAAAATGGAATGGTGTAGGTTAGATGGGCTTCAGATTGGTTCCACAGGTCGGCGCAACATCGAGGGCCGAAGGGCCTGTACTGCGCTGTAATGTTCAATGTTCTGTGTTCTAAGTAAAAAGCCAATCACATTGAAGAATTCTTAGAGGGCGAACAGAGGAAATGAAAGCATTGAATGTCTTTCAACTTAGAATACTTTGATTTCTGCTCGCATAACAATCCCCTCTCCATGTGAATAAATTGCTTCTTTCAAAATGAACTCTGACTTTGCACAATAACTTGTTTCCCGTGGCTTCTTAGCAAATGCTTTATGGAAATTAAGGTACAGGCTTCCATATAACATCAAGATCTATCCTTTTTTTAAAAAATAATCTTTGTAGCTAGCTCTGTCTTGTTCTGTAATTACTTTCTCTGATTAACCTTCCAGTCACTATCTGTTGTTCTTTATATTCCAGTCAACTGACCTAGCGATCATCTTAGCAGAATAATATGTTTTTTTCCTTAAGTTTGATGCTTTCCTAATGGGTCCTACCCTTAGAATTTTTGTTTATGATAGGAATATGCGGATATCCTAAAATGTCAGCCATTGCTTAGCAATTGATCTATCCACTAGCCTGAAAACGTCGATTCTCCTGTTCCTTGGATGCTGCCTGACCTGCTGCGCTTTTCCAGCAACACATTTTCAGCTCTGATCTCCAGCATCTCCAGCCCTCACTTTCTCCTCTCAGCTTTCACGCCTATGTTGTTGCTATTGCTTGAAAATTAGTCTTTAACCCAACCTGCATTTTTCAATCTGATTGAGGGGCATAGATTAAGTGATTATCAAAGGTCCTTTCCGTATGGTGGAGGAATTCAGAACTAGATGTCATACGTTTGGAGTGAGTGGAGAAAGTTTTAAAAAGGACATGAGGGGCAATAATTTTACACAGAATGCAGTTCGTGAGTGGAATGAACTGCTAGTGGAAGTGCTGGACGCAGATCAAATTAGGGCATTTAAAATGCATTTGGATAAGTACATGAAGAAGAAACGTTTGGAGGAATATAAGCGAAGTACGAAAAAAAGGGACTCGATTAGTTTCGGAATATGGTCAGCGTGGAGTAGTTGGACTGAAGGGTTTGTTTCCATGTGTGACCCTATAACTCTATAACAATGAAACTTTTCAAAATATATAAATTAAATCAGAAACTGAAAGTTGCATGCAGATGTTACATGTTAGGTTTCGTATTTCTTCTTTAGATGGAGAAATTCAGCAATCCACAAATGCACGGTTTTAGTATTAGAGATGCAGTTATGAATAATCGTGTACACATAAATCAAACCCTACACAATTTTGTTCGGCAAAGAGTAATTTTTGCTCGCTTTTTTCCAGCAACTATAAAAGAGGGCATTCACATCACCTCATTTGATTTATATTGGTCTCTTTAGGTAGGAATTCCAACAGTGAGCTACCTGCAACTTCAGTGACGACACAGGAAAACTCAAGTAATCTGGTATATGCATGTTCAAAGCTTTTAATGATTACAGCCATAAAACACAAGATAGGATCATTATGTATATTGTTCCAGCTCGAAACTAGGCAAATGTAAGAGAATAAATGAATTCAGCAATCTAAGAACATAAATCGTATGTATAAATAACAAAATGTCCAAAGCAATTTGGTGCTCAGTCCAGGCGGATGAATTCGGAAGAGGTGAAATATGCGGACGGCACACTTCCTCGCTTGATACCACTGACTAAAGAACAAGATTGTCTTTCATTAAATTATTGCATAAATCTATTTGATGATGTAGTGGAGACGTTTTGCATGTTCATAGGATCTCGTTGGAATTCATTTAAAAATCATTCCCCCTTGCTGCAGAATGCAGAATAAGAAGACATATAATTCATTTTGAAAATCAGTTCAAAGAATTGAGCATCACTGATAAGACCAGTCTTTATTGCTCGTCCGTTTTTCTCCTGTAAAGGGCATGAGTAATCCTCCAGTTGGGTGTCGAAATCGTTGAGGTGATAATGTACCGCAGCTGTATTTTTGGCAAGGCATGTCAGGTGTTCTCCTCAGTTTCAAATACATCCAGACCTATGCAGTGCGTGATGCCGAGGGTCCAGACTACCTGATATACCTATCTTTCTGGATGATGAAAGATGTGAGTTCGTGACAACTCGCTGTATGCAATTTGATGAAAATGACTATGGATACCATGGGGATGAGTCATAATAAGCAACTATAGATAGGTGTTGGTTACCTTGGTCTATAATTGCATACATTATTAAGGAAAGCAATTGTTGCAGGTGATATTGTTGGAAAGTCAGAGGTAAGAATGCAAGTATGATGGTAGAATTCGTCATTACCCCTTCCAACTCGATCATGATCCAACTCCTCCCCCACCCCCATCACATTTGATGGTCTGTTTGCCCTTCACGCAGTTTTTATTTAAGTGAATTGAACATATTGATTTGCTGCTGTGGTTAATAGGTGAAAAAAATAGGTGTTTTGGTGATGGGGAGAAGGAAAATAAGTTGTGTGTGAGAGCACATCTGATTATAGAAAAACAATGGAAGTGTACAAGGGCTGTTAAACGGAGATGGACAGCAAAGAGACCTTGGAGTGGAGGTTCATAGCTCCTTGAAAGCGGAGTCACAGGCAGATAGGATAGTGAAGAAGGCGTTTGGTCTGCATTCGTTTATTGGTCACATTATTGAGTACAGGAATTGGGAGGTCATGTTGTGGCTGTACAGGACATTGGTTCGGCCACTGTTGGAATATTGCGTGCAATTCTGGTCTCCTTCCTAACAGAAAGATGTTGTGAAACGTTGAAGGGTTCAGAAAAGATTTACAGGGATGTTGCCAGGATTGGAGGATTTAAGCTATAGGTATAGGCTGAGCAGGCTGGGCAGGCTGGGGCTGTTTTCCGTGGTGCATCGACCTTGTAGAGGTCTACAAAATTATGAGGGGCATGGATAGAATAAATAGACAAAGTCTTTTCCCTGGGATGGGGGAGCCCAGAACGATAGGGCATAGATTTAGGGTGAGAGGGAAAAGATATAAAAGAACTCTAAGGGGCAACGTTTTCACGCAGAGGGTGGTACATGTACGGGATAAGCTGCCAGAGGAAGTGTTGGAGGCTGGTAGAATTGCAACATTTAAAAGGCACTTGGATGGGTGTATGAATAGGAAGGGTTTTGAGGGATATGGGCCGGGTGCTAGCAGGTGTGTCTAGATTGGGTTGGGATATCTGGTCGACGTTGTCGGGTTGGACCGAAGGATCTGTTTCCATGCTGTACATCTCTATGACTCTCAACGAGAAGGTTGAATTTTAATATGTTATACATTTCGGGAATGTTGGGAGAAGAAATGTTCATTGATTAAAGTAATAATTAACATTTGTGAATAATTATGACGGTGCTACTGCTGTGAGAATGAAACAAAGTGTGTTTAAATGTAAGGTTAGAGAACAAATGGAATCGATGGTGGATGTAAGAACAATGTAGCCTTATCATCATCCCCGAAAGGAACCCAGGAAAGTTACAATGTTTGGCGGAGAGATATGTTGCTTTAACTGAGGCACCGTGATCGATGTAATGATAGATCAACCAGCTGAGGGCAGAAACATACAAGTTTGATTTGCCATTGTACAACAACTAGTTAAATCCAAGGGAAACGAAAATTAGAAAGGGCAACACTTTATGAGATTAGAAACGTTTTACATGAACTTGAGAGATCATTTGAAAACATTCACCGTTACAAGTCTGCAATCGTTACTCAACATCCAAAGTGAGGCAACTCATAGTTACAAAGCGATCCCTTTGTGGAAAGTTTGGAAACAAATTTTCTTCCCAGGAAAATTACCACATATGGAATAAGGAATTTGTTTCGGCATCTGAATTCAAAATAAGGTGGAAAACTCAGTCAGCGCGTTTGAATGGAGGAATGCAGTCATGGATCGCAAAGAGAGACAGAAAGCAGTGGTGTTTGGTTAAGCTAAATCAGATGCAGATTGAAGTAATGAATACAAAGAATCAGAGCTTGGAAGTCAATGCCAAATGAATAGCATCTCATGTAGAATTCTTTTCCCTTACAAAATATTAGCAAATGGTTTGGAAAACAATGTGTGAACAGCAGTTTGTAGCATTTTTGTGAATTTATTAGCATTTTGCTGTATTGCATCATAAACCCACAATGACTTGCGAGTCAAAAAAGGATACAATGTCCGTGGGATCAAATATCTCATACTGAAACACTTATTATCATCATGTCTGATGTTCAACTAAATAGAGTATTTCTGCGTTTCCTTAATATCGCTGATTGCTTTATCCCTAAGTCACACATTCAGTACTGATGCAGTTCAGAACATTCAATGGGAAATACATTGAATTGTTGAAACAGAAACGCAACGTATTTCTGATCTGAAACTACATCTCACCGAATGTGCAAGACTAGCATCAATAGTAATCCTGGATAAATATTCTTTAGTTGGCCTCGGAACTCTGTTTCACGACATTTCTGCAGTAGTTCCTCAGGGCACTGTCCTAGTCCAACCATAGTCAGTAGCTTTATCAATTATTTTGCTTCCATCAGAAGGTGACAAGCAGGGATGTGTGTGGATGACTCAGCATTAGGGAGCACCATTTGCGAAACCTCAGTTAATTAAGCAACTCACGTCCAAATAGAAGAAAACCCTGCAAAATATTCAGAATAAGTTGAGAAGTTGCAAATTACATCACGCCAAAATACCAGGTAATTACCATCACCAGCATCAGCCCCCCTTGAATTTCAATGTAATTTCCATTGCTGAATCAGTGACTTATGCAATTGGACACATTCAAAACATTTTTAAAAAGTTAGCTCAGAGACTAACTTTTCTTATTTTAAAGACAGATGTGAAGTGGATTTTTCAGCTGTGATGTAGCTGTTCAAACCATTTGGCTTTAAGAAAAACAGCGCCTACTAAAACACTACAGTTGAAACATGAACAAATGAAAATGGAACTTAGAATAACACAAGCATTGAAAACTTAACTGACCGAACATAGCAACTTAAATAAGGAGCTGTTCCAATTCCCGTAACATCCCATAAACACACCCTTTGGCAAAAGGTAAATTAAAACATAGGTTCTTACAGGCAGGAGAGATTTCAGAGAGAAAACGTCAGTCAAGAATGAACTGCTGAAGCTTGGAACCTTTTTCTGCTCTGCAGCAGCTTCTCACTGTTGCAACTAAACCAAACTGGATTAAAACTGAACTGAGAGAACTGGCCACTCTCCTGCCATTGATAAACAAGGATCTTTCCAGACATTGCAGCACCTCTGCCTTTATGACCTCTCTGAGAAAGAAAACACAAGGACAAAATAACTGCATTAAAGTGACGGTACCATCGTGCTGTCAGCACCATAGCAGTTATCATTGCTCCATAATTACCTCAATATTTCAATTAAATGGTGGGCTTCAAGAACAGGAAAGAGGATTGGTGTCCGGGAGGGATTATTTCACCTTGTGAGTTATCAAATCTTGTCCACCATCTACAAGGCACAGTTCAGGACTGTGATAAAATATTCCCCACTTGCCTGCATCAGTGTAGCTCCAATAACATAATAAAAGCTTCACACCAACCAGGACAAGCCATCTCGATTTGGTTGGCAGCACAGATACAAAATCACCTCCTTCCATCATTGATATCAGCAGCAGCAGTGTGAAGCATCCGCACGATGCAATGCAGGAATTCACCAAGGCTCCATTCAAACAGGTTGCATCACATAGCCACTATGATCTAGAAATGGATGGGTGGCAGATGCAGCTTAATATTACCCCTCCCAGTTCCATTCCAAAACACTCACTATCCCTGACTCGGAATTATATGTCTGGCCCTTTATTGGCTTTGGGACAAAATTCTCGAACTTCCACCTGAAGCACTCATCTTACCTATACCAATTGGGCTGTAAGTGTTCAAGAAGAGAACACATTCTCAAAGGTGGTTAGGGGCAGATAATGAATGCTGGTCACTCGGTGCCTCCGAGAATCTGTGAGTGATTTGCGAAAATGTTCCTGCAAGGTGAGAATGGATTGTTGATTGATGGATATTCCATAAGACCAATGGCTACGCAAGAAAACAAAATGTGAAGTGTGTTCAGAAAACTAATCTGCTTGCCTGCAATAATTTGTAACAAAAATTACAGTTCTTTCATGGACTATACACACATTCATAGAAGATGTATTAAATGTACATTGATCGCTTTTCTGACAACCCGATGAGATGCGTGCTTATGTACAGAACATATATGTAGGTATCCCGGTCTTGATCCTTAATGATTGAAGCATGACAGTCAAATTTGTTTGACTTCAAGTACCCAATCTTAAACAATAAGACTGACACAAAATTTTACGAAGGCATTGGAAATTAGAGGAGACATCAATCCTAGTGATAAATAAATCTGTTCATATTTCATTTGCTGTTTCTCACGTAACATGGTAGATGGTAATCAATCGTCTATCTCCAATGATAGAGTAGCCCTATGATCAGGTTGGGGATCCGATTTATTCCATCTTGCATAAAAGTCATTGTCTTACCAATCAATCTTTAAAAAAATCACAAAGATCCCATGCTCCTTTTTGACTTATTAATAAACCCACTTTCCTTCGAGTACGGGAAAAATGTATGCAAAAAGCTGGCTTTAGTTTAATGAGCAGAGCCACTTAATTGTTTATTAGTTTCACTGACATAATTATCATATTAGTACCAACAGTTTGTTTTCTTTGAATATTTTCGTAGATCGCTGACGACTTCTTACTAAGAACTGCAGCAAGGTCTGAGGTACAAGACAATTAATTTACTATGAATGGATAATTGCAGAGCCACAGACTGTTAAAATCTCAAAGGAAGCTTTTTGTTCTGCGATGCCCCTATCGGCTTTCAATGATATCAAGTTAAACTTGTTCCCTTGTTATTTTACCACAGCCTAACCAACAGTTTTCCTTCAAGGGTGGCACGGTGGCACAGTGGTTAGCACTGCTGCCTCACAGTGCCAGAGACCTGGGTTCAATTCCCGACTCAGGCAACTGACTGTATGGAGCTTGCACATTCTCCCCGTGTCGGCGTGGGTTTCCTCCGGATGCTCCGGTTTCCTCCCACAGTCCAAAAGGTGTGCAGGTCAAGTGAATTGGCCATTCTAAATTGCCTGTAGTGTTACATAAGAAGGGGTATGGGGTGGGTTGCGCTTCGACGGGTTGGTGTGGACTTGTTGGGCCGAAGGGCCTGTTTCCATACTGTAAGTAATCTAAGTATTTATCCAATTTTGTTATAAGTTCCTATGCAATTTATTTACAGCAACATTTCAGTCTATACGCTTCAGATCTGAGAAACTTAAAGTCTGAAACGAAAATACAAAACCTCACAGCTCAAGTTACATTTGGTTGCTCTTTATGTGACTTTATATGCAGGTTTACATTTTTCATTCTTTCTTTTACAAAATTCTTCCAGAACTTTTGTGCACCTGTCAAATCTCCTATTCCGTTCCATGATCCAGGAAAATCCACCCACTATCTTCATAGCTCTAATGAACTGCAAACTCATGTCTCTGGAACTATTATAGCAACAATTTGCTTCATAATATTCCAGACAGTACCAGTAGTCCTAAAACAATGGGCAATTCTAAAGTCCAATATATTTAGAGTAATTGAATTACAACGTATGAAATTGAAACTACCATTCCTCATTCTTCTCTTGCTGGGTTTTGAGTGGATTCTGCATGTCCTAAGTTAATCATTATTAGTAGTTGCATTGAATATAGGCTCAACGCTTGTACTTGCAAGTGCTTCAAGTAAAGAATGCAACCAAACAATGTAATTAATTTTTACTGATATGTCTACGTTAACAAAGTGATAAGAGTCAAGGTCAAAATTTTACTTTGGACGATACATTTGATCTTTTGTAAAGTAGAATGATAACTCCTAGTTATCAGTTTAATACTCAATGATTGCGTTATTTTTAAAAATGAATGGGGCTGTATCAGAGTTGATCGACGTTAAAACCTGAAATCCCGAGTAGTAGATAATAAATATATTCTGTACAATATCCATGTCAAAAAGTTCTCACTAATCCAATAAAATCTATTAGGTTCTGATAATAAAGGAACACACACTGTCATGAAAAATGCAACAGCAAAGCGTGAAAATAGATTAGAAATATACACTTTGTGATTTGAAAGTCATAGGATTTGAAATTGGATACGTATTACACAATGACGACGGCTGTAAACTTATTGTCATCACCTTTCAAAAATTAGCAACAAGTATGATCATTAAAAACAAATTTGATCAATACAATTGCTGAAAGTTCCATTACAAATATGGGTTTAGGCATGTTTTGCAATTATTTCAATTGGAATGCTGTTGAGAGGGATTGTTATCTTAATATATCTTAACGTTATTGCAAGCAAGAAAGTTCAGCAGTCTGTATGATACATGGTTCATCGAATTAACCTCAAATGAGCGAACACTGTTAAGTTTTGCACTGCCAGAGAAACATTGAAATATTGAAATTATTCACTTACCACTTTCTATTGAGCTAGTATGTTGCTCTTGTGTTGGGAATTTCATTCTAAAGAATTATTGCCTAAAATGAAAATTAAACGCTTTTCATGACAACCTTGTGTTAAAATAATTATGATCTGGAACAAACATATTCCAATAGTCAAAGTGTTATTTTTGATGATAACTGATTTTTTTTTGTTTTTCAATGTGTACAGTACAAATTTATTACTGGCTGGCCGCCTTCAATATTAGGCATTGAGATCCAACATTCAAATAATGAGGGATTGAACAAATAAAATGATCAGAATATGAAGGCATAACTTGAACTATTTTAATCCATCATTTACATTGTTAGAACTTGTCAAAAATGAAACTTTGAAGTTACCGAGAAAAAGAGTAAAATTGACGAAGTCTAGGAGATTTTCTGAATTGGAGTTTCAGTATTGGAGAATTAAAACCATGTCATTGCTTTAGCAAAAGAAAGTTAGCTTTCTGTCGAACTAAAATGAGGAACTAACACAGATAAACGGTTTTTGCTTTGCAAGATATAAACCATCAACATGGTCAGTGTAAACATACTTTACAATTATCTATGATTGACAGAAGCGTTTTACAAATCTATATTATTTAAAATTGACTGGTCATGAAGAAAAATGGTAAATTTTAAGGAAAAAAGTCATAAATGTATTTACCCTTCCGATTTAATTTTGATCAACCATATGCTGATCCCACCGATAAAAAACCCCCAAAAAAGAAGTGAAGCAATCACCATGGCAGCTGTAACACCATCATTTGTTTTACGCCTGGAATTTAACTGGTCTGAAAATGCAACAAGAACAAATAATGAATCACATAACCAAATGGCCACAATTGCATCGTCTCGAGCTAATTACCGCCTCAGTTGCAGAAATGGTAAGCAAGACAAAACAAAGCAGTGACATCATTAGACCTGAAATCACGAGATCAGTTAAATGAAACTGGCTGACACTTAAATTCAACGAGAAAATCTCTAAATTACTCAGCTGGTTTCTGTTTTGGTGAACATACAACTGCTGTCAATTGTAAAAATCAGTACTGATGTCCTTTACAGTCATTCTCACAAAAAATAAGAAAAAGATAACTAAGTTCTGTGAGCGACCCAGTAACAAACCAGGCATGTAATACTTTCTTCTACAGATTTCAGACTGAACCAAGTGTTGCATTTCTTTGAATGCAATCCCAATTATTTGCTAACTGGAATATCAAAACTCCACCAAAGTTTTTTTTCATTCCAGAACATAGGAATATGTGAACTCAATCACTTTATATCTCATTCGTTCAAATTCTATTCTCTGAAACTTCCAATCTGGTGCATATTTTATAATGGAGATGTAATTGGTACTCCAAATGTTCAATTACTAATTATTCCAGTGACATGGACTTTGCAGTTGAATCAGCATTTATTTTTCATTCCTATTTGACCTTGAGAAAGTTTTGGTGAGCTGCTAACTTAATCCATTGCGATCTGTGTTGTGCAGGTACAAGCAAAATACTCTGACAGGATGAGATCCATGAAGTTGATCCAATGGCCTTACTGGAATAGCAATATAGTTTCTAGTGAGGATGGTGAATGGCTCAGAGAAGATCATGCAGGTGGCAATATTCTAATGCATCTGTTGCCTGTATCATTCTGAATGAGACTGTTTTGATTATGCTGTCTAAGGACTCCAGGGGAATCTCTGCAAAATAAAAAGCTGTCTGAGTAACCTTGCATTCCCAGCAATGTACAACTTTACTGAAAGAGATTCTACAGCTCATTTTACATTTGGGTGCATTTACATTTCATTGAAGCTAAAGAAGTACGGGACAGTGGGGAGCTCAGATATTGTTCAAATGATGAGGAAAAAGTGAGGGCTGCAGATGCTGGAGATCAGAGCTGAAAATGTGTTGCTGGAAAAGCGCAGCAGGTCAGGCAGCATCCAAGGAACAGGAGAATCGACGTTTTGGGCATAAGCCCTTCCTGAAGAAGGGCTTATGCCCGAAACGTCGATTCTCCTGTTCCTTGGATGCTGCCTGACCTGCTGCGCTTTTCCAGCAACACATTTTCAAATGATGAGGAAGCCAAGAAGGGATGTGGCACTTACCACTGGCCTCCATTACAGCCGTTCTTTTAAATATAAAAAAAAGGTACAATGAAATCAAAGCTAAATTGTTATGAATTGCATGTAGTTGAGGGAAACAGATATTTTAACTTGCATTTCAACAAAAAACCAGCAAAAGAAGGATTCAACGTTGGTCAATTTCTGCCGAATTTTCAGACCTTAAGAAATAGAAACAGGAGCATGTCGTTTGATCCTGCGACTTTGCTCTGCCGTTAAATAGAATCATGGCTGACCTCGCATTCTTTATGTCCACATTGCCACTCCATCCATGTAATGAGTGAGTCTCCTACAATATTGCCGTAGTATAGAAGTGTTTCAATAGAATTTGCGACGAGAAAATTGACTCCTCACTGAAGCAAGTGTGTGGAAGGATAGTCTTAGAAACTCTAAGACAGCATATCTAAACACAAAGAATTTGGATTCCATTATTCCAGAAGGAAGGTAACTGGGTCTTAAGAGTTTTATGATAATCAAATGGGACGTGAAAGGATTTGTGAAGTGGAAACCGTGTTTGACCGATCTAATGTATAGTTTTGATGAAACGACAGAAGTTGATTAATAAAATTGCGTGGATGTTCCAGAGGGATAACTGGAAAGCACATGGAAACGTTTGCCCATCAGTAAAATAGATGTTGATGAAATAGTGATACCATGATGGAATAGAGTTTTGCTTTTGAAATGCTGTCAGGGTCACCCATCTTATTTGTATTCCCTACAAACAGCACAGAAGATTTTTTTTTCTCTTTGAAAACAAGCACCATGTCAGCCCTACACCCTAAGAAAAGTGGAGTTCTTCTAGAATGGAACGTGGGAATAGTAATTTCAGTTGCATGGAGATGATGGTTCATTTCAGAAAATTATGGATCAGCAGTAAATGCTGGTCTCCCATTCTTTTTAAAAATAAAATCAGATTTTAACACGGGTATAGTAAAGAATTACTTACCTGCTACATTTTAGATCAATAGAGTCATAGAGATGTACAGCACGGAAACAGACCCGTCGGTCCAACTCGCCCACGCCAACCAGATATCCCAAACCAATCTAGTTCCACCAGCCAGCACCAGACCCATATCCCTTTATTCCTTTCCTATTCATATACCCATCCAGATGCTGTTTAAATCTTGCAATTGTACCAGCCTCTACCACTTCCTCTGGCAGCTTCCTTTGGTCGCTTATTCCATACATGTCCATCCTCTGCGTGAAAAAGTTGCCTCCTGGTCTCTTTCATATCTATCCCCTCTCAGCAAATACCTATGCCCTCTTGTTCTGGACTCCCCCACCCCAGGGAAAAGACTTTCTATAATTATTCTATCCATGCCCGTCATAATTTTATAAAGTCACCCCTCAGCCTCCCACACTCCAGGGAAAACAAACACAGCCTATTCAACCTCTCCCTGTAACTCAATTTCTCTCTACTAAACGATGATGGAAACACGTTCTTGCAATGTTATGAAAACTACTATATGAAGCCTGAAAATACCTTATTATTTCCAAATACTTATTTTCTCTGATCAAAACGATATGCACTGCAATGCCATGATACCATAAGTGCAGATTTTCCAATGAAACGGACAGTTGCCAACATTAGGTGGGAGAACCACGAATATGCCTATATTGCCTCACCAGTATAGGATCTTTGCTGTTAACTTCAACTACTTCGCCAAAAACCTCTACATGGACATTACTCGGGAAAAGTTGGAATGGTTTTGGAAATCTGCAAAGGAGTTTTGAATTACCAACAGGCTCTGATTTCCACTTTCTTTTCCGTCTCTGTTCTGCAGCAGCCTCCATTTCTTCCAGTGAGAATATCATGATCCACGTCCTGTATTCCCTGTACGGTCATGTGCTTTTTGAATTGTCTTTTAAAACTTTGCTAACATATCTGCTTCTAATACCTCCCGTGGGAACGCGTTTCAGGCACTTACAATTCTCTGTGTAAAAACCTTGCCTCCCCACGTCTCGTTTCAATGTTCCCCCTCTCCCCTTAAATCTATGCTCAGTTTTGCTTGCTGAAGAGGATGAGATAATGGTCTCCTTTGATGTAACAGCCCTGTTTACATCAATCAACATTAACCTGGCCAAGGAAACACTGACTACACTATTAGAAGACCCAAAGGCACATACACCAAACACTATTAACCTCATCAGCAAGGACAGCATCGTCAAGCTCATGGACCTATGCCTTGCCACACAGTTCGCTTTCAACAACAAAAACTACAGACAATCCAACTGAACACCCATAGAATCTGCGATATCATGGTTCTTAGCAGAGGCAATAATGCAAATCTGGAAATGAACCTTCCAGCTCAGCGAGCAAACCTACACCCAGAACCTCAGCCTGAGCTACATATCTTCTCAAACGCCGCTATGCTGTTTTATTTAATATCTCCACCCCGGGAACGGAAGTCTCTGCTTATCCACCT
Organism: Chiloscyllium plagiosum; assembly: GCF_037043375.1. Taxonomy (NCBI): domain Eukaryota; kingdom Metazoa; phylum Chordata; class Chondrichthyes; order Orectolobiformes; family Hemiscylliidae; genus Chiloscyllium; species Chiloscyllium plagiosum. The sequence goes on along the minus strand of NW_028270176.1, from coordinate 22,789,253 downwards.
TATCAATACTTCTCATTATTTTACGTACTTCTATCAGGACGCCCACAAGACTCTGACTCCCTGGTGAAAACAATCCAACTTATCCAAGCTCACCTTGTAGCTAATACACTCCAATGTCATGGCAAGACAATTTTGAGCCCTTTCCAAAGCCTCGACATCTCTCCTATATTGTGGCAACACACCATTCTAACTGTGGTCTAATACTGTACGCAGCTGTAGAACCACTTGGTAATTTTTATACTCAATGCCACGAACAATAAAGAAAGGGGGTCATATGTCTTATTTTCCACCAGACCCACTTATATTGCCACTGTCAGGCGGTAAGGACTCATACTCTAGATCTAGGGCGGCGCGGTGGCACAAGTCGTTAGCACTACTGCCTCACAGCAATAGAGACGCCGATTCAATTCCCGCCTCCGGCAACTATCTGTGTGGAGTTTGCGCAGTCTCCCCGTGTCTGCTCCGGTTTCCTCCCACGGTCCAAAAATGTGCGGGTTAGGTGAATTGGCCGTGCTAAATTGCCCGTAGTGTTAGGTGTAGTGGAATGGGGCTGGGTGGTTTGCTCTTTGAAGGGTTGGTATTGACTTGTTGGGCCGAAGGGCCTGTTTCCACTACTATACACAATCTAATTTTTTAAAAAATTCCCTCTGCATATCATGGTTGTAATTTGACTTTTTTCCCCAAATTTTTATTGCAGTAAAATTTTGTCGCCACGATTCATATGCATGAGAAATTTGAAACGCTCCACTGCTCTCAACGTTTCCCATTGAAATCCCAGTTCGCATTCGTCATTGCAGCTGATAGATTCACTGAAAAAAAATCCGAATTCTCCAACAGTCACATTAATCTGCCTGTGATCAGTGTGGATCTGCAAGACTTGAGTACCAGTGAAAGATATACATATCATTAACAACAAGTTGGCACAAAATCATCTTCTCTAACACACCAGTGGCAACATTTATTTTAACTTGGCCTGCTTTTCCTTATCAATTGGTTGCTGTCTTATTTTTCAGTCATTAAAAGAATAGTGAAAATGTAGGGGAGATCTTCACTGACTGAGAACAGAAGGAGCTAATGAGGTTGTGGGACGTTTATTTGAATAGTAATCGAGTGCAGGCAGATAGGAATAAAAAGACTGAGTATTGACACAATGTAATAGAGGTGTTGCGAGCACAATGGGAAGCATAGCCTCCTTTTGCTCACTGGTTAGCTTAGATTCCCAACAGTATGGAAACAGGTCCTTCGGCCCAACAACTTCAAACCGACCCGTTGAAGAGTAACCCGCCATTCCCCCCTCCCGAATGCACCTGTCAGCACGGGCAATTTGGCTTGTTAAGTTCACCTGATATTCATATCTTCGGATTGTGGGAGGAAACCGGAATACCTCGGAAAAAGCCCAACAGGCAAGGGGAAAAAGTGCAAACGCCAGTTGTCCAAGGCGGGACTCGAACCCGGGTCCCGACGGTGAGCGATAGCAGCGTTAACCACTGAACCACTCAACCGCCACACTGGTAGCGCGTTGACTATCATGTACTTAAAATGGAAGTAATTGTGCCCATACTCGGTATCAATTGACAGAAAGATTCGGAAGAAATAACAACACCAAAGTTGTAGAGTCATATGTATGCCACTAAACTTCACAAATAGCTGGAATCATACCTAACAAGTGACATTGCTGCAAGGTTGTGCTGTCCTTGGCTCTGTTTTCAGCGAGTTCGTAAAAGTCACAGACTTCTAAAGGTCGAGGCTTGGATGGGTTTTCGGGCTGATTTGATTATGACCAGCAGATGCTGCCTCAGGCAAGAAGACCTTCAAGTTTGAAAAAAATACCTGTACAGTGAAAAGGGACTGGCAGTTCTCCCAGCTCAGCTTTTCTCCGGCTGTTGGAATTCTAGATGTTCACTGAAAACAGTCAGGCAGTTGTGAAGCTGCTGGACACAAGAGAAACAGGTCTATGCTGACCCTCTCTCTCTAACTTCTCTCCTGTAAGATTCTGTTTACCTTTTGTGCCAAAGGGAGTTTATGGGGATTGTTGTAAGTATTTGGAACAGCATCATTAAGTTGGGATAAGCTGTTGGGCTTTTTGATAGGGTTAAGTTAATCTGTATTCTGTTCCATTTTGTTTGTATTTCATTCGGTAATCTTGTAAATAAATTGTATTTTCTTTAAAACTAAGTGTTTTGACCAACTGCATCACTCCTCTCATATCTGCGTCTCGCTTGTTTAAATCAACTGGCAAAGTTAGGGTCTGGGCTACGTTTCTTGAAATATTTTTTAATGGGGTCTGATGTGGTCCATAACACACATTGGCGTGTCTTTGTTTGAACAAGGCGTGTGAATGTTGCCAAATCCTGAGCTGACCAAAGTCTCTCTCTGAATGCCATTGTAGAACAATTTTCACATAATGTAATGGCTGGAATACGTTTAGCCTGAAGGAAGATCAGATATTGCAAAAAACTGGGTAACAGAAGAGGTTCTGTTAAAACGTTTAACTGACTTCCGGTGTCACTGTGACAGCAACCATGAAAGACAGTGATTCATTACAAAACATTTAAATCATTTTTAGGATTCAGAAATGCAAAATGGAAGCAAACGCTGTCTGGCAGCTTTCCGTTTTTCGTGTATTTAAGTTTATACTGACCGTTTTGTGAAAAAAAAATCGCTGTTTCAGCACCGTGGATGTCAATGGCCAATTACACAATGAGGATTGTCAGTCCTCTACGTTCAGGAAATGTGAAAACACAACTGTGACTTACAGCATCCTTATATTGCTCACACTGTACATGAGTAGGGAAAGAAAACAAAACCATTCAACGTCAAGATTTAATCCTCTTGTTTACGTGACAGTGTCAGTTAGGAAAGTAAATAATGAGTCAAGGCATTTTGCGCGATGAGGAATATTTTAATGATAAATATTATCTGATGGAAACAAGGTGTGCAATCCGTTGATAGTGCCGGATGGCTGTTATGGAAAAGCCAGTCAACAGTACAGTAGAATAGTACTGGTATATGAAAAGCGAAATTAATGGAAATATTCGATTTGAGAAGAAATCATGAATTGATTTCTCGTATAGGCGACTTCACACCTTCAATAATGTGATTGTCCTTAAGCTGCCATTTTAAAAATTAATTTATCACAGGATGTGGGCACCGTTGGCTTGCCCAGTGTTTATTTCTCACAAGGCAGACGAGAGTGACGAAATAGCTGGTCAGGAGTCACCTGTAGGTCAGACAAGACAAGGGTGACAGTTTTCCTTCCCTACGGGGCATCACTGAACCAGAACACAAAATGAGCGGAAAGGTTTTGACAGACGTGTACAACAAATGTTCACAGCTGAACTTATAGTCCCCATATAGACACACTGGACAAGATCAGAATCTCCATAGGAAGAAATATAAGGAAAGTTAACCATGTGTCTGTAAACAGGCAGTTCTAAACACATAAACATTTTAATACGGAGTTTACTGAGGCCTAGTTTAACCACCGCTCCAATCTTTTTTTATTAAAAAGTAAAAGTAAAAGTATGCTCTACCAGCATTCTGCACTGTTTAGGTAATTGTAGAATTAGAAAGGCAAATAACAAATTAACGTGAAAAGTTAATGTTCAAGCATTCCTTGAACAAATGCTATAGGCAATATAAAGGGCCAATGCATTATAAGGGAAGATAAAGTAATAATTAGTGTAAACCCGAACTCCAAAAAAAAAAATTGGCACAGGAGAAAGGTTGTTAAAAAGGGAGGTCTCGACAAGGGAAAGGTAAATAATTGAAATTTAAGTGCAGTTATAAATGATTTGAACAAATTCTTACACCCAAGGATCAAGGGAAGCGTGACATAGACAAATTACAAAATCCAGAGTAATGATGTGATTGTCACCTAGTTGTTTGTAGAATCTAAACAAGTCTCATTTACGCGCTGGATAAAGTTGGGAACTTTTTGAATTTCACCCTCATCAGTGGAGTTCAAATGAATGTTTTTATTAAGGAAAGATAATTATTAATAGGAAGTGTACAAAGCACAAACCGTAAATATTTATTACAAAATGAAACTTTCGCTTAAAATTCATTTACAACATGAATCGCCAATTCACCACCCTCCACCCACCACCCTCTTTATCTGCGGCTCTCCTTACACCCACCTCCAGTCCTGAAGAAGGGTTACACCCGCACATCAACTTCTCCACCTACTGTTGCTGCCTGGCTTGCTGTGTTCTTTTAGCCTCCTCCTGTCAGAGCATTAATCAGCTTTATTTCTTTCTGACTTTGAAGTATTGTCACGTTGATTTGGAAATGAGCAAATAATGCACCCAAAGACTCCTTTAGTATTAAATTATGAATCGGGGTGTTGTGGCCTTTGTTAACATACTTCCCAAGATTGAGATTGGAAGCATTGGGCAGCATTGAACATCGTCTTGAACCATTGAAATAATGACATGTGAGTAATCTCACAATGCAATTAGATGAAAGGGTGTCTGAGGAATCGTCAAACTCCTCAATTCAGTGACAGGGATAGAATAACAATATTTCCAATTCAGGATGGTATGAGACTTTTTTCCTTAAGGTATTCCCATGCAGTATTGTACTCAGTAGAAGTTGCACACTTGAAAGGTATTACCAAAGAAACCTTGAATGATTGTGGTTTCGATCATCTTGAAGGTTAAAATTTCTTCTGCCCAATACAATCAGCAGCAGGAGTTGTGGAATGTGCAGTTAACCTTTATGTGGTATGCTGCTGAACCATACATAGTTTTTCTTGATGGTGCCATGTTACTTGAGTGCCTTTGGATTCAGAGTCTTAGAGTCATGGAGTTGTAGAGCATGGAAAAGGACATCTTGATATAACCCATAGATGACGGCTCCAGATATCTTGAATTAATCTTGTCCAATTTAACAGAATTTGATCAATATCCTTTGAAACCCTTCCCATCCATATATCCATCCAGATGCCTCTTAAATGTTGTAATTGTTGTAACCATCACCATTTCCTCTGACAATTCATTCCATGCACACACCACTGTGTATGTGAAAATGTTGCCCCTTAGGTCCCTTTTAATTCTTTCCCCTCTCACCTTAAATCTGCTGCCAGTAGACTGCCAGACTAATCAGACCCCTTTGGCATCATGGTAGCCCACAAACCCACCAACACACTAAAACAGCAGCTAATGAACTTGTAAGACCCTATACAGACAACAAGCAAAACTAATGTTATCTACAAAATACCGTGCAAGGACTGTAACAAACACTACATTGGACAAACAGACAGAAAAATAGTTACCAGGATACATGAACGTCAACTAGCCACAAAAGACATGACCTTCTTTTATTAATATCCTTGCATACAGATAAGGAAGAACACCACTTCGACTACGACAACACATTCATCCTAGTGCAATCCAAACAAAGACACCGCAAGAATTCCTAGAAGCATGGCATTCTAACTGGAACTCTACCAACAAACACATCAAGTTAGATCCCATCTACCACCCTCTGAGAAAAGGAACAGGAAGTGACTTCACCACAGGAAATAATATCACTACAGGAAAGGACATCACCAACCCAAAGAAACCCAAAGACATAAATGGAAAGCAGGAATTTTCAGCATGAATCCAAACAGTTGAGTTTTCCCACAATTGTCATTGACTCCAGTATTGCGTGGGATCTTTGATACCACACTATGTCAAATATGACCTTCCTCTAAAGGGAAGTCACCCTCACCCTCTGGCAACTGCCGTCACTATCTGAATGCTCTGCTTTAGCAAGACAACATACACCTCGCTGTTGATTCAGTTTCAACAAATATCTGGCATATAAAACTTATCGCTATGAAGATATCTGCTTTTCAAATAAATTGCAAACACTTACAATGAAAATTTTACTTTTGTTTATTTCCATATGATTGTGCTCCTGTGAGATGAATCACAGAGAGATAGAAATGTTTTGCTGCTGGATGCTTGGGCAATGACTTATAATGCCGGAGGAGCTCAGAGCCCTGAAAGTCAAGATTACCATTGCACCAACGTAGTGTAGTGAATCTTATATGGTGTAGAAGACTGCAGAAGACTGTACAAAGAGTAATATGTATCCTTCAACAATCGAAGCATAATATTGCAAATAAAAGGGGAAAAACGGATCTTTGAATCATTACCTTTTCAGTTCTTAATGGAAAAACAGTGCAACATATGTAACATGACGGTGAAATTAAGAGCTGCTTCCATGCTGCAAATTTGTCCAAATCACAGAAAGGTGAGAGCGAGAAAACATATCAGAACACTTGGTCTCCTGCCCATATTGCAGTTCCTTCAAAGGACTTTTAAATGTACTCCCATCGATGTAGAGTTGACCCCCTTTCATTAGTTATCCATACAAGCATAAGTGATGTCCTAATGCTGCTTCTCACAACAAATGGGCATGATGAAATTGCAAATGGAAGACAAAGGGCTTCTGGAAAGAGACCTATTTGAAGAAATTTGCATTAGCAGGAGTCTCCACACTGTAAGATACAATATGTATCCTTGATGGAAAGCTATAACACTGAAGAAATTTGCTCACTGGCGTCATTGAGAAAGGAAATATGGGATCATGAACCTAGCCCACTGTTGAGTTGAAGTGGCAATTATGGATGAACAAATAATGGAAAAAGTCCCAACTCAGACACGATCTGTGAAATCTATCCCATTCACCACATAGGCACGCACACATCATATGCACCAATCACAAGTCTAAGCTTCTCCTTTCCCTAAACAAAATTCGTTTTCTTTGTTGTCTTTGCTGATATTCTGATGGCTGGAGTGTGGTGTTCGAAAGTTTGTGCATTGCTATCTAATTAAATCGCAATGTAACCCCTTTATTGTCAAAAGAGCTCCAATTGCTCAAGAACAACCAATGACATTTCAGACAGTTTCTAATTATTTAACTTCGAAAGCTCAGGTTAAATAGTCTAACAGCTAAAGGGAACTTAAATTCTGCACAGTTGCCCCACTCTTGTGGAATCAAAGAACAGTTGAAAGAGGAAGGAGGACGTGAGGAAGGATATAAGGTAAAAACAATGACTGCAGATGCTGGAAACCAGATTCTGGATTAGTGGTGCTGGAAGAGCACAGCAGTTCAGGCAGCATCCAAGGAGCTTCGAAATCGACGTTTCGGGCAAAAGCCCTTCATCAGGAATAAAGGCAGTGAGCCTGGAGCGTGGAGAGATAAGTGAGAGGAGGATGGGGGTTGGGAGAAAGTAGCATAGAGTACAATGGGTGAGTGGGGGAGGGGATGAAGGTGATAGGTCAGGGAGGAGAGGGTGGAGTGGATAGGTGGAAAAGGAGATAGGCAGGTAGAACAAATCCGGACAAGTCATCGGGACAGTGCTGAGCTGGAAGTTTAGAACTAGGATGAGGTGGGGAAAGGGGAAATGAGGAAACTGTTGAAGTCCACATTGATGCCCTGAGGTTGAAGTGTTCCGAGGCTGAAGTGTTCCGAGGCGGAAGCTGAGGCGTTCTTCCTCCAGGCGTCTGGTGGAAGGATATGTCTCCTGAATTGACATGTTCCTATAGCCAGGCAACAAAATAAATGCAAACACTTCAACCAATCAATAATTTGTGCTTTTGTTTTCGTGCCAAGCACCTGCAATGCATGCGGTATAGATCTGGATAGATGCAGGGTGATTTGGGACAAGCAAAATGCAGAGGGAAATAGGAAAAGGCAGAGAAATA